>NC_087358.1:9337182-9640213 GCF_030014295.1 Loxodonta africana | reverse complement strand
ATACTAGTGTAATTAATTCTTCCTTAGGTGGTTCACAGTGATTGATAATTCAATGTAATGTAATACTTTGAATAAGAAACTAAAAACTCTCAGCTCTCAGCCCCTCATGACTCTCATATAGCCTTATCTGACACGCAGCGCTATGGGTTTCATCTGAAAGGATGCTGATTCAGGTGGAACAGAGACTCTCAAAAGCGTATGTGTACTAACTGCATGTATGAAATATTGTCAGAGCTTGTTACCACCATACTTATTTTTCAAAAATACTTTATTAGAAATGCAACATTACCTTGTTTTCCCAGAGAAATTTTGTATGAAGTTACCAAAGTCGTCATACATGCCCATGCAAACTGGCAAATTTCCGAATATTTGTACACAGAGTTTGACTAACCTGGGATCTTTAGCAAAGTATGTAAGTTCCATAATTCTGGCCATACTTTCAATAGTGAAAATTTAACAGCACAAATTAGTCATTCATTTAGTAAATATATTTCAACAAACATTTACTGATTGTCTACCAAATGGGTTTAGAGATATGCTCAAGCCTACGATTTAGCCATTAAGCAATGTTAGCACGTTTTGGAATTTTTTCTTAATGACCAACCATTTAGCATCAGAACTACTGAATAGCTGTGTTGACTTAACCTTAGACGAGCCCATTAACTGCTTTATTAAAACTAAAATTATTTTACTTTATTTGTACTGATTTTAAAAGCTACTGTTAATTAGCAGCAGTGTGGCTAAACAAACACACACATATTTCATGTTTTAGTATAAATACTGACTCCTCAAATTCTTGACCGCTTAAACTAAAACTGACTGAAATAGTTAAATCAATAAACCCAAAAACCCATTGCCGTCAATTCTGACTCATAGCAACCCTACAGGACAGAGTAGAACTGCCCCATAGGGTTTCCAAGGAGCGCTTGGTGGATTCAAACTGCCGACCTTTTGATTAGCAGTTGTAGCACTTAACCACTACGCCACCAGAGTTTCCAGTTAAATCAATAGAGTCATCATAATCTGTAGGAAAGCAAAAAACCCCTGTATTTTCAGGGTACCATTAAGAGGGTCTTGGTATTTTGTGGCCAACTATATACCATTTACTTATCTTTTAAAGGGAAAGAATACCTAGATTTAATATTCAGTAATTTGCACTGTGGATACATAGGCAAAACAGTGTTTGAGACAAATAAAGGTATAACAATCAGTCAGGGCTTGATAAGGTATGCAGAGACCACAAGGTTGCTTTTCAGTTCTACTAAGACACTACTGCTACCCACGCAATTGTGACTTGTTACTGGTGTATAAAATACAGCTAACTTATTTTATATTTCACCTGTTCCTTATAATTTTATACGTTTTTATTAACTAGAATATAAATGCATCAAAATCAAGTTATTTTGTAAAGCCACATAATATGTGGTAACCTGAATTGCATGTACTGGTCACTTTTAGATGTGTTAACGCATTACCTATCAAAACAGATGATACGCTTAGTAATGCAACATCACTATTCTTGAAAGCAACTCAATTAAATATTGGCAAAATAATTATTCCACAAAACATCCCATGAAATTAAGAACCTGACAGGGCAAGAATGTGACTTGGTGGTACTTTAGGCATGGATTTTGTACTCAGAATACTACTTTTCATCATCCGCCATGAGTGAAAAAGAGAAATACTCTATTATTTTTTCCTTAAACAAGTCCCCTCCTCTCCACCCCGGATTGCTGTTTACAGTATTTTTTTTTTTTAAATAATTTTTTTTCTTTCCATTTACTTCCAGAGACAATTCCAGGGTTCTACTTTGCAGCGTGTACCCACATGTGCACACAAGCCAGTATTATGCTGTAATAAAAACCGATGTGTATAATGAGGAAAAACATTGGTTATGTGAAAGCTATATATACCTAGAACTGACATCATCATGTTAGACGAAATCAATTAATCTCATAAAATTTATTTAATGGAAGACAGTTCTGGCTACGATCAAACCAATGAGCTTTAATATACCTTGCTTTTACAGGGTAGTTCTGTGAAATGTCTTTCATTAATTTTATGGCATCATAAACTGGAGTGGACATTATTTGAGAAGCTGCTTGAAAACTAAGATCTGGAAGGAAAAAAAATATCATTAAGGAATCTAGCATGACGTTAGACTCTTAAAAGACATCCATGTAATTTAAATAATTTACTTAATTCTCCTTCCCATATATTTGTATCTTAATATGTTAACACTCTTTTATTTAGCATTTTCTAAAAGTTGTAAATGAAAACCTATCATCATGTCCATTTACATAAGCTTTATATTTTTGTGAAAGAGTAATTATCATTTAACACCTATTATTTGTATTCTACAAATTACAGTGTAACTTCAAAAGAAAAATATGTAAGACATAAAGCTCCTTTTTCTTAGATTAAAAAAAACCATGTCACAAAAAGCTTCGCGTGACAGAAAGAACAACAAAGAAGAGGGGAAAAAAGAGCTTTGAAGAGTCAATTCTCAAAAGAACTTTAAGAAAGACTCAAAAAGTATTTAACTCAATAAATAAGAAGCAATCACCTTCTCTTTAAACACTGTTTTACCAGTATGCTAAAATAAAAATAAAATCCTAAGCTTAAACTGTATTACTTTACCTGAAGTAACAGCTCTATGGAAAGAAAAATATGTGCGGCTAACTATAACCCAAAAAACCCACTGCCGTCGAGTCGATTCCAACTCATAGCGACCCTACAGGACAGAGTGGAACTGCCCCATAGAGTTTCCAAAGAGTGCCTGGCGGATTTGAACTGCCGACGTGTTGGTTAGCAGCCGTAGCACTTAACCACTATGCCACCAGGGTTTCCTGGCTAACTACAGTCAGTCTTAAATATGTCAAAAGCAATAATCCTCTTAGTCTTATTACCTTGTTAAAAGTCTGAAAAGATTTTGAAACTTAATTCTTTCGTTACATATTATTAGTGACGCATATAGTTTCTCTTTAATATTTCACTAGAGGTGGAATCCTAATTTATCAAATACTAAATAAAGTAAGTGTTCCACGAAATATTCCATGCAATTAAGACACTTAATTGTTCAGAATCTGAAAAGGCAAGGACAAACAATGGTTTAACGTAACACAACTATTTGTTTCCATATTCTCAGTGTGAAATATCCTACCGGTCTGGAGTCATAATCTAGAAAAAGATGTTCTCAGTGTTCCTCTTATGAGATGGTACAGTCTAACAGACCAGGTTTCAAACTCCAGCTCCATCGCTTACTGGCTGAATAATTTTAACGAGAGTTTCCTCAACCTCCCTCAGTGTGTTTACAGCAGCCAGTGCTGCAGTCAAACTATCAGTGGTCAGTAATACACCAACTGCCAAGCATGATGGCCAATGTATCAGTTCTAACTTGCCAGGATCCTTCTGCAATAGGACCACTTCCTACAAAGAAAAGACTACTGATTGCTTTTTTTCTTACAAGTCTGTTTTCATAGCATCTAGAATGCGGCGCTCACTCTTCCATCTCTCCCCAAGTCTCCTTTATGGGCTCCACATTCTACACGTGGACGAGACCCGGGCACCCTTCCTGCTGCACTGACCCTGTCATTCTACGCTCTTAATCAGCAATCCACCACCCTGTTTAAAATCTTTACACTGATATTTCTCCCTTTTTAGAATCCTCTCCTTTTAGCTTGAGGACAGTATATTCAATCCACTATCAGACTGTATAATCTGGATATCTCACAATTACTTTAAGTCAGCCTGTCCAACATTGGTGTCATTATTTCTGGGCCCCACACTCAACCCCAAAACCTATTTAAATATTTTACAGTCTACTCAGCCTCAAAGCTGAAAACCTTGGAGTTGTCTGTGACTCCTTTTATTTCCTAAATATTTTCCAAATTCAAGTCTTCCTTTTTATGCCCTTTACCAAAGTCATTGTTCAATCTCTTATTTATGCCATTTCAATGATGTCCTAACTAGATTTCCTGTTTCCACCTAATTCAAATACATCTTTCACAGATACTAAGGTGATTAATGAAAACTAAGCTGACTATGCATGTTCTCTGCTTAAAAGTACCTCATCATTTATCATTTTCTAAACTATGCAAGGGTCCCTTGGAGAGCATTCTGAAGGATGCTTAAACACGTGAACATGATAATACAAGACAAAAGTAAGTGCTAAGAAAGAGATGTAAACAAGGATTTTAAAAAAAGGCCTATGGAACCTTGCAAGAGGGTGTCTAAAATGATGGATTTGGTGGTATAAGCTGTTATCTTGAAAAGCTTGAAAAGAAGTCAAGCAGAGGAAGTCTGACAGATTGAAACCAAACAGAGTTCACAAAACTCAGTGATCCCAGCGACGGTGAAGATCAATATCAGTGGGAATGAGGAGCTGGGGATGCTAAAAGTCTGAAGAGTCATTGTCGAGCTAAAGTACTGGAGTTTTAGATTTTAGAGTTGGAAAAGTTTTGATTGATTACAAAGCCAAAAGTATACTCCTGTAACGGGGTGGCTGAAATGAAATGGGGAATAAGGTTCTGGGGAGATGACAAGGTCGATGACTTATAAGGCTTGAGTCTACATGACTCTGATGTACTATATATAGCATGACACACAGGAGGTACTTGAGTTTCAGACTCCTTGATGAATGTGAGAGAATAGGCTGTCAGCTGAAAAGTGACAGTCATGAGGAGCAACAGAGGATGGTATAGTCAGATGGCACAGAAATCACAGAACAGGAATGTCATGGAAGAGTTAACAGAAGGATGCCGATGACAAGCTTCACTACAAATCAAGCCCAAACAGATTTTAGGTTTGTGTGGAACACAAGGCTAACTTACTAATCTTCTAGAGGAAAGGATTTCAGAGAAAATAAGATTTAATTTAGGGCAATGTAATGGTTAATGATATCTGTCAGCTTGGCTAGGCTATGATTCTCAGTGGTTTGGTAGACACTGGACTGACTGTGCTTCCATAAGGTAATAGAATGTAATCACTTCTGTGATGGGATCTGATGTAATGTAATCACCTCTGTGATGAGATCTGCTAAGAGTAGCCAACCAGCTGAAAAGGAAGTTTCCCTGGGGGTGTGGCCTGCCTCCACTATACAAAGGGATGTTCCAGCAAGGCTCACTCTCACTGTGCATCCTGCAATCCAACTCCTCATCATCTGACCTCCGGTTTTGCTCCCCTAGAGAGCTCAGCCTAAGACAGGCAGGGAGGTGATTCAGAGGGGTATAAATGTAAGGGAACTTGTGAATATTTACCTGTTTATATCCTATACCTTAAATAAAAGGGCCTTTACAGATGTAGCAGGGGAGTCTGTTTAAAATGGACTAAAAATTCCAGGGAACATTCAATCTGGATTCCTGGCTTGGTTCTCCCTCCCTCCCTCATTTATTTATTTTCTCTTCACCTGGGCTCTTAAATTCTTTAGTGTGACTTGCGTAAAGTTTGTTTGTTCCTCTGTACCATAACCAAATTTCTTGTATCCTAGGGCCCTTCCCTATCTGGCTGACTATGACTAGAATTCCTCTCCCCTTCTAATATATCTCTGGGTAAGAGCCCTGAACTATTTAAAATACTTGTCAGCTCAGCATTTCTAGTTTAATTCCTCACCCCCATTTATTCCCTTCCTCCTTCACTCCTTCATAAACAAATAGTTATTGAGTTCCTGCTCTGTGGTAGGCACTATGTTAAAACCTAGAAATACCTTGATAGCAAACAATCTCTACCTTCAAGGGACTCAAAATCTCCTTGGGGAGACAGGTGCTTTAGCAGGGATAACACATGTTACGGTAGCACAGAGACAAGAACTTGTCACGCTGACAGTGTTACAGAAGTTTCCATAAAAAGAGTATGTCTCTCAGCTGAGCCTTAATGGGTAAAGAATTACCCCCAAAAGAAGGTATGTGTATGTAAATGCGCGTGTTCTTGGGGAAGTCAGAGGCTTCCATTCAGGAGGAATCTCCTCAGTGAGGTCTTCTCTGATCCCCTATCTAACTTAGCTTCCATGATATCCTCAATCATAACATTCTTTTTATTTTCTTTCTGGCATTTAACAAAATTCATAATAATTTAATTCCTACATTCTTTTCTTGTTTACTGTCTTACCTACTACAATTTAAGTTGCAAAAAGGAATCTGTCAGACTTGCTCACCATTGTATCCTGATGGTCAAACACAGCAGGTATTAATATTTGCTGAGTAAATTAATGAATAAACAATAAAATGAGCAAATGCCCCTATGCAAAGTTATGGAGAAAGGAGAGAGCATATCTGTCAAATTGACAGGAACCTGGAAGAGAAGGTAAAAGACTAGAGAAGACCTTATGAGTGTGGAGGAGAAGGTAAAAGATTAGAGAAGAGCTTGGTGTACTTGCTAAGGAGATGGACTTAGTATATCTAACAGGTATGAGTGAAATCAGTCCTTTAGTCAGTACTGATACAAACGACTTGGTTGGCTAAGAAAGCATCCCCCTTATCTACATAAGATGCTCCTGAAGTGTCTGCTTTGAGAAAACAAGATGGCTTTCTTGGATGAGGACCAGGATGGATATTTTCTGTTTGCCCTCCAGATCCACTCTGCTCAACCCTACGCTGGCTCCAAAAGCCTGACCTACACAATCTTCATCAACAGCCTTTCTTACCCTCTGACTTCTGGTTGGATTCAGGCAATGGAAGTCACTGGCAAGAGATCACCAAGTAGAAGAAGATTAAGGATTAGATAGTTACTACCTAGGTTCCTCCTTCTTAGGTCACAGTGGGAGGACCATGTCACTCTCTACCAGAGGCTACTGCTCTATTAGGCAGTCCTCTGTATATGCTCTCTCCAGGTTTTGGCAATCACTCCCTTCCAGAGCCCCTTCAAGTGGGGTGGTAAAAGTTTCTTTACGGTTGCTAGTCCTGGATTCAGAGAAACCATTTCTTGTTGGTTTACCTGAACCCTGCCAATGGCTTTGTAAACAGTCTCTTTATTAAGCTTCCTTAGTTTTTGTGTGCCATCTATTTCTCATGGGGACTCTAATATAAGGCCATTATCTGATTAGGTGTTTATAAGTGATAAATTCTGGCTGAATTTATCAAAGGCAAGATCAGGTTTTCATTTTAGAAAGATTATCCTCATATCCATGTGGAGAATGGATATGGGCATACTGCATTAGTTTGGTGCTATTGGGATGTCACATGTAACAGCAGTCATAACGGCTGTGCTATAACAAAAGGAAGGTCAAACGCGAGGTCTGGTGGAAACAACAGACAACAAATAAGGAAGTATACAACACAGAGTCCCAGAGTGAATAGATGTTATATGTTCAGGGCAGTAGATTCTTCTCAGTTAATTTATCACCATGTTCTTAAAACATCTCATTCTGTTGAATGTTTTTCTGTCAAGTGAAGGATACACTGATCAGCTGATACAACGTGTATTAGGTAAGTAAAGTGTAGCAGAAGTTAAAGAACCTTAATAGATGTGGTCCTGCACATTATGCTATAATTAAAAAAAAAATGTGGTATCTCAAAAATCTGTTAAGTATATATAAAGTTCACTTACGTATACCACGGTACAGTATAAAGAACATAACTTGGATCCAAAAGCCTTCATTTAATAGCCATGTGGTAACCGGCACATGAATCCACTAAATTTCACTTTTCTTATCTATAAAAGAAGCTATGTAAAAGTCAAAAAAATTTTTTATATGAAAACTAAAAAACCAAACCCATTGCCGTCGAGTCAAATCCGACTCACAGCGACCTTATATGACAGAGCAGAATTACCCCATAGGGTTTCCAAGGAGTGACTGGTGGATTTGAACTGCCCACCTTTTGCTTAGCAACTGAACTCTTAATCACTAAGCCACCAGGGTTTCTTTTTGTATGAAAGGATCCTGTAAAACAGAATCCTGATAAAACATAAAATGTTATTATTTGTAGGAGTCTCTGGGTGGTGCAAATGGTTAAGTGCTCAACTACTAACTGAAAAGCAGATGGTTTGAACGCATGCATGGGCACCTCAGAAGAAAGGCCTGGCAATCTACTTGCAAAAGGTCACAGCCTTGAAAACTCTAAGGAATACAGTTTTATTCTGCATATATACAATCACCATGAGTTGGAATCGACTCAATGGGAACTCTTTTTTGTTTTTTTTTAGGACTAGAGGTGTTGCGGAGAAATGTGGGCTGGCTGCTAAAGGGTACAGAGTTTCTTTCTGGGGTGATGAAAACATTCTAAAACTGACTATGGTAACAGTTGCAGAACAATTAAAATGGGTGAATTATTTGGCATGTGAATTATATCTCAATAAAAAGTTGAGAGACGTGATAAAAGTTTTAGTTTATGAAGAAAAATGACATGGCTTCATGACTTAAAAAAAAATCACTATAGTAAGGGAAAATCACTAATAAGAAAGGATTTATAATTCAATTCAAACTAAATTTTGGGCACAGAATATCTGTTGTAGGTCATCAATCTAAAAGTTCGTCTAAGTTTGTAACTGCAGGTCTTTCTGTTTGAAAAATATATCAGTGAAACATGCACTGGTCTAACTAGATCAAAATGTAAGAGAGAAGAAAACTAAAACTTAGTTCTGATTTCTCCCAATCTGATAGTAAGGATTTTTAATCAATGTTATAGATTCTGTGAAATGTGATTTAATATTTGAGACTAACCTAGAAGGTAAATCAGTGTACATTTTTAAAATAATTAAGATAACAGAGTCCCTGGGTGGTGCAAATGTTTGGCCACTGAACGAAAGGTTGGAGGTTTGAGTCCACCCAGAGGCATCTTAGAAGAAAGGCATGGAGATCTACTTCTGAAAAATCAGCTACTGAAAACCCTAATGGAGCACAGTTCTACTCTGACACACGTGGAGTCACCATGGGTCGAATCAAAATAACGGCTACTGGTTTTTAAGTGAGATGATGACAAACAACTGAACTTCAGATAACTTCAGATTTTACGAACATAAAAATATGATTTTCTTAATGAATGACTTTTTAATTAAATGTGTATTCCAACAAAAAATTAATGTAATAATTTATATTACTTATATTTTACTAATTATTATTTTCTAAAGAACAATTTAGTTACATAAAAGCTTATTTAACAAAACAGAGATCAATTAACCGAATTCTATTAAAGTAGTTCAAAACACTATACCTTGCAGTTCCCAGACTTTCAAAGGCATCATTTCCTTGTTACTCTCAATCAAGTATTTTTGGAATGCCGTCAGGTTATCTCTAAGCTCTGAATGTATTTCCCTGCATGAAAATATTAAGTCATGTCAATTATTACCACCTATCACAAATCATTATATGCACAGTATGTTCTTAAAATTAATTTTTCCAAATAATTAAAAACAAACTGATTGTTTATCATTAAGATAAAAACAAACCAACTGTGATCCATCTGTGTCATCCACAGTCCTTAAAAGTGAAGGAGCTCCATGTTTTAATACATAAAAAAGTCTAGAAGGACACATTCTCATGGAGCTTGTCAGTGTTACCTGTAAGGAATGCAAGAATGAGGGCATAATTTCTTGTTTTTATGTCACACATTTTTTGTTTTAACATTTTATAAATTGCAAGCATTGCTTTTATAATTTAAAACAAAACTAATAAAGAATGGATCAAAGACCTAAATATAAAATCCACAATGATAAAGATCATGGAAGAAAAAATAGGAACAATGCAAGGAGCCCTGAGACATGGCATAAACAGAATACGAAACATGACTAACAATATGCAAACACCAGAAGAAAAACTAGATAACTGGGAGCTCCTAAAAATCAAACACTTATGTTCATCAAAAGACTTCACCAAAGTGTAAAAAGACAACCTACAGGCTGGGAAAAGCTTTTCTGGCTACGACAAATCCCATCAGCATCTAATCTCTAAAATCTACAAGACACTGCAAAACCTCCACAACAAAAAGACAAACGACCCAATTAAAAAACGGGCAAATCAAAATTAAAATGAGATGCCATCTCACCCCAACAAGGCTGGCATTAATCCAAAAAAACACAAAATAATAAATGTTGGAGAGATTGTAGAGAGACTGGAACACTTATACACTGCTGGTGGGAATGTAAAATGGTACAACCACTTTGGAAATTGATTTGGTGCTTAATTAAAAAGCTAGAAATAGAACTACCATATGATCCAGCAACCCCACTCCTGGGAATATATCCTAGAGAAGTAAGAGCCTTTACACTAAGAGATATATGCACACCAATATACACTGCAGCACTGTTCACAATAGCAAAAAGATGGAAACAACCTTGGTGCCCATCAACGGATGAATGGATAAACAAATTATGGTATAATCACACAATGGAATACTGCACAACAATAAAGAACAACAATGAATCCTCGAAACATAACATGGATGAATCTGGAAGGCATTTTGCTGAGTGAAATTAGTCAGTCACAAAAGGACAAATACATGAAACCACTATTATAAGAACTCAAGAAAAAGGTTTAAACACAAAAGAAAACTCTCTTTGATGGTTACAAGGGTGGGGAGGGAGAAAGAGGGGTTTTCACTAGCCAGACAGTAGACAAGAATTATTTTAGGTGAAGGGAAGGACAACACACAATACAGGGGAAGTTAGCACAACTGAACTAAACCAAAAGCTAGGAAGATTGCTGAACACAACTGAACACTTCAAGGGATAGAGCAGCAAGGGCAGGGGTCTGGGGACCATGGTTTCAGCGGACACCTAGGACAACTGACATTAACAAAGTTTGTTAAGAAAATGTTCTGCATCCCACTATTGGTGAGTGGTGTCTGGGGTCTTAAAAGTTAACAAGTGGCCATCTGAGATGCATCAACTGGTCCCAATCTACTGGAGCAAAGGAGAATAAAGACCACCAAAGACACAAGGAAAATATGAGCCCAAGAGACAGAAAGGACCACATAAACCAGAGACTCCATCAGCCTGAGATCAGAAGAACTAGATGGTGCCTGGCTACTGCTAATGACCACCCTGACAGGGAACACAACAGAGAGTCCCTGACGGAGCAGAAGAAACGTAAGGTACAGAACTTAAGTTCTAGTAAAAAGACCAGACTTAATGGTCTGACTGAGGCTGGAGGGACTCCAGAAGACATGGCCCTCGGACTCTCTGTTAGCCCAAAACTAAAACCATTTCTGAAGCCAAGTCTTCAGACAAAGATTAGACTGGACTATAAAACATAAAATGATACTTGTGAAGAATGTGCTTCTTAGCTCAAGTAGATACATGAGACTAAATGAGCAGCTCTTGTCTGAGGTGAGATGAGAAAGCAGAAAGGGACAGGAGCTGGTTGAATGGAGATGGGAAATACAGGGTAGAAAGGAAATACAGGCTGTCACATTATAGGGAGAGCAACTAGGGTCACATAACAATGTGTGTATACATTTTTGTATAAGAAACTAACTTGAACTGTAAACTTCCACTTAAAGCACAATTTAAAAAGTACTTTAAAAAAACTAATGAAGATATTAATGCTTCTTATCAACCTTAAAATCTATTTCACAAAGTTCCATCTTTGATACTTATAAAAACCAAAATAAGGTAATTTTGCCTAGTATTAAACACGAGCCCTGGTGCACACTGGTTAAGAGCTTGGTTGCTAACGAACAGGTGGGTACTTCGAATCCACCAGCCACTCCCTGGAAACCCTATGGGCAGTTTTACTCTGTCCTACAAGGTTGCTGGAAACCCTGGTGGCGTAGTGGTTAAGTGCTACAGCTGTTAACCAAGAGGCTGGCAGTTCAAATCCGCATAGGCGCTCCTTGGAAACTCTATGGGGCAGTTCTACTCTGTCCTATAGGGTTGCTATGAGTCGGAATCAACTCAATGGCAATGGGTTTTTTTAATAGTGTTCCTATAAGTCAGAACTGACTCAACGGCAATGGGTTTGTTTTCTTGTTTTATTCAGGTATCCTTTACAGCCAAATAATAATGCAGTAGGATAGCATATTACTGTGCATTAAAAAAAAAGCTCAAACTTGCCGCCGCCGAGTCAATTCCGACGCATAGCAATAGTTAAGCTATAATCTTTATCCCTCATGAAATCAAAGCATGGTGTCATTTCAGATTTAAATAAAATTCTTTTTAAAAAAACTAGCAATCAGTACAATTTATTAAACATATTATCAACAATAACTAAAAAACCCAGTGCCGTCGAGTCGACTCCGACTCATAGCGACCCCATAGGACAGAGCAGATCTGGCCCATAGAGTTTCCAAGGACCGCCCGGCAGATTCGAACTGCCGACCCTTTGATTAGCAGCCAATAGTAGGTAGAAATGAAGATTTTAAAAATCAAAACAAACAGTAAACATACAGAACGTATGTATTAAAAAAATGCATTAATCTTATGATTAAAAGTATATTACAGTGTTAATATCTTGCGATTTTATTGCCATGTCGGAATACATTTTGAAAATGATCAAGGCTGATTAAAATCTGAGCAAGGGCAATATTTATGGAGAGTATGATAATTTACACTGAGTTATATTCCAAAGTATACAGGCCAAGTAGTAAAAAACGTTCTCCTTGCTCTATGGGGTTATCTACTCTCCAAGAAAACCTGCCTCCTTAGTGTGGTTTGTGAATATTCACACCACATAATATAAAAATAAGAGGAGCCCTAGTGGCGCAGTGGCTAAGCGCTAGGCTGCTAACTGCAAGGTCAGCAGTTTACGCCCCCGACCTGTTCCTTTGGAGAAAGATGTGGCGGTCAGGATCTGTAAAGATTTACAGCCTTGGAAACCTCCCAATCAACTTGACAGCGATGGGTTTGGTTGTTTTCGTAATATTAGAATAAAAGCTAAAAAACTCATTTTTTTTCCATGAAGAGCTAAAGATATTAATAAAAAATTCCTTTTTTCTTAATTTTTGCCATTACAGGCGAATCACAAACTTTCCCTTCTTGTAAATTAGGGAAAGCGCACATAGGACCACAGCCATGCCCACTGAGAAGTATTTAGAGAGCAGACACCATCCCATTCCTTGTTTTCTATCATCTTGCCAGAAAAAAGGGGACACAATTTTAATTTTTGAAAGGTTATTTACATGTGTGTAAAAAATTAAGCTCAGATTTTAAAAAGTTTTCAAAATGGCAATCTGTGGCACAGAAATTTAGGGAAGTCTTGTCTTTCCTATTCAGCCATAAAAATAATTTTTATTTTCATCCTAAAGATACAATATTATCCATGATTTTTGTAACTTTTATTTCCTTTATTCATGTTTAACAAGCACTTATATAGGGTTACTATCTATTATGAACTGTTCTAAGCACTTTATAAATAACTGATGTAATCCCCATAATAGCCTAATAGATACTATTAGTAGCC
This sequence comes from Loxodonta africana, assembly GCF_030014295.1. Lineage (NCBI taxonomy): Eukaryota > Metazoa > Chordata > Mammalia > Proboscidea > Elephantidae > Loxodonta > Loxodonta africana. Next base: position 9,626,883 of record NC_087358.1, on the reverse strand, counting down.
CTATTTTAATACAAGGAAACTGAGGCACAGAGATTAAGTAAATTAATTGCTCAAGATCACAAAAATAGTAAATGGAAGAATCAGGATAGCAACCCAGGCAATCTGACTCCATAGTCTCAACTATGCTCTGCTCCTTCAGCTGGTGCTACAGTTTATGTCAAGACAGCACAATAGGTGTCCACTGGGACAGCACAATAGGTGTCCACTGGGACAGCACAATAGGTGTCCACTGGGACAGCACAATAGGTGTCTAATCAATTTTAAAACTGATTAAATACAACACTGTAAAAGAAGCCCATTAATAAAATATTAAAGGAGTATTTTTTATATCCATACAATGGAATATTATTCAGCACTAAAAAGGAATGACTTACTGATGTATCCTACAACATAAGTGAACCTTAAAAACATTATGCTAAGAGAAAGAAGCCAGTCACAAAAGGCCACATACTGTATGATTCCATTTATAAGAAATCCAGATTAAGCAAATCGACAGACAGGAAGTAGCTGAGTGGTTGTCAGGAGTTGGGATGCAAAGGGAATGGGGAGTGACTGCTAATAGATACAGGATTTCTTTTAGGAGTGATAAAACTATTCTGGGATTCGATAGTGGTGATGGTGGCAAAACCTTGTAAATATACTAAAAAACAATGAATTGTATAGTTTAAAAAGGTGAATTTTATGATAGATTAATTATACCTTAAAACTGTTATTAAAAAATATATCAATAAACTTAAGATAAAAAATAAACTGAGTACATAAATGAGTTGCTAACATTTTTAAATTAACTGAAAAATTAAAATTGGATCAATTAATACAAATGATGTACAAAATTAAAGTTAATTTTATTATTTGTTCTCTTCAAATTAAAACACTTCCTAAACAAATCTGATTATATATGTTTATTATTTACCTGACTTTTAAGCCAGAATGTTAAAATGGGCTTAAGCAAAACAAGTTACTACTTCCAAGTACAGAAAGTTTTAATTCATACAGTGACACCACCATATAATCTGAATGAATAATAAGGTTAGAAAAAAAAGCTACAGGCTAATAAATATTTGGTAATTTATTCCTTGGTTTATGCTTGTCATTTCGTGTTTTCAAGGTTTAGCCAATTCTCTGAATGTTCAGCCTTTATTTGTGGGACAAATAATTTGGTCTGCGTAAAAGGAAAGAGCCGTATATTTAACAGACCTAACATAGGCTTCTGAGATCTCAATTAATATTCTTCTAGTTATCCCACGGATGGTGAGTATCAGAAATCGAGTCCTAATGCTCAACTTAAGAAGTAAAACAGCTCTAACTAATGAATAAATTTCCAGTTTTAAGATTAAGAAATAAAAATAAGCTTTAATGGTGAATAATTCAACATAGTGCAACGGCTCAGAAGTTTAACTTGCAAAAAGCTGTTCTAAATTAATAAAAAAAGATGAGCACAACGAGAAAAAATGAGCAAAGGCTAGGAATAAGCAATTTATCCAAGAATAAATTCAAAAACCAATGAAAATATGAAAACAAGTTTAATATTGCTATTAATAAATTTCCAATATTTAACTGTTTTTGACTACAAATTACAACATAGTTTAGTCTGGTAAAATAAATGCAGAATTGCTTAAAAAAAAAAATCATTTCCATGTACTGGATTAACAAAGATTCAAAGAAGTAGTGTCAACGGTGAGTAACGTTCTGGGAAATAGACACACCCACATACTGGAAGCAGTGTATGTATTAGGATAATTTCACAGAGACAAATTTGGAGATATGCATCAAAAATTTCAAGAAGTACATATGTATTTATTAATTTTTCTCAGGAATTTGTGTTAAAAAATGAGAGGTATACACAAATTTGTGTATAAAAATACCAAGGAAAGGTAAGGAAATAACCTAAAGTTTCATTCTATGCGATTGTTTTAGTAAATAATGGCACATCCCACAGGATATGAAAATAGCAGTTGAACAATCTGGTTTGACTGCACAAAACAGCATGTCACGGATGCATTTATCTGTTACTATAAATAGGTACGGAAAGACCTGTACTAGAACAGCAGTAATTGTTGAATTCGTAGCAGCTATTTTACAATTCCCACCGCCCATTTGCCAGTTTGTAGTACTGTGGTGGCAGCTTGTGTGTTGCAGCTTGTGTGTTGCTATGATGCTGGAAGCTGTGTCACCGGTATTTTGAATACCAGTAGAGTCAACCAGAGACAGACCAGGAAAAAAGGTCTGGTGATCAATTTCCAAAAATCAGCCAATGAAAACCCTATGGATCAGAACAGAATATTGTCTGATATTGTGCTAGGAGGCACTCAAAACACAAGTAGCTACAACAGACTCGAGCATAGCAACAATACCGAAGGCGGTGCAGGAGTGTCAACATTTCACTCTATTATACTTGGGGTCGCCATGAGTCGGAGTTGACTTCATGGCAACTAACAATAATGTTTTACAATTTTGTGGTTTTTTGCTCTCCCAAAGTTTTTGACATTAGCTCTGTTACTTCTGTAATAAAGAATTCTGTATATAAAAAAGAAATGTGAAACATGTATCAACATAGCACACTGAATCAATTCCTTTAAACCAAACTTGAGTATAATACCAATTTTATTTGTATTCAGACTTACTTTAGTCTCCCAAAGAGAAATCCTTGAACTTCACTTGCTTCAGTCTCATCTTCTACAGTATTATTCACAGCTAAATTTTGAAAAACACAAAATAAAAATATTTCCAGGCTAGAAAAGGATTATGTAATCAAGAATCAGAAGAACTCAAATTAATTCCCTTTGTTTCGCCCCTTCTTTCCTGGACCAGATCAGTGACACGTGCATGTGTACACGTGCTTATAACTCCTGAGTGTGCTCTCTCTTTTTAATCAGGCTTGACTGATTATTAAATATTTAATCATCTTAATTAATAGTTGATAGGTTTTTTTCATCATCAAGTTCTGCTTTATAACTAGAAGTGATAAACACAAGTGCCTGGGACAAATTCTGTGTTCACCTCTTAAGCCAGGCTGAGGAACCCAATCCCCGACAAATAGGAGTTCTTACATATTTCAATACCTGTAAGCAAGGAGTCTTATAGGTTCCTATAAAATAAATCAAAACTTCTGACTTCAAAAAATAAGCATATTTTATAGTCATTTTCCTTCCCTTCTCCTTTACTTACCAAATAATTACAATATAATATACCATGTGGTAAATCATGTATGTGAAGGGTACTTTGGCATTATAACCACCTCTGATCTTCCCAGCATAGAAGCTGCTCTCCGACTATCAGAGGGGCCCAGCTCATCAAGTATACTTCTCCCTCTCTCTCTTCTGAAGGTCAGAATCTCTAGGGCTACAGCTAAAACCCACGGGTGCTTTACTCCAGTCTTCCTTTTCCTCCCTTTCATTCACTGTGCAAACATTACTGACTGCCTACTATCATGCCTGATGCCTATCAGGACAGACACCAGGAAGAGAGACATGACAGATTCCAGAGGTGTGTCTGTGGGGGGTGCAGATGGAGGAGGGGGGATGCTTGCCTCTGGGTGCAAGTCCAACGGTGCACCAGACGAGGCATGAAATGACATTCTGAGTCACAACAAATGTGAAAAGCACCTGACGAAGGCAGCCAGTCTAGAGGTGGTAGGCATTTCTGCTGACTACTTGCTGCTATCAACGTCTATTCATCTTTAAATTGGAGGAGGGGTGCAACTCAGAAATTGCCTCTGGGCACTTGTTACCTTCCCTATGCCACTGACAGACCCTGCTTGGTAAAAAAAGAGAGAGGCAAATAAATAGGTATTTTTAATAGTGTGAAGAGCTTTTGTAAAGCAGGTAGTAGAATTATACAGAATAAAGAAAAGGAAAACTCATCCTCTGACAGAGCAGGAAGACACCTGTCACCTCAGAGGTACTGACTGGTACCTGAGTCTTAAAAGATGAGGTCCTAGATACAACAAAAGAGGTTAGAGAGTGGGAGGAGGGATTTCAGGCAGGAGGAAGAGCACATGCAAAAGGAGCAAAGTACAGAGCTCATAAAGGCTTGGCAGAGCACATAGGCATTCAGGAGGGAGAAGCTTTTTCTATACAGTAGTTCAGTGCTGCAGGACCAGAGGGTACAAACGAGAGAGGGTTGAGGGGAGGGTGATAAAGCAGAAAGAGGGATACTGAAAAAAGCTTTGTTTGCTGTGCTATAGGAATTTGAATTTATGAGGCAGGTAACAGGGACTACTAAAGGGCTTTAGCCAGTGGAGTTAGTCAGATGTTCCTAAGAAGTACATTTTGAAAGCACTGTGGAGACTGGACTGATTAATTCATGCTGAGAGCACTGAAGGCTAAAGACCAGAGAGAAGCCCAGTCAAAAGTCCAATACACGCATGCAGGTAAGAAAAATAAGAAGGAATGGAGTGGCATGAAAATGGAGGAGGGAAGATACAGTCCAAAGATACGTGAAAGGTTGATCTGAGAGAATTTACTAGATAATCTGTTAACACATATGTGACCATCTGACTCTTAAAGAAAATGCTACAAGCCCAAGGATGATTATTAAGATACTAAGTTATAAAACTTGGATCCACAATCAACAGCCATAGAAGCAGCAGTCAAGAAATCAAAAGACGCATTGCACTGGGAAAATCTGCTGCCAAGGACCTCTTCAAAGTGTTGAAGAGCAAAGCTGTCCCCTTGAAGACTAAGGTGTGCCTGACCCAAGTCATGGTATTTTCGATCGCATCATATGCATGTGAAAGCTGGACAATGAATAAGGAAGACCGAAGAAGAGCTGACGCCTTTGAATTGTGGTGCTGGCAAAGAATATTGAATATACCATGGACTGCCAGGAGAATGAACAAATCTGTGTTTGAAGAAGTGCAGCCAGAATGCTCCTTAGAGGCAAGGATGGCAAGACTGTGTCTTACATACTTTGGGCATGTTGTCAGGAGGGTTCAGTCCCTGAAGAAGGACATCATGCTTGGCAGAGTACAGGGTCAGCGGAAAAGAGGAAGACCCTCAATGAGATGGATTGACACAGTGGCTGCCACAATGAGCTCAAGCATAACAACGATTGTGAGGATGGCGCAGGACCGGGCAGTGTTTCGTTCTGTTGTGCACAGGGCCGCCATGAGTCGGAACTGACTCGATGGCACCTAACAACAAGTTATAAAACACTGTAAAGGTATATATAGCTTAGACAGAAATACATAAAATCTGGACGTTATTATTTTTACTATAGTTTTTCAGTAGCTCTTTAACCAAAAGTATTTAGAGTAATACAGATCTTTATTTGAAGCACTTCTGGTAGGAGCAGCAGAGCTAAGTCTGTGATCAAGACAGGGCCTTCACCAGCAGCTCTGAATAGAAAAACAAAGTTAAAGCAGGAGCCAAATCTGAGTACATTTTTAAGAATGAGTTAAATATTCTTTCTTAATCAAGAATCAGGTATAAGTAAATTTTAGATTAACCAGATTACAAATGAAAATTCTTTAGGTCTCCAGAGTATCTCTTATCTTGAGCTAGGATTCACAGAACAACTATAGATGAAGACTGGTTTATAGATCACAACAAATCTAATCTACCTCAGCTAAATAAATAATTCACAGGACTCTTCCACTTTCCTTAAAAAAAAAACCATCATTCTAATGTCATTACAAATAAATACTTCAGACAAAGCTTCCTAAGCCAGTGTGTCACTGATGGGTTACGGATTGACCCAGCTACCAATCCCCTTACACCCCAGAGTGGCTGGGTAGAGTCTGGGCCAGTCTAAGCTCTTAGGTCTGTCAACTCTAGCCATAAGCATTGATTACCTCAGTTTACATTTTTTATGTGTTGCTAAAAATGGTTGGAAAGCTATTGGATCTAAGCAAAATAATATACTCACTCTACTTTTCAGACACAATACCATTAAGCTCAATACATTTATTTCCATTTAGAATTAAATTCCAAACTAAGTAGGAAGACATTCGCTCCCATCTCCATCTTCAAATTAACATATGTGGGATTAAATTCATTAGATTTTTTTAAAAACAAAAGTAGGTAAGTCTACTAATTTTCATTCCACTCAAATTCAGAAATAAAAAACTTACTTTTAACTTGGGTATCATCCAGCGCTTTGTATTCTGTACTCTTTATTGCTAGCTCCACACCATAGCCAGATAAGTACATTTTCCGTGAGCTCGGTTTCTGTTCAAAACATGTATTTGATAAAATAAGAAAATATTTAGTTAAACATCTTGTTTTAAATTCAGTATGATGAGTATATTAAAACATCAGAATAAATTACTGAAGCTGTTCAGTCAGTATGACATATTACTTGAGGGTACCATTTATAGTCTGCCTACACACTCTATCAAGAAACCAGAATTTGCTCGATGACCACCTTCTGACTTTCTGACTACTTTCTCAGGACTACTGTTTTAATTACTCATGGCAACATTCCCAGCCTGTCTCATGAGTTAATTAACAGAGGATCCAGTATTGTCAAGTTTCAACAAATCTGTACTCCTACAGAGGATGGAGCTCCACAAGCTTTGCTAAACCAGCAAATGTTATTCATTTGCTTGTTGTCTAGATGTAGGGCAACTAGAATGCTGACAACAGCAGAGAGCAGAAAGTAGAGGCAAAGGATACAAAAACCCAGTGCCTTAAACAAGGTAATTAAATTTTTCCTCACGTTTCTAAATGATTAAAATATACCAAAGGCTGCAAATTAATATTTGTTCTTGCAACAGGCTGCAACTGTCAAAAACTAAGTTGCCTAAAGTAGTTATTACCCAAATTTAGGTACTCAATTTTCCCCTTTCTATTTTTTATTTTATGCAGGGCAAATATAATATGCACTTCTGGAGATTACTCCAGTAAGAAACACTAGTCACCAAATTTTTTCAAAAGGTATCAACCTCGATGATACAATAATATATACGCTATATGTGAGAAGATAGCTAAGGTTCTTTCCAGCTTCCGGACTGACATTCTTATCAGTTGTGCCTCAACCATTTTGCGCATTATTTTAAGGGCTAGGAAATCCGTTTAATCTACTGCTCAGCAAACTCCCTTGAAGATGCTATGTGTCTTTGCTTTAATTCAGGTTTGCACATGGGCAGTTTTGCAATTCTAAACATAACAGAGAAAGGGGGTAAAGATCAGGGGGACAGAGAAATGTAATAGTTTATTACTCTTTTTATTCTCCCTTTCCTCCTATCCCTCTCCCTCAGCCTTAAACTAGGTATACTTACAGAGTTACTATTCCCTGGCCTATTCTATTTTCAAATAAAACGTAAGAATTACGCTCAGATGTGCAGACGGGCATTTAGCATTGCTGCCCAAGCTAAAATTTAATTTGCTAATTTCTTAGGCAAATACTATAAGGAAAGATAGCATGTTGAACTAAGTTATTTATTAATAACAGTAATCTGACAAAATTGAAAATCTTTTAAGGAGTTTTCAATTTCATATAGCTCAATTTAAAAATACATCTGAATGTCCACTCAAAAGGCAATCAGTTGGTGGCTAAGCAAAAATTGAGGCTATAAAGTCATATACCTTTTTATAGCTCATAAAAGAAATGCAATTCCACATAACCAATTTCCATTATCAGTTCTGGAAAGTTATTAGCTATTCATTAATAAAGACAAATGTTTATTAAATCCATATTTACTCTGTCCATTTGAAATGTATTAATATAAAATTTAAATTGTAGTTAAGTAGGTTTAGATTTGCAAACCAAAATGCTCAAATAATAAATCAACTGGTGAAAATCTTTCTTGTATTTTTCTGTTTCTTCTTTCCCCAGAAAAAGCTATCTGTTCAAAAGGTAGTATTAACATAAGTCTATTTTTATTAAAATTACATGTTGGATAAATTTACAGTACAGTGAAACCTGCGAAAGCTGGAAACTCTTTAAGGCAGAAAGCTGTCAGAGGAAGAAAATTCAAATACACTATTTTCCACTACGAAAGAGTGATAAAAAAGTGCTAAGACTGCACCCTGTCAAAGGCGGAAAACTTGTGAGACCCAGAAAAACAAGGCAGTCCTGTCGAGTTCCGGCTGTCACAGATTTCATTATATAATTACTCTGAATGGATAAGATAATCATTCATTAAATAGAAGGCTATAATTTGATGCTACAAAAGGATCAGAGAGTTGGTTAGCATCACTTCACAAAATTACATAATAACGTTTACATTCTCCAAAGAATAACTCGGGATACTGGTTCTCAAAAGACGAATATGCCTCTTAGGCAGGCCGGCATACTAGAACCATCTTAAAGTGAAATAAATCTACTTGTATCTCCCATTCCTAGTCTGATGGGCCTTTCTTTCCTCTCTGCCCCACCCAGAAGAGAGTAACAGCCTTTATGAACCTCTGCTGCTGATGGAAATGTAGCGATACCTCTGGCAATCTAAGTTGGTAAAAAGACTGTGAGTCACTGGTTTAAGAGAATTAAAAAAAAAAAAAAAACCAAACCCACTGCCTTACAGTCAATTCCAAATACTTCTACAACGATTTATTATTGCTTTGAGAAGTTATAAGGTAGCTTCAATCAGCACTAAGAAACCTAAAATTTGGACTCCTCACTTAAGCAGCAGATTTGTGGATTCTACCAAGCATGTAAAGAATAATTCAAATTTTACACAATCTCTTCCAGAAAACAGAAGATGGAATACTTTCCAACTCATTCTATGAGGCCGTGCAATAACCTAATACCAATACCAGACAAAGACATTTCAAGAAAATAAAACCAAAGATAATATCCCTCATGAAAACAGACAAAAACAATGAATCAAATATTAGCAAATCAATTCACAATATATAAAAAGCATAGTACATCACAACCAAATGAGATTTATCAAAGGAATACAAGATTGTTTCAACATTCAAAAATCATTAAATATAATTCATCATGTTAACATTATATTAATAAGGCTGAACAAGAAAAAACATGATTCTCTCAACAGATGAAAAAATTGAACATCCATTCCAAATGAAAACTCTTGGCAAACTAGAAAAAGAAGGAAATTTCCTTAACTTAATAAAGGGTGTGTAACAACAACAACAAACCCTACGTTTAATATCATACTAAAGTGCACTCGAAGAGGCAAAGGAACTAGATTAAGCAAAACATTCTAGAAAGGAAGAACCAAGTTGGAAGACTCATGCCACCAATTTCAAGGCTTCCTACAGGGCTACGGTAATCAAGACTGTGGTACTAATATGAGGATGGACACACAGATCAGTGGCTCAGATCAGAGAGGCCAGAAACAGATGCAAAAATAAAGTCAATTATTTTTGACAAGGGTGCAAAGAAAATGCATTGGAGAACGGATAGTCTTTTCAACAAATGATGCTGGGAAAACGGGTCATTCATCCACAAAAAAAGAAAATGACCCTTGTGACACACACCTCACAACTTCCATAAAAATTGACTCAAAGTGGGTCACAGACCTAAATGTAAAACATAAAACAATAAAATTTCTAGGAAAAAATATAGAAGAAAACCTGTATGACCTTGAGCTTGGCCATGAGTTTTCTAGGTTTAACACCAAAAGCGCAATCTATGAAAGAAAGAAACTGATGAACCCTGCTTCATCAAAATTAAAAACTTTTGCTCTACAAAAGGCACTGCTGAAAGACTGTTAAGACAAGCCACAGAGTGGGGAATATGCAGACAAATAAAAAATCTGATAATGGCTTGCACACAGAACATTAAAATTAAATGTTCTATTAAAATTCAACAAAAAACCTCAAACAACCCAATTAAAAAAAGCACATATGAGCAGACGGCTCACCAAAACTGTACAGATGCCAAATAAGCACATGAAAAAACATTCAATTTCATTAGTCATTAGGGAAACACAAATTAAAACCACAACAAGCTAGCTCTAAAAAAAAAAACTAGAATACCTAAAATGCAAAAAAAAAAAAAAAAGGAGACACTAATAAATGGTTGTCAGAATGCAGAGCAGCTGAGCTCTCATTTGTGGCTGGTGGGATTGCAGAACTATATATAGGCTTAACTTATAACCTAAAAATAGCACTCACAGGTATCTACTCAAGTTAATTGAAAACTTACGGTTCCACAAAAAAGTCTGTATAGGAATGTTTACTACAGCTTTATTCATAATCGCTAAAAACTGGAATTAACCAAGATGTCTTTCAACAAGGGAAAGGATTAAAAATTGTGGTATATTGACACAATGGAATACTATTCAGCAATAAAAAGGAATGACCTATTCACTCACACTGCAACATAAACTAACCTTAAATAAATTTTACTAAGCATAAGACTACAAGGCTATACACTGTATGATTTCATTAATATGACAGTCTAGAAAAAACAAAATTATAGAACAGAAAATAGATTCAGGCCAGAGGTTGGGAGGAGTGTGTATGACAACAAAGAAGATAATACGGGGGAATTTTTAGGGTGAAGAAACTTCTGTACAGTACCAGAGTGACTGATATATGACAACTGACAAAACTTAAACTGTGTATCAGATTTACTTCTAAAAAGACACTCAACTAAATGGTGAAATAAGAAAAAATGTTAACGAAAGATAAAGTTCAATATACACAGGGAACAATTCTCTCCCAAATTAATCAGTGACACCAATGCATTCCCAAACAAAATTCCAACAGAAAGTTTTCACAGGACCTGGAAAGCTGATTACAAAATTAATATGGATGTTTAACATGTAAGAACAGCCAAGATATTTAGCGAAATGAAAACTAAAGGCAGAATTCTACTACCAGATATCAATATTTAAATATATATCAATTAAAAATGGTATTATATTTGTGTAGAAAAGACATGTAAGTCATTGGAAAAGAACAGAGAGTCTAAAAACATACACATGCACATATGAGAACTTGGTATGTGATGGAGTGGGATACAGACTTGACTGTTCAATAAGTTACGGATTTTCAAAATCCTGATTTCATAACCGATAGTGCCAATGATTTTCAACATGGAAAAAAGTAAAATTACATCTCTACCTCACAGTATATTCAAATAAAACCCGGATGGCTTAAAGACTAAAACATAAAGAATTATCACTCTTACCAGAAAATATAGGAGAACGTTTTTATGACATTGTGAAGGAAACCAGTACAGAAAAGCCAGATAACTTTGACTACATCACAATTAATACTTGTGTTCAATGAATAAAGTCATTAGCAATTCAAAAAACATGCACACACACCAGAAATACACTAGTATATGTTTGCAAAGTATGGAACAAAGCATTAGTATTGAGAATATACATGCAACATTGATCAACAGGGAGGAAAAAAACAGCCAAAAAATGAAAAAAAAAAAACAGCCAAAGAATAAAACAAACAAACAAAAAAAAACAGGCAAAGGGAATGATAGGCTATTTACAAACATACTTGTAATTTTCCTATGTTAAACATTAATAAATAAATCATTAATAATCTGGGAAATTCAAAATAAAACAACATATCAAATTTGTACCCATTAGATTGGTAAAAATTAAACAGAACAATATCAACTGCTGGTAATAATATTAATTAGATCAACTTAGAGAAAATGGCAACACACAGAACAACTGAAAATATGATATAATCGAGAACCAATGGTACTGAAGGAAGAGGTCCGAGCTGCACTGAAGGGAACGGTGAAAAACAAGGCTCCAGGAATTGATGGCATACTCATTGAGATGTTTCAACCAAGAGGCAGATGCTGCACTAAAGGGGCTCACTTATCTATGTTAAGAAATTTGGAAGACAGCTCTCTGGCCAACTGACTGGCAGAGAACCACATCTGTGCCCACTCCAAAGAATGGCGATCCAACAGAATGCGGGAATTATCGAACAATATCATTAATATTACATCCAAGTAAAATTTTGCTGAAGATGATTTCAAAGGAGTTGCAGTGGTACATCAACAGGGAACTGCTTCAAATTCAAGCTGGATTCAGAAGTGGACATGGAAGGAGGGATATCTTTGCTGATGTCAGAAGTATCTTGGCTGAAAGCAGAGAATACGAGAAGAAGGTTTACCTGTGTTTTATTGACTATGCAAAGGCATTCCACTGTGTGGATCATAACAAATTAGGGATAACATTGCAAAGAATGGGAATTCCAGAACACTTAATTGTGCTCATGAGGAACCTGCACCTACACCAAGAGGCAGTCATTCAAACATAACAAGGGTTTAAAGTCAGGAAAGGTGTGTGTCAGGGTCGTTTTCTTTCATCGTACTTATTCAATCTGTATGCTGAGCAAATAATCCAAGAAGCTGCACTATATGAAGAACAGAGCATTATGATTGGAGAAGGCTCTTTAACAGCCTGCAATGTGCAGATGACACAATGTTGCTTGCTGAAAGTGAAGAGGACCTGAAGCACTTACTGATGAAGTTCAAAGACTACAGCCTTCAGTATGAATTGCACCTCAACAGAAAGAAAACAAGATGCCTTACAACTGAATATTAAGCAACAGCAGAATAAAGAGAGAAAGGATTGAAGTTGTTAAGGATTTCATTTTACTTGGATCCACTATCAACACCCACAGTTGCAGCTTTCAGGAAATCAAACGAAGTACTGCATTGGGTAAACCTGTTGCAAAAGACCTCTTTAAAGTGTTGAAAAGCAAAGATGTCACTTTGGGGACTAAGGTGCATCTGACTCAAGCCATGATATTTACAATCCTTAGTCCTAAAGTGACATCTTTGCTTTTTAACACTTTAAAGCAGTCTTTTGCAGAACATTTGCCCAATGCAATAGGTCATTTGATTTCTTGACTGTCACTTCCATGGGTGTTGATTGTGGATCCAAGTAAAATGAAGTCTTCCACAACTTCTTCTATCTTTTTTGGGTTTAACATGATGACATTTTTTGATAGAGTTGTGAAGATTTTTGCTTTCTTTATATTGCAAAATTCTATCACCAAAGCCATATTTTCCAATTACCGATCCTTCTTTATTTTCAACTTTTGCATTTCAAACACCAGTAATTATCAATGCATCCTGATTGCACATCTCATCAAGAAATCTTCAGTTTCTTCATCTTTGGCCTTAGTGGTTGGTGCGTAAATTTGAATAATAGTCATATTAACTGGTCTTCTTGTAGGTATATGGATATTATCCTATCACTAACAGTGCTGTACTTCAGGACAGATCTTGAAATGTTCTTTTTCGTGATGAATGAGACACCATTCCTCTTCAGTTTGTCATACCTGGCATAGCAGATCATATTACTGTCTGATTGAAAATGACCAATACCAGTTCACTGCAGCTCACTAATGCCTAGGATATGGACCTTTATACGTTCCATTTCATTCTTGATGGCTTTCAGTTTTCCTAGATTCGTACTTCATACACTTCATGTCCCAACTATTAATGGATGCCTGCAGCTGTTTCTTCTCATCCTGAGTCACACCAAATCAGCAAATGAAGGTCCAAAAAGCTTCACTCCATCCACATCATTAAGGTCGACTCTACTTTGAGGAGGCAGCTCTTCCCCCGGTCGTATTTTGAGTGCCTTCCAACCTGGGGGGCTCATCTTCTGGCACTGTATCAGACAATATTCTGCTGCTATTCATAAGGTTTTTACTGACTAATTGTTTTCAGAAGTAGACTGCCGGGTCCTCCTTCCTAGTCTGTCTTAGTCTGGAAGCTCAGCTGAAACCTGTCCACTATGGGTGATCCTGCTGGTATTTGAAATACCAGTGGCAAAGTTTCCAGTATCACAATATAAGCCAACACAGTATGAGAAACTGACAGATGTGTGGTTCATCTACAAAACTTATTAAAAAGACAAGAAACAAGGTGTTCATCACTGCATTGATTTTAAGGCTAGAAAAGCAGAAACTAAATGATCCATGAAAAGGTGCATGGATGAATAAAAAATATAACAATTTAGCAACATAATAACATATTTTAAATTAATGAATTTGATTGCATCAAAAATTTTGAGTTAAAAAAATATTGAAAAGAGCAAGCAGAATAATAAACCAGTTACATAATTTTAATAGACACAAAAAAATTATACTCTATATTGCTAAAAGATATTAAAATATTTTGAAAAATGAACTAGGGAAACACACAAACACAAAACAGGAACAGGCTCTGAGGAAGTGGGGTAGGGTAGAATTCAAACAGAGAATTGGGTCAAAGGGAATTTTTTTATCATCATCTGAAATATTCTAATAATTCTCATGTTACATATATAATTAAAATTAAACATTTAAATCAGATACATAATGGAACACGAAAATTTTTTCATATCATTAAAATTGGAAACCTCAATGAAATAAATGATTTTTAAAGAAAATTTCTAATACTGAATCAAGAGTTATAAATTCTGAAGAGACAATAACCCTAAAGGAAAATGAACAGGCAATTCTGTTTTCACGTCTCCCTCTATCAAGACTCCTCACACAGATCTTGGTAGTTTGAGCTGGAAACAGGTCAACGTGCAAATAAGGACTCCAGGTAAATCACACATGGGAACTGTTTGCTTAATTTTTCTAAGCAATTTGAATTGAATATTACCACCCCATGGCATACACAAATCAATAATTTTTTCATATTCATTCATTCAACAAATATCTTGTGCTAAATGTGTACCCAACATTGTTCTCCATGTTGGAGATAATAGCAATAAAAAAACAAAGTCCTTGCTCTAATGGCAATATTCTTGTTGGTGTGGATGTGTGGGTTGGGAGTGTTAAAGAAACAAAATTTGAGATATTACAGCAATAAGCCCCCAAACGTCTGTCAGTTTGTCCTACTGTGGGGACGTTTGTGTTGCTGTGATGCTGGAAGCTATGGCACCGGTATTCAAATATCAGCAAGGTGACCCATGGGGGACATGTTTCAGCTGAGCTTCCAGACTAAGACAGATGCGGGAAGAAGGGCCCAGCACTCTACTTTTGAAAAGAATTAGCCAGTGAAAACCTTATGAATAGCAGCGGAACACTGACAGTGCCAGAAGATGAGCCCCTCAGACTGGAAGACACTCAAAACAGGACTGGAGAAGAGCTGCCTCCTCAAAGTAGAGTTGAGCTTAATGATGTGGATGGAGTCACGTTTTTGGGATCTGCATTTGCTGATGTGGCATGACTTGAAATGAGAAGAAACAGCTGCAAACAGTCATTAATAATCAGGATGTGGAATATACAAAGTGTGAATCTAGGAAAACAGGAAATTGTCAAAAATGAAATGGAATGCATAAACATAGATACCGAAAAGAACTGGTCGATATTCAACCGTTTCAGGAGGCAACCAATGATCAGGAACCGAAGCTACTGAAGGAAGAGGTCCAAGCTACACCGAAGGCACTGGCGAAAACAAGGCTCCAGGAATTGACGGAATAGCAAGTGAGATGTTTTGACAAACTGATACAGCACTGGAAGCATTCGTCTATGCCAAGAAATTTGTAAGACAGTTACCTGGTCAAATAACTGAAAGAGATCCATATTTATACCTATTCCCAAGGTAGCTGATCCAATAAAAAAAAAAAAAATTTATTTATTTATTGATCTAATAGAATGTGGAAATTACAGAAAAATATCATTAATATCATAAAAAAAAATTTTTTTTTATAAGTAAAATTTTGTTGAAGATCATTTAGAAGCGGCTGCAGCAGTACATCGACAGGGAACTGCCTGAAATTCCAGCCAGATTCAGAAGAGGATGTCAGACAGATCCTGGCTAAAAGCAGAGAACACCAGAAGGATGTTTACCTGTGTTTTACTGACTATGCAAAGGCATTCAACTGTGTGGATCATAACAAATTATGAATAACACTGCAAAGAATGGGAATTGCAGAACACTTAATTGTGCTCATGAAGAACCTGTACATAGATCAAGATGTAGTTGTCTGAAAAAAAAAAATTTTTTTTGTTGTTGTTTGAAGGGCCATATAAACCAGAGATTACATCAGCCTGATACCAGAAGAACTAGATGGTGCCTGGCTACAACCGATGACTGCCCTGACAGGGAACACAACAGAGAACCCCTGAGGGAGCAGGAGAGCAGTGGGATGCAGACCCCAAATTCTCGTAAAAAGACCAGACTTCATGGTCTGACTGAGACTAGAAGGACCCCGGTGGTCACGGCCCCCAGACCTTCTGTTGGCCCCGGAGAAGAACTACTCCCAAAGCCAACTCTTCAGACAGGGATTGGACTGGACAATGGGATGAAGAGGGACGCTGGGAGGAGTGAGCTTCTTGGATCAGGTTGACAGCTGAGACTATGTTGGCATCTCCTGCCTGGAGGGGAGATGAGAGTGCAGAGGGGGTTAGAAGCTGGCGAAATGACACAAAAAGAGAGAGCGGAAGGAGGGAGCAGGCGTCTCATTGGGGGAGAGCAACTGGGAGTACGTAGCAAGATGTATGTAAGTTTTTGTGTGAGAGACTGACTTGATTTGTAAACTTTCACTTAAAGCACAATAATAATAATAAAAAAAACTATATGAGACCAAAAAAAAAAAAAAAGATGCAGTTGTTCAAACAGAACAAGGATACTGCGTGGTTTAAAGTGTGGAAAGATGTGCATCAGGGTTGTATCCTTTCACCATACTTATTCAATCTGTATCTGAGCAAATAATCCAAGAAAGTGGACTATATATAGAATGGGGCATCAGGATCAGAGGAAGACTCATTAACAGCCTGCGTTAGGGAGATGACACAACCTTCCTTGCTGAAAGTGAAGAGGACTTGAAGCCCTTACTGATGAAGATCAAAGACCACATCTTTAAGTATGGACTACACTCAAAAAAAGAAAACAAAAATCCTCACAACTGGACCAATAAACAATATCGTGATAAACAGAGAAAAAGACTGAAGTTGTCAAGGATTTCATTTTACTTGGATCTACAAGCAACACCCATGGAAGCAGCAGTCAAGAAATCAAAAGATGCATTGCATTGGGCAAATGTGCTGCAAAAGACCTCTTTGAAGTGTGAAAAGGCAGAGATGTCACCTTGAGGACCAATGCGTGCCTGACCCAAGCCACGGTGTTTTCAATTGCCTCATATGCATGCAAAAGCTGGATGATGAATAGGGAAGATCAAAGAAGAACTGACGCCTTTGAATTATGGTGTTGGTGAAGAATATTGAATACACCACGGACTGCCAGAAGAATGAACAAATCTGTCTTGGGAGACGTACATCAGAATGCTCCTTAGAAGCAAGGATGGCGAGACTGTGTCTCACATACTTCAGACATGTTATCAGGAGGAATCAGTTCCTGGAGAAGGACATCATGCTTGGTAAAGTTGAGGGTCGGCGAAAAAGAGGAGGATCCTCAACAACATGGACTGACACTGGCTATAACAACACGCTCAAGCATAACAACAATTCTGAGGATTGTGCAGGACCAGGCAATGTTTCATTCCATTGCGCACAGGGTCGCTATGAGTTGGAACTGACCTGAGGGCACCAAACAACAACAACAACATAGTAATATGTGCTATGAAGTCTTTAAAACAGACTAATGTGACAGTGTATGATGGCAGTGGGAGGCAGGAAGGGTGGGGGATAATACAACGCAGTTCACCGGAAACCTGAATGTGAGGGTCAGCTATGTGAAGAAATAGGGTTGAGAGCATTCCTATCCCATGCTTAGGACTTTAAGATACACTATCAGTGTACTGGGTTATCAGTGCAGCTAGTAAACCAGATTTCACCATCATGAAACATTTACATTAAAAAGAGTTATATTTGTGAGTCCTAGTTGATTTTATACACATTACTGCAATAAGTTTTATATTTATCCAAGTTTTAAATCTGAGCCAGATATATTACAGGGGAAAGAGCTAAAAATGTTATACCCCCTAGAACAGACACAGAAACCCAATATGTTTTTCCATGTAAAATTCACATGTTTAACAGTTGTGCTAAGTAAAACAAATACAAGAAAAGTGACTCTTTTGGTGAAACTTATTATATAAATCTAGTAATGAAATTATCATAAAAGTTATTTTTCCACAGCAAGAATAAACTTGGAAAAAATAAGCACAGACCTGAATATAATGTCGAAGAACATACAGAATTTCTCCACGGCGAGCTTTTTCAGACAATACTTTGTGAAATTTACCAAAGATTCTGGTACCCATTTCTGCATAGAGAATAACCACTGGTAAGTTTTCTTTGTTCGTAGGAAATTTATGATCACCTTTAAAAAGGTAAGGTCTGGGCCTGAAATGAAAATGAAATGCAAATTTTAAATAAATTTAAAGTTAATAAATACAAGGATTTCAAAAATATACCACGATACTTTATAATTTCTGTTTATCAAAAGTTTAAAGGATTACATACATCATCAGAGAAAAAGAACTTAAACTGCCTGTGGTGACTATGTGCATATAACTTCTAAATTACAGAAATTTTGTTACCCCAAAAATAAATCTTAAAAATGCTTTATTTTCCCACAAGACTATCTTTAAACAATACATATATTGGCAGCATATTATTAATGAAATAGAAGTTGTTTTCTTCATTTGAAAGAATGTATTTTTTTTTTATTATAGCTTATACATCCTGAAAATGGGTTCCAAACACTTAAAAAATAGTCATTGCTGTATACAGAGAGTATGGTACTTGGTATGAACAACGACTCAGTAAGTTTTTGAAGACAAACGTAATAGAAGCATCCTATGATCTGGACCTACAATAATAAACAAAGACTTCAACTGACGCTTTGTCAGGCGCTGTACTAGACTCAGCTCTTGGGGCGGCGCAAACAGTTTGTGCTCAACCACTCACCTAAAGCTTGGCAGTTGAAACCCACCCGATAGCAACACTGGAGGCCCTGGTGGAAAAACCTCATTGACAACACCCAGGCATCTGACTAAAACACCAGAAAGGTCAAACTTTAGGAAGAAGGATCACACCCTAGCCTAGGGCAAGGTCAAAGACAGCCTAAACCCAGGACCTGTCAAGATCTGCAGCAAATGATGACTTGGAGGTTGAGTCACACCAAATTACAGGGGCTTGGGAAATATATTGGACATATCCATTCTAAAAAAGCTTAAAACAAAAGCTACACAATTTCAAGGTGATTAGCCAGTAACTAAACATCCTACTAAAACTCAACATTCTTTAAGAGAAAGATGACAGAATCCAGAGTCTCTATAACATATCATCAATAATGTCTAATACATAATAAGTAGTACTAGACATGAAAAGAAAAAGGAACATGTGACTGAAACAAAGTAAGGATTCAATAAAAACCAACACTGTTATGTTCCAGATGTTAGATAAAGCAAACACCTCAAAGCAGCTATTATAAGTAAGCTCAAAAAAAGAAGGGAAATTCTGTTCTCAGAACTAAAGGAAAGTGAGTCAGGAGATAAAATATCTCAGCGAAGAAATGGAAACCATAAAAGAAGTTCTAGAAACGAAAATACAATGATTTAAATGAAAAATTAACTAGAAGGGCCAGAGACAGGAAATGGCAAAAAAAGCTAACTTAAAGACAAGCCAAGAGAAGTTAACCAATCTGTGAAACAGAAAGATTGAGGGAAAAAATGAACGAGACTCAGGGATCTGAAAGACAGTATCAAATGGAGTAAAATACATGTAGTAAAAGACTTGGAAGAAGAGAGGAGAGCAGAATAAAAGAGAATCTGAAGAAATAATGGCTAAAATTTCTCAAATTTCATTAAAATATAAAACTTAGTGAAACCGAACAGGATAAAGGCAAAGAAAACTAAAAATGAGGTAGACCATAATCAAACTACCGAAAATCAAACATAAACAGAGATAAAAAGATATTTTTCATACAGGGGAATAAAATCATGACTATTGTCATGATTTTATTCGCCTGTATGAAAAATATGTCTCCTCAGAAACAATGGATTCCAGAAAAAATGAAACAGTATCTCTAAGCTAGAGGTCAAGCAACACTGAAAGAAAACCACCAAACGTCTATATCCTGCAAGAATATCCCTCCAAAAGCTAGGATTTTTCAAAGAAATGAAAGCTAGAGCATTTGTTATCAATAGGAAATGCTACAGGAACTTCTTCAGATTGAAGGGAAAAGATAACCAAATGCAAACTTGGATCTACATGAAAGGAAGGCAAACAAAATAAATAATTAAAACACTGGTGTTGGTGTTTTAACAAACTTTTTCTAAATCATCTCCCAGAGACTTTATTTTATATGTCATTCATATTTTGCTCTGTAGTCCACCTAAACTTCATTTTAGTGTATAGTGTATATAGGGATGAGGTTCTTTTTTTTTTTTTTTTTTTTCTTTAAGAATAACCTGCAGACCCAGCCTCATTTGATTAAACACCTCTCTTCTGAAGTGCCATCTTTGTCATAAACCAAAAGGTCTATTTCTGGTCTCTGTACTATTCTGTTGGTCAATTTGTGCCAATACCAAACAGTTTAAATAGCTGTTGCAAGTCATCATATCTAAATACTGTGCGTGCTCTGGTTTTTTCTTCAAAACCGCCTAGACAATTCACTATACTTTGCTTTTCCACGTACATTTTAAAATTGCCACAGGCTTGAGGGATTTCAATCAGGCTTACACTGGATCTACAGATTCATTCCGGGAGAACTGTTATCTTTATACTATTGAGTTTTCTAATCCATGAACTCTGTTATATTCATTATTTCCCTTTACATTTTGGGGGGTTTCGCTTGTACATGTTTTCTAAGATACTAAGATGCATGCTTATAACACTGACTTTCAGCATTTCTTCTTTTCTAATATATGCACATAAGTATATAATTTTTTTCTAAGTACAGCATTAGCTGCATGTCATCAACTCTGATACGACATTTTCATCGTCATTAAGTTCAGTTCACAGTATTTCCTAATCCTCGTTAGAAAAAAAGCTCACCACAAGTCTCTTGTATTTTTGCACACCTTGTGAGGAAGGCAGGGACGGCTTTGTTCAAGACCATCTTTTATGGATGCTTGTACAGTTAACAGCCTTGGAAGACAGAGTGTCTCCCTCCCAAGCAAAGGAAGACTGATTTAAACCCTTGGAGGATAAAAAGTAATGCCTCACTCCAGAATCCCCAGTACCAAAAGTTCATCATCTTTCTAGTCATCACCTATTTGCACCCAGACCTTTATTTTGTTAACGGCCAAATGGGACAAGGAAATTTTTACAAAATTTACAAAGACTTGTTATATCCTTCACCTTGGCCTGCATGGGCCGCTGTAGGAGGACTTGGCCAGAAATGTACTCAATGAAGTGGTTATTCATGATCTAGGACCATGTCAATCCAACAAAAGAATCCAGGAGGCTGAACTGAAATTAAGTTTGAAATTCTGAGGTCCCTTTTTGGCAGGACTACTACAACGAGGCTGTACCAACTAGGATGATCTGGAGTTACTGCTGGGGAAAGAAAGATACATAATGCCTAGGTAGCAATGATCAGTCCATTAAGGGAAGCAACGTCTGCTTTTGGCTTTACACAGCTGGTGCTAGGTTGAACAAGCAGCAGCCCAACAGATATCATCGGTTTTCAGTTTTTAACTTAGGCAAATGTATCAGTAACCTGACACAGGTTTAGAGAAACCCTTGTGAACTGAGGGCCCCACTGAGCCCATGACTTAAGGTGGTGAAAGGGGTAAAAGGTTTGCCTCAAATTGTATCTGCCATTTTTCATGTAAACCTGAGGTCACGCTGGGGCCAGGCCTGCTGTGCTCTTGAGTGTTCCCATTTGACCAGAGAGACTTGTGAGACCCCTTCATCCTTGTTAGTCATTGACTCTTACTTGATCTATACTAAAATGGAGGTGTCAGGGGTGAAGTCACTGAGGCCTCCACTGGGGAGGTGTTCAGTTTCAAAGCAGCTTAGAAGCTGGGTTTTTTTTTTTTTATTAAAAAAAAAAAAAAAGGTGTCTTTAAGGGCTCAGTCAGGAATGTGGCACCGTTGTACTAGAAAATAACCTCTCTGGGAATTCACACAATCACGAAGTCTTTAAAGTTGTGATTTTCCTTTTTTCTCCTGGGATTCTATGCTGTTTCTGCTGGACCACCTGTGAGTGGAGTGCATGTGCTGCTCTCTGAATGGAGGAATCCCCTCTGGACTTCACGACCATTCATAACGTTCACAGAATAAACATGTAATACAGCAATGATATATTCAGATGTGGGAGCCAAAACACAGTACAGTGCATCAGTCCAGACATCATTTTAACATCCTTTCCCCACTGTGAGCTTCTTCCAAATCCAATCAGATGAATTCAGGGACCTTTTCCTATAGGAACATGGATCAAAGAGCATGTATCAGAGACTACAGCAACAGCTATCAGGGGATGGCTATCACCCAGCCAAGAGCTGAGAGAGTCGAGGTGGCAGCATAGGCCAGTATGGAAGAAATTTAAGTGTCAAACTTTTTTCCTCCTCCACCCACAGGGCCTTTGTCATTATCCTAGAAAGCCATGTGCCTGTTAACATTCCATCCTGTCACAAATTTTCAGGGACTGTGAAAGGTCTAAGGTTTGATTTTTACCATACTGACAAACTAATAAGCTAACCTTTAATTGTTGCATAGATTCTGGCAGAGACATGAAACTACTGGGTCAAAGACAAAAGACTTCATTACTCATGGCAAAGCAAGGAGCACGAGCATTATTATGCTTGCTCCTAAATCCCACAGAGGGAGGGGGTGTGACATAACAGGGACCTAGACAGATACTACGAGTGGGTGTATGTTGTAATTGAGGAACACTTGGTTGCTGAGCTTGGGAAGTCACTCTTGTACGGCAAGCAATAAATGAGCCTACTCTTTCTTCGTGAAAAGAGCTCCCTGCAAACACAACCCTGAGAACTGACTCAAGTAAAGAACAGTCCAGGTTTTGCATTCTTGGTACACCCAGGAAAAACATGAAATAACTCTCAGGTCCCACAGTAAATTGCCTCTCCATTTTTTCATTTTTTAATCTTAAATATGTTTCTACAAAACAAAACTTGTAAAAATCATAAAACCTGACACCCGAAGTCACTAACAATATAATAAATTTTGAAGGTTACAAAAAATTATCTTAAAACATGTACTAGGGTTGATAATTTCATAGTGATTCTACCATTGCTGTAAAAAAAATGATAAATCTTACTCTATATTAACTCTTACAGAGTAAGAATAATGTGGCTACCTAATTTAGGAAGTCAGAATAACTCTAAAAAAATCAAAGATGGTATAAATAAATCTATATCCAATCACAGTTATTAAAACAGAAGCAGAAATTTTAAGAAGAAAGTGTTGCCGTTGGTTTTAGTTGTCATGAAGTTATCTCTAACTCACGGTGATCTTCTGTACAACAGAATGAAATGCTGCCTGTCCCTGCACCACCTTCATAGTCGTTGGTATGTTTGAGCTCATTGTTACAGCTATTGTGACAAACCACCTCACTGAAGATTTCCCTGGCCCTCTACTTTACCAAACATGATGTCCTTTTCTAGTGATCTGTCTTTCCTGATGACCTGTACAAAGTAAGCAAGCCAAAGTCTCACCATACTTGCTTCCAATGAACATTCTGGTTGTATTTCTTCTAAGACTGATTTGTTAATTCTTTTGGCAATACATGGTATATTCAATATTCTTTGCCAACATCACAGTTCAAACCCATCAATTCTTCTGCATTCCTTTTTCATTACCCAACTCTCACATGCCTATGAGGCAACTGAAAAGACCACGGTTTCCGTGAGGCACACCTCAGTCATCAAAGTGAAATCTTTGTTCTTTAAAACTTTAAAGAGATCTGTTACGGCAGATGTGCCCAACGACGTACACTGTTTGATTTTTTGACTGCTGCTTCCGTGGATATATATTGTTGTTCCAAGTAGAATGAAACCACTGACAGCTTAATTTTTTCTTCATTTATCACAATGATCCTTATTGGTAAAGTTGTAAGGATTTCTGTTTTCTTCAAGTTCAGGTGCAATCCATACTGAAGGGTATCATCTTTGAGCTTCATCAATAAGTGCTTTAAGTTCGTCATTTTCAGCAACCAAGGTTGTGTCATTCATATATTATAGGTTGTTTTAGTGTGTCTTCCTCTAATCCTGATGCCACGTTCTTCTTCACATAGTCTGGCTTCTCGGATTATTTGTTCAGCATACAGATGGAATAAGTAAGGTGAAAGAATACAACCCTGCCACGTGCCTTTTCCAGTTTCGAACCATGCAATATCCCCTTGTTCTATTGGAACAAGTGACTCCTCATCCATGTATAGGTTCCGCACAAGCACAATTAAATGTTGTGGAATTCCCATTCTTCGTAATGTTGTCCGTAGTTGTTAGGATCCAGGCAAATGCCACCTGTCAGTTTGTTATACTGTGGTCGCCTGCATGTTGCTATGATACTGGAAGCTATGTCACGGGTATTTCAAATACCAGCAAGGTAATCTGGTGGACGTTTCAGTGGAGCTTCCTGACACAGGCAGGCTAGGAAGGCAGGCCTGGCCACCAACACCCAAAAATTAGCCAATGAAAACCCTACAGATCACAACAGAACAAAAACATAAGCAATCTTAATTCAACAGAAAAATACGATTAATCCCACATCACTGAGTAGTTTTCTCTAGAAATGCAAAGAAGGTGTAATATTTAAAAATACGTTAACACAGTACATCAGTAAGTCCAATTACAAAAACTTTGTATTCATTTTAATAATTAAAAAATATTTGATAGAATAAAACATTTTATGTTTTTTAAAACTTGGAAGATTATAAAACTTTACTTCAAGTTTTAAAAGTAGGTATGAATAGAGACATAACCATGTTCTTTGATAAGTCAATATAGATTTAACATAAAAAAATCTATATTGATTTAACAAATAGGTTTAACACAATTCTAGTTAATACCCTACTAGGACTATTTTGGGGGGTTTTTTTAGGACTTTTTTGGCGGGGAGCAACTTTGGCAAAAAAAAGGACTCTAATGTTAATTTGGAAGAACTGACACATGCAGAGAGCAAAGAAATTTTAGAGAACAATGCACAGTGATGAAGAGGAAATTATCATATCAGATATTCAGTATATTATAAAACAATAAATCCTAAAACAATATGGCTTTGGTACAAGAAACAGATAACGAAGAACAATTGTTATGAAAATAAACCATAATATAAACATAATCAATATAGTTATTGGCTATCTGAGAAAAAAAAAATCTGGTTGGATCCTTACCTTTTGATAAATTACAGGTGGATTAAAAAAAAATTATGTAAAACAAAAGAAAAACTTTTAAGAAAACTACTGGAAAATATTACTAAAATCTCTTATCTCCAGCTTGAGACAATTTGTGTTACTATAAAAACAATGTCAAAATCACTCAAACACACATATAATACTTGGCTACATAAAAATAAAGCCCTTCTATACGTTAACATCAACATAAAAGTATAAGAAAAAATTAGAAAAGGTTTTGCAACAAGTGAGAAAAGTACTAATACAAATTACTAGATATACATTACTAAATACACATGGCTGCTTAATAAATATACATTATTGCTTAATATATAAACAGCTCTTTCACAATTACAGAAAAACCTATCATCACTTTTTAAATTATAAACAATCAGGCAACATGGTATACACTGGAAGGTGCTGATGCCATTGTGGTAGTTAAATGCCATCTACTTGGTACCCAATCATGCTGACCCCATGCACAACGGAACGAAATGCTGCCCGTCCTGCATCATCCCTATGACTGGTTGGCAATCAGACTGTTGTGATCCACAGGGTTTTCAATGGCTGATTTTCAGAAGTAGAGCACCAGCCCCTTCCTCCTAGTCCATCTTAAGTCTGGAAGCTCCTCTGAAACCTGTTCAGCATCGTGGCCACACAAAGCCTCCACTGACAGTTGGTGGCTGCACATGAAGTGTACTGGCTGGTAACTGAACCTGGGTGTTGTGCATGGAAGGTGAGAACTGGTACTGCAGTGTAAAAACCACTTACAAATTAATGATCTTCTTCTAATTTCTGATATGCATCTTTTAAATACTTGCAAAATATTAAAGTTTTTTAAAAGAACACATTATAACGAAGCAACTCCATCTATACTATGGTTTTTATTATTTTTTTTTAATTCCCCTGGTGTACATTCAGTTTATATTTAAAGAGACGCATTTCAAAAAATCCAGAGCTTTGTGTGCTTATTGGGGGGGAGGGGGAAACCTTATATTTAAAAAAAGCGTATATCTCATATTTTATGACATTTTGTTACAATTTATATTCTAAAAAAATTTAATCAAGATAAAGTGAGAAAAGTACTTATTTATTTTAGAAAAGGACACAGACTATCAGCTGAGAAACAGTAATAAAATTTTCAATAAAGATCACATTCTTGAATATACAATGTCCTAGAATACTTAATTTTTATATTATAAAAAATTTCTGCTATTTCAACCCTCATCTTGATAAACCGCTTCTTTCACAACAGACTACAATTAGTTTACCTTGAAGTGGCCTTCTTCAGAAGCTTTTTAATATCATTAGTTTTACAGGTGTGCTCCTTATGGACGACCACAAATGCGTGACAGCCATCTGGTGGTGGCTCATCAGCTGCAATCTAAGATTTCAAAGATCACAGTTAGCTACTGTAGTTGATAAATACAGCATCGTTCTAAAAACTCACATATGCTTTTGATTAAAATAAGTCATCGACTACTATTAAATTATAGCTCTAATTAAAGTAAAAAATGTCTCTGGGCGTAATGAAAGATAAATATAAAATCAACTTTATACTAGAAAATAAATGTTTCAAAGTTGTTGCAAAAATTCTATTAAGTTAAAATTTTCCTTATAGCTAATTTCAACTTGTCCTCATAATTTTCTTATCCCAAATAACTATAAAAATTACATAATATACTAAATTATATTACAATTAATAATAATATGATGCTAGAGAACCAGGTATTAAAAATTTATAGATCCCTTTGAACCAAATGCTAACATGAAGTCAGCTTTATGAATGTTGCTAGCATGTCTCGGCCAAATACAATTTGGGTATTTTTACACACCTGCTGAAACATCTGAACAGTCGGAGAGTATGCCCTTATAGAGAAAGCAAATTTCAAGAGGTTGATGTGCAAATTGTCTAGGAATTGTCCAGCTTTCTTCAGGATTAAATTGTAGTAAGAATAATCTGATTCTATAAAAAAAAAGTCAAAAGAAAAGGATGTTAGTATTTCGTATCCAACACATTGGAAATGACACTAAATTAATCAATGTCACAGAATTATATTTTAATATTTATATTTGAAGTTTGGTTATGGTTATGAGTGGTATTAGAGATAAACAGAAAAATCAAGCTTTTATTATATTATTCATTTTGTATATTCCAGTGATATCCAAGAAATCAACACAGGAATAAGTGAAAATAATCTTGTCATTAAAACTTGGAGGATGCCAGCATGTCCGACCAATGTACTCTAAGACTGCGGGGTTATAATACAAGGGTAAGACATAGGTATAGGTCTTATCTACAATTTAAGAAGAGATTAAGAATAACACAAAAAAGTTAAAGAGCAATATTACTGTTAATAAATTTCAAATTACATATATGAATACTTTCTACTGAGATTTAGTACCTACAGCCAAATGAAATTAGCATGGCTAGAATGGTTTAGGAAAACCTGGTTGGTGTAGTGGTTAAGAGCTACGGAGGCTAGCCAAAAGGTCAGCGGTTCAAATTCACCAGGCGCTCCTTGGAAACTCTATGGGGCAGTTCTAATCTGTCCTGTGGGGTTGCTATGAGTCGGAATAGACTCCACAGCAACGGGTAGAATAGTTTAGGCAACAGAATTTGAACCAGACCTTAAAGAATAAGATAAATGCTACCTTGTTTGGAACTAGAACAAACTAACCTGAGCTGCTTGTTTCCTCCTTTACATTCATCACCAGGGATCCCCAAAACAAAAGAGAGAAGCAGAGATACTAGAATTTAACTATAAAACTCTAGGGTACCCCTGTTTAGACAGATCATTTAGATGGGAAAGGGAAGAATGGAATGGCAGCCTAGAGCTGAAGACGGGGGGGTCTAGTGGCCCTAATGAGATAAACAGGAATAGAACTTTCTATTTGTGCCCTTTTCCTTTTTATACATTGCCCTAAGTATGATTATCTGCACTGTTGCCATTGTGTCAGCAAGCCACAGAGACATTCTAGCCCAGCCAGAGGGTCCTCAGGAGTTCAGCTGCTACAGGCATCCACAGGTTGGCCGCTGGAAACTCTCTGGTCATTTCTTCTCTCTCCTACTTCTTGGCACTAGGCCACTTCTCATACAAAAAAACAAAAACCCACACACATAGTTGAGGTAGATGCAAAGCAGTTCCCTAAGGATCAGGGTTCCTTGATACAAAAATGGGTGGCAAAAGGGGTATGATTGAGACCAGATTGTAATACCAAACACTTCCCTTCAGAGAGGAGGAAAGGGTTGCTGACTGGAAGAAGACACTGTGAGGGATAGCGGAGACAGAAGGAGACTGGGTTGTTCACTGATTGCTGTAACGTTTACTCCTTGCTCAAAACATGCTGGGCCCTTGACCCTTGCTTCCTCTCCTTACCACAACCCACTCAGTGTCCAAGTATCATCTGGCCCTCTTTGTCACTCTGTGGAAATTGGGGCTCAGAGAGTAGCACAAATCTGCTGACACTGTGGCTACAGTCTTGTCTGTGACTAATAAAGTCTCTTGTTTCTGATCCAGGGGTCTCATGTCTTCTGTTTGAATCTATAAAATTAATCTGTTAGCTTGCAAATAATGTGAAATCTTGGACTCTTTATAGTACTTGACAATTTTGGTGACAAAGATAAAATGTTGGTAGACACATAGATTTCTGGAAAAAGAAAGACGCTGCCCTGTGGGCCAATTCACGGGATTTGACAGAAGTCCTTGGAAATTTATAGCAGACACACTGATCAAATTATATGGCTGATCAAATGCCAAATGGTCATCCACTTTGTTGCCTGTTAATGAAGGGGAAATGAGGAAGGGCTTATATGCCAAGCTTTACTAAATAAGTTCAAAGACATCTGCCTGAACAATATCTTGGTTGCTAACTCTCCATGCAAACCAACCACCTCACCAATTAGTCTGTTAACCTCAAGACCACTCCACTGTAACAAGTACAAAGACCTGTCTTGGGTTAGAAGAAGGCTAGACCTCTTTCAGACAACAGTCAGAGGTGTACACTTAAACTGAGTGAAAAGGAGGGAAATTCGGGAGCACTACAGCCAAAAGGCTGGCAGATCATTGGACTGTGGCTAATTCTCCAGGCAGAGGAGGAATCAAATCACATAATGCGAATGACAGCTGCTGGGACATCTGTAACTCAACTCTTCCTATAGTCTGCCATACCCACCTTAAATCCTTCAAAAAGATGACAGTTAAAAGTCTGAGAGTTTATTACAATGGCTGGTATAAGGGGGTTATGGCCTACTTGGGAGACTGCACTTAGTCAGTTATAAAGTCTTTCGTATCTGATCCAAGAGTCTCATGTCTCCTTGACATTTTGGCACGCTGAGTCCTTGGCTTTTAAGTATGGTAAAAAAAAAAAAAAAAGTTCAACCTTTTCACAATTATTGACAAAAAGCTCAGAAATGATGATCAGAAAACAGAGGCATATGAAAACATTTCTGAAGGAACTGAAACAAGAACTAGAAGAAAACACTAGAAAAATTTAGATTAAATTAGAAGTAACACCACAGTAAGTATACACCAAGGAAAACACTGTAGGTAAAATAGAGGATGGGGAAAAAAGAAGAAAGCAGAATTAAAAGAAAGCGAGGAAGAAAAAAGATTTGAGAGTAACTGATAAATACTTAAGTCAGGCGACAGAGTTCTATCATATGTATCATCAGAGACCCCAATGGAGAAAATCAAGGGAAGAAAACAGAACAAATAAAACTATAATCAAGGAGAAACTCTGCAGAATTAAAAGGAGTAATGAACCTACATACTAGGAGATACCATTTTACCTGCAGGGAATGGAAGGGGTGGGATTCGGAACAGTCAACAATACAGTGTTTTCTAGTAAAACTACGGGACTCCAAAGATTACAAAACAAATAAAGACCAACAACAAAAAAGCATCTCAGCAAAAGACCTAGTTACCTATAATTGAAAGAAGCGAAGACTGGGCATTCTACATCGAAAAACAGTATTTTATGCTAGAAAACAAACAGCACAACATTAGTAAGAGACAAGGAGAGCTGAGGAATTTATAGCCATATAAAATGTGCTTCCATGTGTGAAGAACTCATGGTATGTTATTCCCATGAGTTCCTACTGAGACATAAACTACAGCAAGCTTCATATAAGCAACAAATAATTGGAAAAACTGCAGCATCAATTTTGATGGTGAGGTCTTAATATACTTAAGAGTAGAAATCACATTAAACCTGTGGATAAAAAGTGACATGTTTTAATATAAAACAGATACTGTATTTTTATGCAAATGACATGCAAGTTCTACGTTTGTTTGCCAACCACGTTCTTCGTCCGCAAGGTATTTTCCTAAGCATGCTAATGCCAATTTTTTTTTAGAGTAACATGTAAAAAATAAATTGGCATAGCACACTTCTAAAAACACCTCGTGGGGGAGTGCAGCTGGCAGAAAAACGTAGAACATGCACTTTATTTGCATAAAAATACGGTGAATTGAAAATACAGATTAAGTTGAAAGTAAATAAATCTAAAAAAGAGATCACATGCAAGGAGTAATAAGCTTAGCAATGCTGGTATATTAATATCAGAACAGACTTCAAGATAAGAAATATGAGATAAAGAGGGACAGATCGCAATAATAAAAGGTACAATTCATTAGTCAGACATAATCATACTATTTGCCTCACACAACAGAGTAAGATGAAAAGTCAGAAATAGAAGTGGGAATTGGAATGTGTAGCTAACTGCCTCCATGAACAACTGCCTCCTTTGCCATGAGACCAGAACTAGATGGTGCCCAGCCACCATGACTGAACAAGAGGATCAAAGATTCTATAGAAAAATCCTGATCAAAAAGGGGGGGGGTGGGGGCAGAATGCAGAAGAGAATTTCAAATCCTCATGAAATTCTGACTTTCTGGAGCCATGGAGGCTGGATGAACTCCCAAAACTACTGTCCTAAGATAATCTTTAAAACTTAAACCAAAAATATCCCCGGAAGTCTTCTTAAAACCAAGCAACAGTTTAGCCTAACCAGTAAAGAATGTCTGCCTTGGGCACTGTGCTCTTTTTAGGTCTATCTACATGGGATCAAAGTGACAACAGCAACTTGAATGATTAAATAGTAAATTTAGGGGGCAGTGAGTTTATGTTAATGACAGAAGAACAATTCAGAAAAAAAAGGGTAAGAATGGTTGCAGAACTTGAAGAATATGATCAAAGTCAATTAACTGTGTAAGTAGAAACTGTTGAACTGGTACTTTCTGCTGTGCATATTCTCAACAAAAACCACTAAAATAAATTATTAAAAAAATACATACCAATAAATGGGTATATACCTAATAAAAGTCTCAAAATACATGACATAAAAAATGATATAATTAAAGGGAGAAACATCAAAGCCCACAATTATAGGAGAATATTTTAATACCCCTCTCTAAACAACTGACAGACATCAAAAAAAAAAAAAAAAAAGACAAACCAGAAAGACAAAGCTTACTTAACATTTCAGTCACGCTGATTTAATGCACATTTATGGAACATTACATCTAACAACAACTGCAGAATGCACACTGTTTGACAAAAACAGATCATACGCTAGGCAAAAAAAAAAAAAAAATCTCACTGATTTTGAAAAAACTGAAATCATACAAAGTTTGTTTTCTAAATGCAATGAATTACATTAATAATCAATCACAATAGAACCAAAAACCCCGATGGACAGGGTAGAAATGCCCCACAGGGTTTCCAAGGCTGTAATTATTATGGATGCAGACTGTCACATCTTTCTCCCACAGAGCAGTGAGTAGGTTTGAACCACCAACATTTCAGTTAGCAGCCTGGTGCTCAATAACTGTGCCAGCAGGGCTCCTTGTCAATCACAATAAACCCGTTACTGTCAAGTCAAAAAAACCCAAAATATCTGGAAATTAAACAAAAGCTTCTAAGTAATTTAAGAGTTAAAAACTTAATCACAAGGGAAATCAGAAAATAGTTTTAAGCATGTTACAATTTAAATATAGTACAAAAATTTTTTTTAGGATCCAATTAAAACAATACTTAGAAAAAAATGTGGCTTGAAATGCTCTTATTTAAAAAGACGATATAAAATTAATGACCAGAAGGTATATATTAAAAATACAAGTAAAAGAACAAAGAAATGCAAAGGAAATGGAAGGAAACAATACCAATAATAATATAGGTAAGAGCTGAAATTATCAGACGAACAATGCAAAAAAAATTAACAAAGCAAAATCTTGGTTACTTTAAAAGATTCACGAGATTGAAAAATATCTGGCTCAACCAATCAAGAAACACACACACAGAAATCATCAATATTAGCAATGAAAAAAGAAAGTATCATCATAGATCAAACAACATTAAAAAGAAAATAACAGAATACCTTATGATCAATTTTGTCATAAAAATTCAACAACTTTCATGCCAACAACTTTTTAAAAAATACTTGACAAAATGGTCACGAAAAGAAACTGAGAACTTGGGAAATCCTGTAGTTGTTAAAGAAATTTACCAAAAACTTTTATCAAAAGTTTATCAAAACTTTTATCAAAAACTTTCCCCAAAGAATTCCAGGCCCAGATGATTTCACTGGTGATTCTTCAAACATTTAAGGAAAAAGGTAAGACAAATCTGACCAAACTTTTTAAAAAATAATGGAGCATGATCACACAGAGCCCAACTCCTTTTTTAAGGCCAGTATAACCTTAATAACAAAACGTGACAAAACAATACAATGAAGGTCAATAACAGACCCATATACCTCATGAATATATACAGAAACATCCTTTAGAAATAATATCAAATCAAATCCAACAGTATATAAAAAGAACAATGTAGCGCTACCAGGAAGGATTTATTCCAGCAACACAGGTTGGTTTAATATTAAAAAATCAACATAACTCACAATATCAAAGGACACAATAGGAATAAATAACAATAAATAATTGGAATAAATTATAGGAATAAAGGGAAAAATCATGTCATCAAAATAGATGCAGAAGCACTGGATAATAAATACTGATCGGTCATTAAAAAAATTTAAAAAACTCAAAATTAGGAATAACTAATACATCTACTCCTCACTTATCGACATGGTTAGGTTCCAAAGACCAGGTCATCATGTGGAAATTGGTGTTACGCAAAAATTGAGGACGACCACATCAGATCACAAAAAGGAGGATAACTACATCATCACTTAAATGCCAAATTACATCATTACATAACTGCCAAACCACTGAGAATCATGGCCCAGCCAAGCTGACACATTACCTTAACCATCACGTCAGTTACTCTTGCCTCGGCATTTGTTACTGCCAGATGCACGTTGTTAACGTGCAAATAGTCACATGGTAGGTTTTTTACTATGCTAAATGTGAAATGTCAGATAACAAGGTAGTAAGTGAAGAGTAAGTGTAATAATAATAACTGATAAAGGACACACACTAAGAATCTACAGCTAACGCCACACTCAAAATTGAATTGTTTCCCCCTGGGATCAGAATAAGGTAAAGATGCCTGCTTTCTCCACTGGTATTCAATATTGTACAGATGTCTTAGCCTTGGGAATAGGACATACGAAAAATAGGCATATTTTGGAAATTCGCAGAGTATGGAGAAAAAGAAGAAGTAAAACTGTCGTAACTTACAGATGATGTGATAGGTAGAAAAACAAAGAGAATCTAAACAATAACTACTAAAGATGATAAGGAAACCCTAGTGGCGTAGTGGTTAAGTGCTATGGCTGCTAACCAAAAGGATCGGCAGTTCGAATCCACCAGGCGCTCCTTGGAAACTCTGTGGGGCAGTTCTACTCTGTCCTATAGGGTCGCTATGAGTCGGAATCGACTCGACAGCACTGGGGGAGGTGGGGGGGGGTTAAACATAATAAATGATCTTAGCAAGGTTACAGGATATAAGACTAATATAGGCAAATCAATTTATTCTTCTATACCAGGACCAAACAACTAGAAGATGAAATATTATTTCAAACCATTAGAAAAATGAAATAAATTCCAATAGGCTTTTTTGGTAGAAAATTTGATTCTACAACAAAATTTGATACTGATATTAATATAAAAATGCAAAGGACTTAGAATAACCAAAGTAATTTAATGAAGAAAAAAACTGGAGGTCTTACTTTCCCTAATTTCAAGACTTATTATAAAGCTACAGTAATCAAGTTTGGTACCAGCAAAAAGAGAAGCACATAGATCAGTGAAACAGATGAGAGGATGCAGAAACAGATCCATAGGTATAAGGACAGATGATTCTGAACAAAGATTACAAAATAAAGAGGAAAGTCTTTTCAACGTGTTTGGGTCATACGGGTTTTTGTATAAAAAATGAAAAACAACTCTTACCTCACACTATGTACAAAAATTAATTCAAAATGGATCATAACCCCCAAATGTAAAACCTAAAGTAATAAAGTATCTAGAAAACAGACACACATACACATATAGGAAAAATCTTGGCAACCCTGAGGTGGTACAAATTTCCTAAAAGGAACACAAAAAGCACAAACTTTTTTTTAATGTTGATAAATCAGGCTATATCAAAATTAAAAGTACTGATCACTGAAAGACAATTAAGAAAATGAAAAGGCAAGCAACAGTCTGGGAGAAAAAACTGCAACCCATAGTAGATAAAAGACATGTAA
Organism: Loxodonta africana; assembly: GCF_030014295.1. NCBI lineage: Eukaryota > Metazoa > Chordata > Mammalia > Proboscidea > Elephantidae > Loxodonta > Loxodonta africana. Next base: position 9,592,112 of record NC_087358.1, on the reverse strand, counting down.
CCAGAATATATGAAGAAATCTTACAACTCAATAAAGACTAATAATAAAGTAATGAACAAAATATTTTAACGGACACTTCAAAAAAGACAATATACAGAGCATTAACCAGTTTTTTTTTGTGATATACATATAAAAAGTTGCTCAGCAACATTAGTAATTAGGAAAATGTAAATTGCAATCACAATGAAATAATACTACATATCTATTCAAGTGGCTAAAACGAAAAAGGCTAACATACCAAGTGCTGCCAAGGGCATGGAGTAACTGTACCACCCAGACAGACGTTGTGTGTTGAAATGTAAACTGGTACAACCACCATGGAAAATAGTTTGGCAGCTGCTCATAAAAGTATGCACTCATACTATTTGACCCAGCCATTAAATTCCTAGGTATTTATTCAAAAGAAAAGGTTATTTCCGCAGAAAGACTTGTACATACAAGCTTTACAGCACCCATATTTGTAACAGCTTCAAAGTGGGAACAACCCAAATGGCCATCAACAAGCGAATGCATAAACTGTAGTATATCCATACAACAGAATACAAGCCAGCAGTAAAAAGGAACAAATCTCAAAATAACTAGATTTGAAACACATAATTTAAAAATCATTAGGCTAAGCAAAAGAAGCCAGAAACAAGAGTATACACACTATGACTCCCCTTTTTAAAACTCTAGAACTGGCAAACTAAGCTACAGGGGTAAAAAAAAAAAGAGATCAGTGATTGCCTATGAATAGAAATGAGGGTAATGTTTAGTGAAGAGAGGCATAAATAACTATATAAATGTATACGTCTGTCAAAACTCAGATTGTTCACAGGAAATGGATGTATTTTATTGTGTGTAAACTATAGCTCAATAAAGCTGGTTAAGTAAATAAAACAATGGAAACTGTTCTATATGGAATTGCAAATTTAAAAAAGCAGAAGTTGCAATTTTGATACCAGGCAAAATAAAATTCTATACCAAAAGCACTCAACAACAACAACAAAAAGACCCTTTTTAATGCCAAAGGCTGTAACTCACAAAGCAAAATTTAAAAGTCCTTAAAATCTATCTATGTACCAAAATATACGACACAACTTCCACAAATTATAAAAGACTGAAAAGGCAGGGAGAAATAAATGGAAACACAACAGCCAGAGATTTTCAATGAACATTTCTCAGTTCAATCCAAGAGGAATCAAACAGCAATTTGCAAGGCAAGTTACAAGGCAAGATGCAAGGCAATGCAAATTGCACGGCAGGTTTCATGGGAAGTTGCAAGGCAGGATCCATGCAGGTTGCAAGACAAGTTGCAAGGCAGGCTGCAAACAGTTAAACAAACAGACAGTGGAAGAGGTAAATAAACACAATCAACGACAAAAATGAAAACTGTACTGTAATAAGAGAATTACATCATCTTTTCAAGAGCACATAGAAAATTAATATTTACCCTACATTACACACAAAGAAAACCTCAATAAATATGGGAAAGGAGAATAAATTCAAAAAGCACGCCTAAATCAAAATGTAAAACACTAGCAATTAACAAATTAATTTTTAAGAAAAAGATTATTTTACTCAGAAATTTTTAAAACTCATTAATCCATTACCGGGTCAAAGGAGAAACAGAAAACAAAATTGCAAAATTTCTTAAGTCAGCCACAAAAGGGCAAATATTGTATGATCCCACTTACGTAAAATAAGCAAATGTATAGAAACAAAAGTTTATTAGTGGTTACCAGTGATGAGAGGGAGGAGACAAAAGGAAAGGTCTTAGCTTCAGGGGCACTGAGTTTCTGTTAACAGTGGTGGAATAATATGGAAACAGTGGCGATGGCTGTACAACACAATGAACATGACCAATGTCACCGACAGAACCAAAGTAAAAAGCCTTAAACTGGGAAAAGTTTTCTTATATATTTTTACCACAATAAAGCAATTTTTATTTTGCAAAATGTCTATGATAATAAAAACACTGCGTATCAGTATCTATGGGAAGCAGTGTTCTAAGAAATATTCAAAACATTAATAACTTCACAATAAAAATTAAAATATAAAGATACAAACATCAACTTCAAAAAACTAGAAAAACTGCAATAAAGTAAAACCAGAAGATTACGGAATAAATGAATTAATAAAAACTAAAAGAAAAAGCTGAATTAGAAAAGAGAAATTTCATGGACCTAATAAAAAGCTGATTCTTTTAAGACAACCAACAAAGGTAAATACCAATGGTTTCATTCTTTTTTAAAAAGAGAAATAAGAAAAAAGAAACAATGTATAAAAACACTAAAACAGAAAAAACACATTAGAGATGATTTTGCATAACACTATGTTTTTGTTTTTTTATGCAAATAAATTCAAAAAGCAACATGTTTAACTTGAAAAATTCAATATCTCAAAACTGAACCCAGTAGAGACACAATGTCTAAGCAGATAAATTTCCAGAGAAGAAATATCAGTTGTCAAATGATTTCACCAAAAAAGGCACCAAGTTCACATGGTTTCACTGAGGAACTCTACTACACCTTGAAAGATAAGACAATCCCAATGCTAAACAGCTCTAGAGTACGAAAAGCTAAAGAGAATTTAGGAATTATCATTAAACAAACAGCGTGATACCTAAACCTGAAAATGATTATACAAAAAAGAAAACTACAGGTTAATTTTATTTATGACTATCAAAGCAAAACTGTATAATAAAATATTAATCAACAGAATCAACACATTACAGAGTAAGTACATCATAGGTTCCAGAGCAAAGTGGCATGTAAGCAGCTCCACGTTCTGCATATGAACACCAAATAAACAGGCAGAAAGTGGAAGAAACAACTTTGTCAACACTCTGGAAACCAGTCAAGGGGGTTACAGCAAGTAAGCAAATGCTGAACTGAGAAGACAGTGTCATAAAAACAAGAAAGCTTTGATTTTATACATGCTATACCCCACCCACTACTCGGCTCAGTACCATCTTAAAGCTGCAGTGGTCGGCATTCCCAGAGGAGTTTGGTCTCTGGTCTTTATTTGCAAATTATCGTGTGTATCTGTTCTAATCTGTCTGAGTAATGGCTGAAAGACTGAACCAAGGTATTTATCTTGGTTTGGCCTGTCTCGGAGCTCACACAGGGAGGAGGGATGAGGCGTGGGGTGCGGGGCAATGCCTGAAGAACGTAATTGCCTATAGCCACCTAGTGTTAAACAGTGGGATTAAGGGATACAACAAATGCCTAAGGATTGGAAGCAGAGTGGGTCCTTGAGAAATTAGAGCATTCAAAAACACCGACTGTGAAAAACCAAGAAAGCCACATGCATTCCCAGGACATGACACACGCACAGAAAATACATAACACCTTACCTTGCGCCTTGGGCTGATTCCTATGCTCGGTACAAAGTTAAATGTTGAGAGTGCCCCAGTACAGAGCCAATTTACAAAGATTAGGAAAGGTTTTATTTTTCCATAGTGTTCTAGAATATCTGTCAACATACTAGCTGAACATGAGCTAAGGAACTTCAGTGTCCACAAACAACCAGAAGGCCGTCTATGCACAAACAGGGAAGTCACTGAACAGACTACTAACTCCTTAAACAATTAAGCAAAAAAATAACAAACCCTGGGAAGAGGGAGAATTTGATTTCTAGAGTCACCACATCAAAGTATTCAAATGTCCCATTTTCAACAAGGACAAAAAAAAAACACAAGACATACAAAGAAATGGTAAAACATAACCTATTAAAAACAAAATAAAGTGACAGAAACCATCCTTCTAAGAGCCAGGATAATGGACTTTCTAGACAAAGATTAGGAGCCCTGGTGGACCAATGGTTAAGCACTTGGCTGCTCACCAAAAGGTTGATGGTTTGTATCTAGCAGCCACTCCGCAACAGAAACGACCTGGCGATCTGCTCCCATAAAGATTACAGCCTAGGAAACTCTATGGGACAGTTCTACTCTGTTCTATAAGGTCACTATGAGTTGGAATCAACTCAACAGCATACAACAAAGACATAAAACAACAGTATTAAATATGCTGAAGGAGCTAAAGGAAAACAAAAAGAACTAAAGGATAACAGAGACGTGCGAAATCAAAATATCAATAAAGAGAGGTTATAAAAAGGAAGTTATACTGGGCAGAAAAGTACAATAACTGAAATGAAAAATTCACTAGAAGGGTTCAACAGCAGGTTTGAGCAAGCAGGAAAAAAAATCAGCAAATTTGAAGATGGGACAACCTAACTTATCAAGTTTAAGGAGCAAAAACAACAAAGAATGAAGAAAAGTCAACAGAGCCTAAGGAATTTGTGAGATAATATCAAGCAAACCAACACCATGGGGGACATATAAGGAAAAGACAATGAGAAAGGGGGAGAAAAAAATACCTGAAGAAATATTGGCCGAAAATGACCCAAATTTGAGCTAAGACATGAATCTACACATTTTAGAAGTTCAAATAAATAGAAAAAGGATAAGCCAAGAGAGATCCACACCAAGACACATTATAATGAAACTCTCAAAAACCAAACGTAAAGAGAGAATCCTGAAAGCAGAAAGAGAGAACTGAATTGTCACATACAAGGAGTCTTCAGTAAGATTAAGTGCCAATTTCTCCTCAGAAACCACGGAGGCCCAAAAGCAGTGGGATGACGTATTTAATTACAGTACAGAAAGATAAGAACTGTCAACCAAGAATTCTATTTTTGGCATAACTGTCCTTCAAGAATGAGGGTGAAACTAAGATTAAAAAAAAAAAAAAATTTTTTTTTTCCCCAGATAAATAAGTTTATCTGTTATCAGAACTTCAGTCTCTTTACGGCTGAATAATATTCCATTGTATGTAAATTTCATGTAAATTCTGATACATGCTATGATATGGCTGAATCTTGAAAATACCATGTTAAGTAAAACCAGTCAGATATAAAAGGACAAATATTGTATAATCCCACGTATATGAAATGCACAATAAACAACAGGTAGTTTGTTACAAGACCTGCCCTACAAAACGCAAAATGGAGCCCTTCAGATTGAAATGAAAGGACATTAGACAATAACTCAAAGCCACATAAAAAATAAAGATCTGCAGTAAAGGTAATTTCACGGGCAAATACAAAGGCCAGCTTTACTGTGTTTTTGGTTTATAATGCTACCTGTCATATCTTACCATGATTTAAAAGACAACTACATAAAATATAATTATAAATTTATGTTACAGTCCACACAATGTATTAAGATGTAATCTGTGACAATAATAACAAAGTAGGCAGCAGAGCAGTATAAGAACTGAGCCTTGTATGTTACTGAAGTCAGGGTGGTATCAATTTAAATTAGGTTATTATATATTTAGGATGTTAAATATAATCCCTATAGAACCACAAATAAAAGATCTAAAACATACGTACAAAAGGAAATGAAAAGGGAGTCAAAATGGTTTGCCACCAAAAAAAAAAAAAAAAAATCAACTACCATAAAAGAAGGCAGTATTGGAGGAATGAACAGAAAAAGGTGTACAACACATGCTATTGAGAAGATCTTTCTCCAAAGAAGATATACAAATGTCCAATAAGCACAAGAAAAAACATTCAATATAATTAGCCATTAAGAAAACCAACCCAAACCCACTGCCACCAAGTCAATTCTGGCTCATAGCAACCCACAGGGTTTCCAAGGCTGTAAATCTCTACGGAAGCAGACTGGGCCACCACATCTTTCTCCGACAGAGCAGCTGGTGGTTTTGAACCACCAACCTTCGGGCAAGTGGTCAAGCATTTTAACTATTGTGCCAATTAGCCATTAGGGAAATGCAAATCAAAACCGTAATGAGATACCATCTCACATCCACTAGCATGTTTTTAGGAAAAAAATTAAAAAAAAAGAAAATAACAAGTGTTGGTGAGGATGTACAGAAATTGGAACTATCATCCATTGCTAGTAGGAATGTAAACTGGTGTGACCTCTGTGGAAAATAGTTTGGCAGTTCTTTTGGTTAAACACTGAGTGACCATATGATCCAGAAATTCTGCTACTAGGTATATATATAATCCCAAAGATTTGAAAGCAGGACTCCAACAGATACTTGTATACCAATGTTTACTGCAGCATTTTCCCAACAGCCAAAAGGTGGAAACAACCCAAGTGTCCCTCAACAGATGAATGGATAAACAAAATGGGGTGTGTCTATACACACACACACACACACACACACACAATAGAATATTTTTTAGCCATAAAGGGAACTGAATTCTGATACATGCTATGACATGGGTGAACCTTGAAAATAAGCTCAATAAGTCAGATACAAAAGGACAAATACTGTATAATCCCACTGTTTTAGTTATCTAGTGCTGCTATAATAGAAATACCACAAGTGGATGGCTTTAACAAAGAGAAGTTTATTTCCTCACACTGAAGTAGGCTAAAAGCCCAAATTCAGGGTGTCAGCTCCTGGGGAAGGCTTTCTCTTTCTGTCGGCCTTCTCGTCAACCTTCCCCCAGACTAGGAACTTCTCTGCACAGGGAACTCCGGCCCAAAGGACACACTCTGCTCCTTACACTGCTTTCTTCGTGGTACGAGGTCCCTCATCTCTCTGCTTGCATCTTTGCTTTATATCTCAAGATACTGCCTCAAGACACAATCCAATCTTGTAGGATGAGTCCTGCCTCACTAACATAACTGCTGCCCATCCTCCCTCATTAACATCATAGAGACAGGATTTACAACGTATAGGAAAATCACACAATACCAGGAATCATGGCCCAGCTCAATTAATATGCATATTTTTAGGGGGACATAATTCAATTCATGACACCCACATACATGAAATACCTAGAATAGGTAAATGCACACAAACTCAAGTAGGTCACTGCTTATAAGGGGCTAGGAATAGGGGAGAATGGGAAACTACCGCTAAATGGGTATTGAGTTTCTGTTTGGGGTGATAAAAAGGTTTTGGAAACAAAGTGGCAAAAGGCTGCACAACATTGTGAATAAAATTAATGCTGCTAGATTGTACATTTTAAAATTGTTAAAATGGCAAAATTTATGTTATTTATATCATGCCACAACAAAATTTCAAAAAATAATCAAGATCATGTGAATTTATTCCAGGAATACAAGATAGCTTGATATTTTGAAATCCATTCAATATCATTCATCTTACTGAGAGATCTAAGTAGAAAAAAATTACAGTACCCGTGATGCCGAAATGATCTAAAAAAAGCTCTACTCATTCCTAATAATTTAAAAAATACTCAGTAAAATAAGAATTCATGGTTACTTCCTTAACATGAGAGCATATACAACACGTAATGTAACAAATATGTAGATATATATTACAGGGATGTAGATACCTACCACAGACCAAATGCCAACATTATATGTAATAGAAAAACGGTAGAAGCATTATTGGTCCAGAAGAGAACAATACAGGTTCTTCCTATGAATAACGCTTCTATTTAACATTAAATTAGAGGTATTAGCCCACAAAATTATGAAAGATAGCAATAAAAGGCACAAAAAAGAGAAAGGAAGTGATAAAGCTATTCAACACACAAATTCATAGCCTTTATATATAAAAGCAATGACTAGTTAGGCGATATAACAGGAAACAAAACAACAACAGAAGTATCAAGGAACAAGTCCAACATATAAAAAATGCCAAAACCTGTATGAGTAAAACTTGAAACAGTTCTAAAGCATATGAAAGTTAACTTGAATAGTTATACCATATTCTTGGATGGAAAGACTCATCATCATAAAAACATCAATTATCCTTAAGCTCAGTTGGAAATTTAAAATTATTTTCCATAAAAGTACCAAAAGGTTTTCTTTTTTTTTAAATCAGTTTGCTTGTGGTTTTTTTTGGGGGGGGGCGGGGGCAGACAAGCTGATTATATAAGCTTACCGGAAAATAAACAGAAAAAAATGGGTGGGTGGGGAGAACAATACTGAGGGAGGTGTAGTTCTCTCAGACCTAAAACATGCTATAAGGTCTCTGTCATTAAAAAAGTGTGATATTACAGCTAACATCATACTCAAAAGACAAAGACTGAGAGCTTTCCCCTTAAGATCAGAAACAAGACAAGGACGCGCACTGTCACCACCGTTATTCAAAAGCATTCTGGGAAGTCCTAGCCAAAGCAATTAGGCAAGAAAAAAATAAGTAAATAAAAGGTATCCAAGTCAGAAAAGAGGAGGTAAAACTATCCCTTTTCGTAGATGACATCATCCTATAGATAGAAAAATCCCAGATTCCATAAGAAAGCTAACAGATCTAATGAACGAATTCAGCAAAGTGGCAACACACAAAAATCAGCTGGGATTCTATACACCAGTAACGAGCAAGCTGAAAAGGAAAAATAAGGAAACATTACCGTTTGTAACAGCATCCAAAAGCAAAAAGTACCTAGGAATAAACTTAGGCAGGAAGGTGAAAGACTTGTATGCAGAAAACTATAAATACTTCATAGTTTATAAAGAAAACAAGGAAATCCTGAATAAATGAAAGGAGAAATTCATGTTCACGGATTGGAAGGGTCAATACAGTTAAGATGTCAATACATACACAAAGCAATCTATAAATTCAATGCAATCCCTATCAAAATTCTAACAGCTTTCTTTGCAAAAATGAATAAGCCAATCCTCCAATCTATAAGAAAGAGCAAGGGACCTCAAATAGGTAAAGCAACCTTAAAGAATAAAGTAGGACTCACACTTCCTGACTGCAACATGTACTATAAAGCTACAGTAATCAAAACACCCTGTTACTAGTACAAAAATAAACACACAGAATAACTGAATAGAATTGACAGTCCAGAAATAAATCCAAACATCTATGGCCAAATGGTTTTCGACAAATGTGCTAAGTCCATTCAATGGGGAAAGTGCCTCTTCAATAAATGGTGCTGAGAAAATTGGATTTCCACATGCAGAAGAATGGAACAGGATCCATGCCTCACATCATACACAAAAACCAATTCAAAATGGAAAAGATCTAAACGTGAAAATTAAAACCACAAAATTCTTAGAAGAAAATACAGGGGTGTGGCTGCAAGACATAGTTTTTAAGAATGGATGATTAGATATGACAACAAAAGAATACGCAGCAAAAGACAAATTATGTAACTGGGACCCCATTAAAAATTAAATACTTCGTTCGTCAAAGGACATTATCAACAAAGAGACAACCTATAGATTGGGAGGAAACTTTCAGGAACCATTTATCTGATAAGGGTTTAGTATCTAAATTATATTAAAAAAAAAAAAACTACAACACAACAACAAAAGACAACCCAATCAAAAAAGGGCAAAGGACTTGAATTGACAGTTCACCGCAGAGGATATTCAAATGGCCAACAAGTACATGAAAAGATGCTCAATGTCATTAGCCTTTAGGGGGATGCAAATCAAAACCATAGTTAGATACCACCTCACCCCACTGAAATGGCAATGATCAAAAAAACAGAAAACAATAAGTGTTGAAGAAGGGCGTGGAGAAATCAGAACCCTCATCCATTGTTGGCAGAAATCCAAAATGGTACAGCTGCTGTGGAAAAGTTTGGCAGTTCCTCAAAAGGTTGAACATGGAACTACCATAAAGACCCAACAATCCCAATCCTAGGTATATACCCAAAAGAAGTGAAAGCTGGAACACAAACAGTAACCTGTATGCCAGTGCTCACTGTAGGACTTTTCACAACAGTCAAAAGGTAGAAACAACCTAAGTGTCCATCAATAGATGAACGAACAAAATGTGGTACGTATATACAATGGAATATTATTCAGCCACAAAGAAAAACGAAGTCCTGATACACACCACAACACAGATGAACCTTTAAAACATGATGCGGAGCAAAATATCCTGGTTACAAAAAGCACAAATACTGTATGACCTCTTTTGTATGAAATAAGCAAATATATAGAAACCACAGTTTATTTATTAGTGGTTACCAGGGATGTGAGGGAGGGGAAGTGGGGGAGTTTTTGCTTTGGAGAACTGAGTTTACGTTAACAGTGGCAGAAAATTTAGGAAAAAGATAGGGATCGGGGTTGTGCAACATGAAGAATAATCAGTATCAATGAATTATGCATGTACAAACTGTTGAATTGGCAAGTGTTTTGTTGTGTATATTCGTACCATAATTAAAAAAAAAATCTTTTTAAGAGTGTAAAAGTATTCTGGCCATAAAAATACAATCTTGTTATATGTAAAACTAATACTGTTTCAAGGGAATCCAGGTAAAAAGAAAACCATAATTCAAAAACTTCTGCATCTATTTGGTCACTATATAATACCCAAGCAGTACTAATTATATGAGTTTTCTTACAATAAAGTATAAAAGGCTTAGATTTTTTTAAACATGTTTGGAATAATTTCCATTAAAATATCTTTTCAATTTTAATGTTTAGAGTTATTACCCCCATTAAGTGCTCACACTCAACCCATTATTGGCAAAAACAATAAACATGTCCATTGTATGCACATAAACATACCCTATGTGTATACATAAACATAACCAATGCGTGCACATAAACACATATATTAACAGCTAAAACATGCACATCACCTACCTGTTTGCTTATAAATTGCTAATTCTTGTACAGTTTCCAGAAATTGCCAAAATTTCTCATTACTTTCTTCTGCCATAAATTCACTATTAAAAAAAAAAAGTAATCAGTCAATAGATGGAAATGAAAAATGGTTTAGATACTCTATACTTTAGAATGAAATGATAATTTACAGTAATTTATAATCACTATAGTAATTTATAGTATAATTTATAGTAAAAAACTAATGTCAAATTACCGATTTCCATGTACTATAAAGCAAAAAGAGAACAAACTGATGATTCTTACTTGAACTAGGTAACCTAAATTGCAAGCATACATGTCAGGAGAACGCATGTCGGTATTTTTTTTGGCTCTTTCTCACCATTAACAACAACTAAAAAATGAATCATTTACTGTATTTCTCCATGTGAAACACCACTGAGACGTATAATTTAATGGTAATAAAGAGAGAACATTATATAAACTCTGCTGTTGTTTGGTGCCATCAGATTGGTTCCCACTCATAGTGACGCTATGTGCTAAAAAAACAAAACGCTGCCCGGTCCTGTGCCATCTTCACAATCATTGCTCTTTTGAGCTCGCTGTTGTAGTCACTGTGTCAATCCATCTAGTTGAGGGTTTTCCTCTTTTTTCGCTGACCCTCTACTTTACCAAGCATGATGTTCTTGTCCAGGGACTGACCCCTCCTGACAACATGTCCAAAGTATGTGAGACAAAGTCTCGCCACACTTGCTTCTAAGGAGCATTCTGACTGTATTTCTTCCAAGACAGGTTTGTTCATTCTTTTGGCAGTCCATGGTATATTCAATATCCTTCACCAACGCCGTAATTCAAAAGCTTCACTTCTTCTCGGGTACTCCATCTTCATTGCCCAGCTTTTGAATGCGTGTGAGGTAATTGAAAATACCATGGCTTGGGTTAGGCACACCTTAGTCCTCAAGGTGACATCTTTGCTTTTTAACACTTTGAAGAGGTCTTTAGCAGCAGATTTGCCTAATGCAATGCTTTGTTTGATTACTTGACTACTGCTTCCAGGGGCGTTGATTGTGGATCCAAGTAAAATGAAATTTTTGGCAACTTCAATATTTTTTGTTTACCATGTTGCTTTTTGGTCCAGCTGTGAGAATTTTTGTTTTATGTTCAGGCGTAATTATATGTTATGAAAAAGAAATTCCCAAGAATAATGCCTTAAATCCAAAAAATTGAGTTTGCCAAAAAGAAAGCTATTTTCTTAAGTTCCTATTTCCCAAGCTCCTTCAATCTGTCCAATGCTCAATTCTTCCTCTTCCACACTTACTTCCCTCAACTTCTTTGGTTTTCCTAAAATTTTTATCAGAGAGGAACATAACCAAACTGAAAATGATCAGAATAATGAAATCTAGGGGAAAAAAAACACAGAACAGAGCTATGGCTAAAGAAATTACAGGTTTTTTGCCTGCTACACATACACTGAAGAAATGGATTTATTTCTGAAGGATAGACCCAGGACCGGTATGTACAAGGGCCAGTGAGAAAGATTTTAGTTTGTATAATAAATATCTGCTAACAACTTAAACACTGAGTTATCCAAACAGAGACTAGATTGCACAGATCAGGTTACTATAGAGATAATTCTGATAGTGGTTGGAAGTGTACACTAGGTTATAGAAAGTCACTGCCATTGAAATCGGCATTTCTTGAGCACCAATTTTTACATACTATGCTTTGAGGGAAACAAATATGAATGAAAAAAAACCCAGATAAGCAAAGACTATCTCATTTTGAGATCCTTAATTACATCTGCAAAGGTCTTTTTTTCCAAATAAGATCACATTAACAGATTCCAGAGGTTAGGATGTGGACATATCTTTTCAGGTTGTTGCTGTTAGGTGCCCTGGAGTTGTTCCCAATTCACAGCGACCCTATGTACAACAGAACGAAATAAAGTGCAGTCCTGCGCCATCCTCATGATCTTTTCAGGTAGCCACCATTAAACCCATCACAAGTGAACCAAAACCAAAACAAACCCTTTGCTAGCCAGTCGATTCCAACTCATGGTGACCCTTTATGACAAAGTAGAACTGCCTCATCTTTCTACCACAGAGCGGTTTGAACTTCCAACCTTTCAGTTAGCAGCCGAGCTGCTTAAACACTGCACCACCAGGGCTGCTGTACAAGTGAAAACCCACTGCCATTGGTAAATTAGACTGGGGCTGCACCGTCGGGGCCTTACGGAACATCCTACAGGAGTCCCAGTTCCAACACTCTTGAGGCAAGTAGAAACCCGACTGCAACTACAGGTAGTAGACTGGAAGAAGTTAAGACTAAACTAATTCGGGACTAAGAATGGAAACAGGTTCATGCAAGCTCTCTGAGAATCTGGGGAAAAGATAAGTAGAGGGAGGGAGTACATTTTACCTAGAATCGTTTATTAAATATAATTTTTTAGTAGTACTGGGTATGCAATGTAACCTAGGAGATGGAGTCTCTTTTTAGGACCACAAACTGCTGCTTTGGTGAATTTACAAAACAGCTGGTGTTAAAACCGTGGCTGTTAACCAAAAGGTGGGCAGTTCGAATCCACCAGCCTCTCCTTGGAAACCCTATGGGGCAGTTCTACATTGCCCTGTAAGGTCGCTGTGGGTCGGAATTGACTCAACAGCTACGGGTTTTGATTTTTTTTTTTTTAACTACTGGAATATTAAAGGGCAAAATTCAACAGCTCCAAGTCTGTTCCGCACAGTAAGCGATACCTCTTGAACTAAGTCCACTGGAAGAGATTCGGGAAAAAAGTAGTAACTTGTGGGGCGCTGCCTCCTCTATGGCAAGCCTGGGAACTGCCAGAATGTGACCCTTAGGAAACCAGGTGTCCTTCCCTGTGGACACACCTGGCTTCTGCCTCCGTGTGTCCAGAGCAGGGGAACTGGGGGGCTGTGGAGGGAGCCCCGCAGTGAACAGCAGGGAGCGGAGGCTGGGACACACTGGGGACAGCAACTGGCAAGCTGGGCTTCCGACCCTCAGGCCAACGCCGCTGTCCCGGTGTTAATTTCTCCCTCAGTGGGACTGCCGAACATCAGCTGAAGTGCTTGCATTAAAAGCCACACTCCACCTCCCCCTTTTTTCTTCATGTCATAAATGCTAATGAAACTAGGGCACCGAAATTGGAAAAAAAAAAACTCGGTGAGCTGGAGTTGCCACGCTCAGTACAAACTGAAGGGGAAAGTTGTCGCAAGAGGGTGCTGCCAAGTGAACCCGAAGCCGCGGACGGGTAAGAGGACCGGCGGGGATGCTCGGCGGCCACTAGCGAGGGCGGCTGGAGACGCGGTCAGGTCAGGCCGAGAGCAGGGGGTCTGGGCAGAGCCAGGGTCCCAGCGCGCCCACACCCCGCCCGGCCCACACCCACCTCGCCTCCAGGAGCAACGGGGTCTCGGGCCACTTAGCGGCCAAGCGGGCCGTCACCGCCTTGGACGCGGAGGCCGTCGTGGCGCCGAGAAGCGAGAGCCACAGTGGCATGGAACCTAGGAGCAGCTGCACGACGCAGAGAGTCCTCCCTGCCGCCATAGCGCAGAGACGAAAGCACGAGCCCCTCAAACCCGGGTGTCCGAAGTCGCCACGCTACAGCCGGCCGCTCCCGCCGCGAGGCCGCCCACTTCCGGTGGAGGGAGCTCCAGTCCGTTACTCGGCGCCCGGCTCCCGGCGTGCGGCCCTGGGCGCATGCGTGGCCCGCTCCGGCGCCCGGTGGGGAGCGCCCCGGGGGACGACTCGGGGGCGTGCTGGGCGGCAGTCGCCGGGCTCGGAGCCACGTCGGAGCCGGCCTGAGAAAAAGCTTGAGCCGGTCCGCGACGGAGACCTCGGGTTATCGGACAGAGCGCGTGTGACACGTGCGAAGAGCGAGCTCTCACAGCCTGACTGAGATTGCTGCCCACTAAGGCTGACTGGAAATGCCAAATCTGTGGGGACCTCTGGAAGTTACCTAAACATGTCACTCCCCTTTTTTATTTTCCCAGTCTGTACTCTTGTGGTGTAGTGGTTAAGAGCTACGGCTGTTAACCATAAACGTTGGCAGTTCGAATCCGCCAGGTGCTCCTTGGAAACTCTATGGGGCAGTTCTACTCCGTCCTATAGGGTCGCTATGAGTCGGAATCGACTTGATGGCCGTGGGTTTGGTTTTTGGTTTTGGATACCCTTCTTTGGAACCCTGGTGCACCGTAGTTAAGAACTATAGCTGCTAAGCAAAAGGTCCGTAGTTCGAATCCACCAGCAGCTCCTTGGAAACCTTATGGAGCAGTTCTACTCTGTCCTATGGGGTCGCATTCTGACTAGATGGCAATGAGTTTTTGGAGTGTGTGTGTGTTTTTTAATACCCTTCCTTAGACCTAGCGTGGAAATAACACCTACAAAAGTTAAAGTGCTCCTCTCACGACGTTGCTTAGTGGTTCTCAAACTGCATCGTCTGTCAGAGTCACCTGGGGGGCCCGATGCCCAGCCTACACATGACATACCAGTTAGAATCTCTGGGAGTAAAAGCCAGACATCAATATTATTTAAACCCCACAAGTGATTCCTGTGTGCAATTATGTCTGAAAAACAGTGATTTAGAAGATTTTAACAAGTATTATCACCTGGAAGGATTGTTAAAAGAGTGCTGGGCCCACCCTAGAGTTTCTGCCTCAGTAGGTCTGGGATCAAAACAAAAGAAAAAAACTAGTTACCGTTGAGTTGCTTCCCAAGTTACAGTAACCCCATGTTTGTCAGAGTGGAACTGTGCTCTCTAGGGCTTTTAGTGTCTGAATTTTTGGAGCTAGGTTGCCAGACCTTTCATCTGAGGTGCCTCTGGATGGACCAAACTTCCAGCCTTTCCATTAGCAGTCAAGCACCTTCATTGTCTGCACCACCCAGGGGCTTTAGTTGTGGAAGGGGTCCTGAGAATTTGATCTCATTTTTTTTTTTACCAAGTTCCCAGGTGATACTGATACTGCTGCCTGGGAACCACACAGCCTTTCTACTCAAAAGTGTGGTCCACAGACCAGCAGCATTGGCATCACCTGCTAACTGCTTGGAAGCACAGAACCTCAGGTTTCACCCCAGAACCGCTAAATCAGAATCTCCAGTTTAACTACAGGAACCTCAGGTGACTCTTATGCACATTAAAGACTGAGAAGTACTGGTTTAGAGGATGGTAGGTGAAAGTGCTCAGAAAAGGGCCAATAAGTGATAGTTGTTTTTGTCTTTATCAGCCAAAATAACAGTCATGATTGAGGCTGGATTCCAAGGACTGTCTGACCCCAAAGCACATGTATTTACTATATCAGGCTCAAAGTCAAAAACTTTGCAACACAGTTAACAGATTTTCCAGTCCCTATGACTCATCAAATCAAAATTTTCAGTTTTATTTAACTGGGCAGAGGTGGGGCCTCAAGATTCTGAATTCTAGTCAGGAATTAAGAAGCCATGGTGGCACACAGTGGTTAAAGCCATCAACTGCTGTTGGAAGGGTCAGCTGTTTGAAACCACCAGCCACTCCATGGGAGAAAGATGTGGCAGTCTGCTTCCACAGATATTCACAGCCTTGAAAACTCTATGGGGTTGACTCAACAGTAGTGGGTTACGAAAAAAAAAAAAAAAAAAAAAAAACCTGCTGCCATCGAGTTGATTGCAACTCATAGCTATCCTATAGGACAGAGTAGAACTGCCCCAAAGTGTTTCCAAGGAGCACCTGGTGGATTCGAACTGTCCACCTCTTGGTTAGCAGCCGTAGCACTTAACCACTACCCACCAGGGTTTCCATTAGTGGATTAGTCAGGAATTATTCTTTTTCTATTCAGAAGAGAGTAATTTTACAGTAAAAAAGTGTATGGTAAAGAGAAGCCCCATCTGGAAAATAGGGAATCCACTGGTCCACCACCCCTCCCCACCTTATTCCAGTTTCAGTAGGGAAACTGGATCTCTGGAAATTCCCTAAACATGCCACTCCCCTTTTTCGTTTTATTTGCTTAGTCTAGGTTATACCCTTCCTTAGAAAACCTTGCTCTGGAAATTCTGCTCAAACTTGTTTCATTTCCTAACTTTGGCTTTCATTTTCTGATTTGCGTTATTTAATGAACTATTCCTTCTTTGAATCGCCATAAGCTCTTTACAGTCATCTAGCATTTAAATTCTCATTTTAGGAATTTGAATATAGCACTTACTTATTTCTTCTGCTAAAAATGGTATATTCCCAAAAGGCTTATGCCTTATTCATTTTTGGTATCCCTTACAGTACCTAGGGAAACCCTGGTGGTGCAGTGGTTAAGAGCTATGGCTGCTAACCAAAAGGTCAGCAGTTTGAATCCCCCAGGTGCTCCTTGGAAACCCTATAGGGCAGTTCTACTGTGTCCTATAGGGTGGCTATGAGTTGGAATTGACTTGTGGGCAATGGGTTTCGTTTTGGTTTTTTGACAGTACCTAGCACAAATACTTAGCATCTTATTGGGGCTCATTGAAGGGTCCTCATTTTATGGATAGGTAGACAGAAGGGTAAGAAAGTTGAGTGAAGAGGCTACATTTCTATCCACAGAGCATGACAGAAGAATATATTATGAATCTTTCATAAATATTTATTTAAATTAATTCCCCATTTCCACTTATTTGTGGATTAAATTTTGACATTGTGAAATGAAGGAAATAAAATATTGATGGGAATGTCTCAAATGTCAGCTTATCTAATGAGTTGCAGATCTTTAAGAAATGATTTGTTGTATAAAAAGTCACATAAAATATACCATTAAATAAATATAGCACTAAAACATATATTAATATACATTCCAGTATATTTCAGTTCAGAATAGAGGTGATACATTTCTTTTTGAAGACGATGAAATTACTTGAGTCCAGGGCCATTTTTTAAATACATCATTGTTATCATTTTTGTTTACATAGTATTTGCCTAGAAATTTAGGTTGTTTTGAAACATTCCTAAAAAGTGATCATTCCTGAGCTTAGTTCGTTTGCTACAGAAGGGTAGAACTGAATGACATTTAAGATCTCTTCTAGGGCTCACCATCACCATCTATATATAAGTCTATGTACACATAAACCCAGTGCTGTCGAGTTGGTTCTGACTCATAGCGACCCTATATGACAGAGTAGAACTGCCCCATAGAGTTTCCAAGGAGCGCCTGGCGGATTCGAACTGCTGACCTCTTGGTTAGCAGCCATAGCACTTAACCACTACGCCACCAGGGTTTCCAGTGTACATAAAGAAATACTAAAATACCAGAAGATTGAGTAACTCAGTAAAGGTCACTTAAATCAGTGGCGTAGCAAGGTAGTCTAACATCAATTATCAATAACCTTTGGCACAGGTTGGCTATGAACTGCAGGTACTTCAGAAACAATTATATTTTAATTTTTTTTTTTAGCAAAAGCTAATTCAAAATTATTCACTCAGGATGATATGAACGAAAATTGATGAGGATAGTAGCTTTCATTGTATGTGGAAAAAGTGATTAATGAGTGCTTTATAATAAGAATCTTGTGTTTAATAGCATAAATCATCTTGAATTTTTTTAGGAACAGCATGAACTATATGTATTTAATGAAAATAGTGGTGCGAGGTGAGGATAAAGTTACTGCCAAATTATCATGTTATATAATGAAGCTTTAATTTTCTCAGCCTGAATACAGTCCCACAGCTGAAATAGCTTTTTAAAATATTACTCTGTAGGTCTTCCGGATTCCTCTTGCTATAAGAAAAATATTCTCATTTTTTATTTGAATTTCTTAAATATATAAAAGTATCTTACTTATCATCCCAGTTGGGAAGAATGTATAGACATATAATTTATTATATTTCAACTTCCCTAGGAAAGAATGTCTGTACATATAATTTATACTATTTCAACTCCCCAGGCAAGATTAGACCAAAATCATAATCAAATGAGTAATGATTTCGCTTTCTTTTTTTTTAATTGTCAGCAAGGCTGATTTTTAAAAGTTTGCATATTTTATTTAGAATAGATTACAATTGCTCCGTAAATGTCTAACTCCTGATATGTTTAAGGCAGTTTACCATGGTGATTTTCAAATGCTAAGTTATGCAAAAAGCATAATGATCTTTAAATTAATCCTTTGAGATGATATAAAAACTTAAAATTCACTATAATAATAGCCTTGTATACTTAAATACATAGTATTTTATAATTATATGCTTATTCAAAGGTTGCTAAATCTCTATTCCGTTGCTTCTATGTTTTATTTCTTCAGCAAAACGTACGATCAAAACATGCTGGTTAAAGATGATGAAACATAGATTCTACTTTTATGTCTTCTAATAGAGAAGCTGTACAGATTCTTTCGTTCCCTAGGGAAGTATCTGAAAAGTACTGAAATGATTATTAACAACAAAAATAAGTATTTACAGAGCAACTACTTTGCGTTTATAGTATGAAACATGGTCTCAAACCCTAAGTGACTTTGTAGTTTAGTTGAGAAGGTAGTGCAGTACGTAAATAAATCATAGTAAGTTTTATGTGACAAGATCTAAAGGACTGGCTCGTTACAATAAATAAAACAGAATTAAAAGAAAGGCAGTTCTAAGAAAGGCCTCACTGAATCCATGGTTTATCTGGACGTTGAAGGATGTATAGGACTTAGATGACTTAGAAAAGTGGAGCACTAGGAGGATTTTCCTGATGGAAAATTCTAGGAAGAAAGAATTATATTGTCATCAAGATTATCTGTTAAAACACAGAACTAAGACCTTTATTTCTGGCACCAGAGGGGACTAGATGTTCAGAGAAACTCTGTTAGTACAGCACGCCAACAACTGTGTATACTGCTTAAAATTTTTTTTTTTTTTTTTTTAACGCTGGCTGAGCCTTAGCCACTTGGGAAGTTGGATCAATCACCTACCACATAAAAATCCTACAATTTATTTTTTGGGTAAACTAGAAAAAAAAAGAAAGGAAGAGCTGCCATGTAAGAAGGAGACAGTAGACATATATACCTGTGTCACCTTTTGCTTTGGGAATCAGAAAAGAAAAGATCTCTGGAAATTCCTAGCCTAGGGTCTCCAGCCACATAGATTTGGAACCATTATTCACATACTTGTGTGGCATGAAAATCTCCCAGCATGTAAGGACATTTCAGTCAAATTATTAGCTGACTACTAAGTTAACTGTGATGGTTAAGAGTGTGTGTTTATTTGGCTGGCACACAATTTTCAGTGGTTTGGCAGCTATGTAATGATGCAGTTTGACTGTTCTGGAATGATGCGGTTTGGCAGTTGGGAGATGATGTAGGTTGGCAGTTATGTAATAATGTAATTACCCTCCATTTTGTGATATAATATAATCACCTCTGTGATGTGATCAGAGAATGAATTATAAGCGGAGTTTCCTCCGGGGTGTGGCCTGCATCCAGTATATATGGACGTTCTGACAAAGCTCACTGGCTTTTGCTTACTCTGGATCTTGCATCCGCCTCGTCATCATCTGACCTCTAATTCTTAGGACTTGAGCCAGCAGTCTGCTGTATTGCCTGCCAATATTGGGATTCATTGGCCTCTGCAACCTGTGAGCCAGCAGCCTACCATCTTACCTGCCAATCTTGGGTTCATCACCCCCTGCAACTACGTGAATCAGGAGAACCCAGCCTAAGACATTAACCAAATAACAGACCTCCATGGCCACACACAACAAAGAAACAAACTTTAAACATTAGTTCATAAAACTCACTGAATGAACAAAGAACAACTACAAGAACAAGAAAAAATCCTGGATTTCCAGTTTTGCCACATTTTGTTGTTTGAAATATTGACTTTCCAACAAGAAATTATGAGCCATGCAAAGAAATAAGAAAATATGGCCCATACACAGGGAAAAAAGCAATCAATAGAAACTATCTCTGAGAGGCCCAGATGTTGTACTTTACTAGGTGGTCTTAAAATTAGCTATTTTAAATGCCTTTAAAAACTAAAGGAAACCATGTCTAAAAATAAAAGGAAACCACAAGAACAATAGCTCACCAAATAGAGAATATCAATAAAGAGATAAAAATTACATAAAGGAATTACATAATTACTTTCTGGAATTAAAAGGTGTAATAACTGAAATGAAAAACACTAGGGGACTCAACAGCAGATTTGAGCTGGCCAAAGAATCAGCAAACTTTAAGATACATCCATTTGAGATTATGTAATTTTACTTTTAGGAACAGAGAGTAAAAAGAATAAAGAAAAATGAACCAGAGCCTAAGAAGCCTGCGGGTCACCACCCAGTGTGCCAATACGTACATAATGGAAGTCCCAGAGTAGAAGAGAGAGGAGGAGGCAGAAAGAATATCTGAAGAAGCAATGTCTGAAACATCCCAAATTTGATGAAAAATATAAATTTTTTTATTAACTTTTATTAAGCTTCAAGTGAACGTTTACAAATCCAATCAGTCTGTCACATATAAGTTTACATATATCTTACTCCGTACTCCCACTTGCTCTCCCCCTATTGAGTCAGCCCTTTCAGCCTCTCCTTTCGTGACAATTTTGCCAGCTTCCCTCTCTCTCTATCCTCCCATCCCCCCTCCAGACAAGAGTTGCCAACACAATCTCAAGTGTCCACCTGATATAATTAGCTCACTCTTCATCAGCATCTCTCTCCCACCCGCTGACCAGTCCCTGTCATGTTTGATGAGTTGTCTTTGGGGATGGTTCCTGTCCTGTGCCAATAGAAGGTCTGGGGACCATGGCTGCCGGGATTCCTCTAGTCTCAGTCAGACCATTAAGTTTGGTCTTTTTATGAGAATTTGGGGTCGGCATCCCACTGATCTCCTGTTCCCTCAGGAGTTCTCTGTTGTGCTCCCTGTCAGGGCAGTCATCGATTGTGGCCAGGCACCAACTAGTTCTTCTGGTCTCAGGATGATGTAGGTCTCTGGTTCATGTGGCCCTTTCTGTCTCTTGGGCTCTTAGTTGTCGTGTGACCTTGGTGTTCTTCATTTTCCTTTGCTCCAGGTGGGTTGAGACCAATTCATGCATCTTAGATGGCCGCTTGTTAGCATTTAAGACCCCAGACGCCACATTTCAAAGTGGGATGCAGAATGTTTTCATAATAGAATTATTTTGCCAATTGACTTAGAAGTCCCCTCAAACTATGTTCCCCAGACCCCCGCCCTTGCTCCGCTGACCTTTGAAGCATTCATTTTATCCCGGAAACTTCTTTGCTTTTGGTCCAGTCCAATTGAGCTGACCTTCCATGTATTGAGTGTTGTCTTTCCCTTCACCTAAAGCAGTTCTTATCTACTGATTAATCAATAAAAAACCCTCTCCTTCCCTCCCCGCTTCGTAACCACAGAAGTATGTGTTCTTCTCAGTTTTTACTATTTCTCAAGATCTTATAATAGTGGTCTTATACAATATTTGTCCTTTTGCTTCTGGCTAATTTCGCTCAGCATAATGCCTTCCAGGTTCCTCCATGTTATGAAATGTTTCAGAGATTCGTCACTGTTCTTTATCGATGCGTAGTATTCCATTGTGTGAATATACCACAATTTATTTACCCATTCATCCGTTGATGGACACCTTGGTTTCTTCCAGCTTTTTGCTATTGTAAACAGTGCTGCAATAAACATGGGTGTGCATATATCTGTTTGTATGAAGGCTCTTGTATCTCTACGGTATATTTCGAGGAGTGGGATTTCTGGGTTGTATGGTAGTTCTATTTCTAACTGTTTAAGATAACGCCAGATAGATTTCCAAAGTGGTTGTACCATTTTACATTCCCACCAGCAGTGTATAAGAGTTCCAATCTCTCCGCAGCCTCTCCAACATTTATTATTTTGTGTTTTTTGGATTAATGCCAGCCTTGTTGGTGTGAGATGGAATCTCATCATAGTTTTAATTTGCATTTCTCTAATGGCTAATGATCGAGAGCATTTTCTCATGTATCTGTTGGCTGCCTGAATATCTTCTTTAGTGAAATGTGTGTTCATATCCTTTGCCCACTTCTTGATTGGGTTGTTTGTCTTTTTGTGGTTGGGTTTTGACAGAATCATGTAGATTTTAGAGATCAGGCGCTGGTCTGAGATGTCATAGCTGAATATCCTTTCCCAGTCTGTAGGTGGTCTTTTTACTCTTTTGGTGAAGTCTTTAGATGAGCATAGCTGTTTGATTTTTAGGAGCTCCCAGTTATCTGGTTTCTCTTCATCATTTTTGATAATGTTTTGTATTCTGTTTATGCCCTGTATTAGGGCTCCTAGGGTTGTCCCTATTTTTTCTTCCATGATCTTTATCGTTTTAGTCTTTATGTTTAGGTCTTTGATCCACTTGGAGTTAGTTTTTGTGCATGGTGTGAGGTATGGGTCCTGTTTCATTTTTTTGCAAATGGATATTCAGTTATGCCAGCACCATTTGTTAAAAAGACTATCTTTTCCCCAATTAACTGACACTGGGCCTTTGTCAAATATCAGCTGCTCATACGTGGATGGATTTATATCTGGGTTCTCAATTCTGTTCCATTGGTCTATGTGCCTGTTGTTGTACCAGGACCAGGCTGTTTTGACTACTGTGGCTGTATAATAGCTTCTGAAATCAGGTAGAGTGAGGCCTCCCACTTTCTTCTTCTTTTTCATTAGTGCTTTGCTTATCCGGGGGTTCTTTCCCTTCCATATGAAATTGGTGATTTGTTTCTCTATCCCCTTAAAATATGACATTGGAATTTGGATCGGAAGTGCGTTATACGTATAGATGGCTTTTGGTAGAATAGACATTTTTACTATGTTAAGTCTTCCTATCCATGAGCAAGGTATGTTTTTCCACTTAAGTGTGTCCTTTTGAATTTCTTGTAGTAGAGCTTTGTATAGGTCTTTTACGTCCTTGGTAAGATTTATTCCTAAGTATTTTATCTTCTTGGGGGCTACTGTGAATGGTATTGATTTGGTTATTTCCTCTTCGGTGTTCTTTTGGTTGATGTAGAGGAATCCAAGTGATTTTTGTACGTTTATTTTATAACCTGAGACTCTTCCAAACTCTTCTATTAGTTTCAGTAGTTCTCTGGAGGATTCCTTAGGGTTTTCCGTGTATGAGATCATGGCATCTGCAAATAGTGATAACTTTACTTTCTCCTTGCCAATCCGGATACCTTTTATTTCTTTGTCTAGCCTAATTGCCCTGGCTAGGACTTCAAGCACGATGTTGAATAAGAAGAGCGGTGATAAAGGGCATCCTTGTCTGGTTCCCGTTCTCAAGGGAAATGCTTTCAGGTTCTCTCCATTTAGAGTGATATTGGCTGTTGGCTTTGCATAGATGCCCTTTATTATGTTGAGGAATTTTCCTTCAATTCCTATTTTGGTAAGAGTTTTTATCATAAATGGGTGTTGGACTTTGTCAAATGCCTTTTCTGCATCAATTGATAAGATCATGTGGTTTTTGTCTTTTGTTTTATTTATGTGATGGATTACATTAATGGTTTTTCTGATATTAAACCAGCCTTGCATACCTGGTATAAATCCCACTTGATCATGGTGAATTATTTTTTCAATGTGTTGTTGGATTCTATTGCCTAAAATTTTGTTGAGGATTTTTGCATCTATGTTCATGAGGGATATAGGTCTATAATTTTCTTTTTTTGTAATGTCTTTACCTGGTTTTGGTATCAGGGAGATGGTAGCTTCATAGAATGAGTTGGGTAGTATTCC
The DNA here is from genome assembly GCF_030014295.1 of Loxodonta africana. Classification (NCBI taxonomy): domain Eukaryota; kingdom Metazoa; phylum Chordata; class Mammalia; order Proboscidea; family Elephantidae; genus Loxodonta; species Loxodonta africana. The sequence continues at coordinate 9,567,925 of NC_087358.1, read as the reverse complement.
GTCATTTTCTATGCTTTGAAATACCTTCAGTAGTAGTGGTGTTAACTCTTCTCTGAAAGTTTGGTAGAATTCTGCAGTGAAGCCGTCCAGGCCAGGGCTTTTTTTTGTTGGAAGTTTTTTGATTACCGTTTTCAATCTCTTTTTTTGTTATGGGTCTATTTAGTTGTTCTACTTCTGAATGTGTTAGTTTAGGTAGGTAGTGTTTTTCCAAGAATTCATCCATTTCTTCTAGGTTTTCAAATTTGTTAGAGTACAATTTTACGTAGTAATCTGAAATGATTCTTTTAATTTCATTTGGTTCTGTTGTGATGTGGTCCTTCTCGTTTCTTATTCGGGTTATTTGTTTCCTTTCCTGTTTTTCTTTAGTCAGTCTAGCCAATGGTTTATCAATTTTGTTAATTTTTTCAAAGAACCAGCTTTTGGCTTTGTTAATTCTTTCAATTGTTTTTCTGTTCTCTAATTCATTTAGTTCAGCTCTAATTTTTATTATTTGTTTTCTTCTGGTGCCTGATGGATTCTTTTGTTGCTCACTTTCTATTTGTTCAAGTTGTAGGGACAGTTCTCTGCTTTTGGCTCTTTCTTCTTTTTGTGTGTGTGCATTTATCGATATAAATTGGCCTCTGAGCACTGCTTTTGCTGTGTCCCAGAGGTTTTGATAGGAAGTATTTTCATTCTTGTTGCATTCTATGAATTTCCTTATTCCCTCCTTGATGTCTTCTATAACCCAGTCTTTTTTCAGGAGGGTATTGTTCATTTTCCAAGTATTTGATTTGTTTTCCCTAGTTTTTCTGGTATTGATTTCTAGTTTTATTGCCTTGTGGTCTGAGAAGATGCTTTGTAATATTTCGATGTTTTGGACTCTGCAAAGATTTGTTTTATGACCTAATATGTGGTCTAGTCTAGAGAATGTTCCATGTGCACTAGAAAAAAAAGTATATTTTGCAGCAGTTGGGTGGAGAGTTCTGTATAAGTCTATGAGGTCAAGTTGGTTGATTGTTGTAAGTAGGTCTTCCATGTCTCTACTGAGCTTCTTACCGGGTGTCCTGTCCTTCTCCGAAAGTGGTGTGTTGAAGTCTCCTACTATAAATGTGGAGGTGTCTATCTCACTTTTCAATTCTGTTAAAATTTGATTTATGTATCTTGCAGCCCTGTCATTGGGTGCATAAATATTTAATATGGTTATGTCTTCCTGATCAATTGTCCCTTTTATCATTATATAGTGTCCTTCTTTATCCTTTGTGGTGGATTTAAGTCTAAAGTCTATTTTGTCAGAAATTAATATTGCTACTCCTCTTCTTTTTTGCTTATTGTTTGCTTATTTTTTTCCATCCTTTGAGTTTTAGTTTGTTTGTGTCTCTAAGTCTAAGGTGTGTCTCTTGTAGGCAGTATATAGATGGATCGTGTTTCTTTATCCAGTCTGTGACTCTCTGTCTCTTTATTGGTGCATTTAGTCCATTTACATTCAGCGTAATTATAGATAAATAAGTTTTTAGTGCTGTCATTTTGATGCCTTTTCATGTGTGTTGTTGGCAATTTCATTTTTCCACATACTTTTTTGTGCTGAGAAGTTTTTCTTAGTAAATTGTGAGATCCTCATTTTCATAGTGTTTGACTTTATGTTAGTTGAGTCGTTACATTTTTCTTGGCTTTTATCTTGAGTTATGGAGTTGTTATACCTTTTTGTGGTTACCTTATTATTTACCCCTATTTTTCTAAGTAAAAACCTAACTTGTATCGTTCTATATCACCTTGTATCACTTTCCATATGGCAGTTCAATGCCTCCTGTATTTAGTCCCTCTTTTTGATTATTGTGATCTTTTACCTATTGACTTCCATGATTCCCTGTTATGTGTGTTATTATTTTTTTTTTAATTAATCTTAATTTGTTTGTTTTTGTGATTTCCCTATTTGAGTTGATATCAGGACGTTCTGTTTTGTGACCTTGTGTTGTGCTGGTATCTGATATTATTGGTTTTCTGACCAAACAATATCCTTTAGCATTTCGTGTAGCTTTGGTTTGGTTTTTGCAAATTCTCTAAACTTGTGTTTATCTGAAAATATCTTAATTTCGCCTTCATATTTCAGAGAGAGTTTTGCTGGATATATGATCCTTGGCTGGCAGTTTTTCTCCTTCAGTGCTCTGTATATGTCGTCCCATTCCCTTCTTGCCTGCATGGTTTCTGCTGAGTAGTCTGAACTTATTCTTATTGTTTCTCCCTTGAAGGAAACCTTTCTTTTCTCCCTGGCTGCCTTTAAAATTTTCTGTTTATCTTTGGTTTTGGTGAGTTTGATGATAATATGTCTTGGTGTTTTTCTTTCTGGATCAATCTTAAATGGGGTTCGATGAGCATCTTGGATAGATATCCTTTCGTCTTTCATGATGTCAGGGAAGTTTTGTGTCAGGAGTTCTTCAACTATTTTCTCTGTGTTTTCTGTCCCCCCTCCCTGTTCTGGGACTCCAATAACACGCAAGTTATCCTTCTTGATAGAGTCCCACATGATTCTTAGGGTTTCTTCATTTTTTTTAATTCTTTTATCTGATTTTTTTTTCAGCTATGTTGGTGTTGATTCCCTGGTCCTCCAGATGTCCCAGTCTACATTCTAATTGCTCGAGTCTGCTCCTCTGACTTCCTATTGCATTGTCTAATTCTGTAATTTTATTGTTAATCTTTTGGATTTCTACATGCTGTCTCTCTATGGATTCTTGCAACTTATTAATTTTTCCACTATGTTCTTGAATAATCTTTTTGAGTTCTTCAACAGTTTTATCAGTGTGTTCCTTTGCTTTTTCTGCAGTTTGCCTTATTTCGTTTGTGATGTCTTGAAGCATTCTGTAAATTAGTTTGTTATATTCTGTATCTGATAATTCCAGGATTGTATCTTCATTTGGGAAAGATTTTGATTCTTTTGTTTGGGGGGTTGGAGAAGCTGTCATGGTCTGCTTCTTTAAGTGGTTTGATATGGACTGCTGTCTCCGAGCCATTACTGGGAAACTAGTTTTTCCAGAAAATCCGCTAAAAAAAATACAGTCAGATCCCTATCAGAGTTCTCCCTCTGGCTCAGGGTATTCAAATGTTAATGAAGCCACCTGGGGAGGGTGGGGGAGGGATCAGAGAGATAGGAGAGTAGCACCTCAGAATATAGCCAGAGTTGCTTCTCTTGCTTGGAATGACTATTATATCTGAGATTCCCACAGGGCGCGTCGCCTATGTGTGCTGGCTGTGTGGAGATTGCCCCCAGGGGGTCTGGCCCGCTGGAGTCACGGTCAGATCCTCCGCTGCCAGCCCCACGCCCAACGTTAAGGTTCCCGTACTGGGACGGTGCACTCTCGACTCCAAAATCAGTCGCTGCCTTGTGGGAACTTCTCGTCCCGCCAGCCGCGTCGCCGTGCCGCCTCCGCGAACTGGCTGGGCCCCCTCCCGGGGTTAGTTCAGGTGAGTGGAGCAACTCCCCGTGCTTGTGCCATGACTGCGTGTCCTGGCTGGGACGCTGCTCTCCCCGCTCCAAGACCCATTGCTGCCTCCCGGGGACTTCTCCCACCGGCTGCATCGCCACGCTGCCCACGTGAACCGGCTGGGCCCCCTCCCGGGGTTAGTTCAGGGGGGTGGAGCAGCTCTCCGTGCTTATGCTGTGCCTGCGCCCAGTCAAAATTCTGGCGGGACGGTTCCCTGGCTGGAACGCTGCTCTCCCCGCTCCAAGACCAGTCACTGCCTCCCGGGGACTTCTCCCACCGGCTGCATCGCCACGCCTCCCACGTCAACTGGCTGGGCCCCCTCCCGGAGTGAGTTCGGGGGCTAGGGCTGGGCCCCTTTTTTGTGCCATCTGCTCCCCTGGGCTCTGCCCTAAATCTGGCACAAAAGGTTACCTGACTGGTACACTGGCTCCAGGCTCTGAAAACAGTCGCTGCTTCCCCGTATTTGTTCGTTCTCCATCTCTAAATCTGTGTTTGTTGTTCAGGGTTCGTAGATTGTTATGTATGTGATCGATTCACTTGTTTTTCCGAGTCTTTGTTGCAAGAGGGATCCGAGGTAGCGTCTACCTAGTCCGCCATCTTGGCTCCGCCTCGAGAAATATTAATTTGTAAAGAAACACAAAAAACTTTAAGTACCATCAAGACAAAGAGTTCCACATATATACACGAGTCATAATCAAACTTTTGATAGACAGAATTTTGAAAGTTGCAAGAGAGAAACAACACGTTATGCCCACGGAATCCTCTACAAAAAACCAATTTCTTCTCAGAAGCCATGGAGGCCAAAGGTAGTCAGATGACATAATCAAGTTACTGAAAGGAAAAAAAAAAAAAAAGTCAACCAAGAATTCAATATCTGGTAAAACATCCTTCAAAAATGAAGAAGTAATTAAGACATTTCCAGATATAAAAATTTTAAAGTAGTAAAAGATTTTATTTTTTTCATGAAACCAGAAGTTTAGAAGTAAGCAAATCTACAGCTGGTATGGCAGCTCAAAGGTAGTTTTAATCTTGTCATCACAGATGGCTCCTTGGTCTCCAGATAGCACTTATATATTCCTGGCAGGAAGAACAGGAAAGAACAAGAACAACAGGCAAAACCAGGTGTCAACTGAGTTAACTATGTTGTTGTTGTTAGGTGCCATTGAGTCAGTTCCGGCTCATAGCGACCCTATGCACAACAGAACGAAACACTGCCCAGTCGAGTTTGTCATACAGTGGGGGCCTGGGTGTTGCTTTGATGCTGTGACGCTGGAAGCTATGCCACCGGTATTCAGATACCAACGGGGTCACCCATGGAGGACAGGTTTCAGTGGAAATTCCAGACTAGCAAGAAGGACCCAGCAGTCTACTTCTGAAAAGCATTAGCCAGTGAAAAGCTGATGGATAGCCGCGGAACATTGTCTGGTTTAGTGCTGGAAGATGAGCCCCCAGGTTGGAAGGCACTCAAAAGACGACTGGGGAAAGAGCTGCCTCCTCATAATAGAGTTGACCTTAATGATGTGGATGGAGTAAAGCTTTCAGGACCTTCATTTGCTGATGTGGCACAACTCAAAATGAGATGAAACAGCTGCAAACATCCCTTAATAATCACAGTTAACTATATTGGACAAAATTTCTCAAAGGCCCCATCTGATGATATGGCCACCTCTTGTAAGAAAAGAACCTCAGACACATAAATTTTTATCTGGGCACATTTGCCAACCCCACCCACTACCAAAAAAAAGAAAAAGAAAAAAAATGGGATTCTGTTCTCAAGAAATAGGAGAGTGGTGTGTATTCTGTGGACCACTGGCTGTGTTTGCCTTCATATGTTCAGCGTTTCATTTTGACAGTGATGGTGTTGGAGATTCTGAAAGCCAGAGGAAAATTGGTAGGACCACACCAGGAAGTAGACTACCTGCATAATTATCTCCTGGCTTAATGTAAGTACCTTAATGTGGGCTTAATTGGTTGAAGAAAGTCAATGCTACTTACTCGAAAGTCAAATTGCAGTAAGTCAGGAAGTGCCTTTATTTCAAAAATACTGTACTCAAAACTAACAAAATACAAAAGTAAATTACCATTGAATCATTATCTTGAATCTGTTATATTTGCAGCTGGAAGTGCTAAAAATCACTTTGTCTAAAATTAGTTGTATCAAGTATCATGAGCCAAGAAAATTTATGTCATTTGTGTAATTTTAGCTTAAAAATCCTCCTGCCCCAGCAACTGATCTTAATAAAATCAAATAACAATTTGCTTCATTTCAAAAACATTCTGAATTTTAAGTATAACCTAAAAACAAAAATAAAAGATATTAATGGCAGTAGGGACCGGACAGTTAACATAGAAATGTGTAGCCAAACTGATACTTTTTTTAGTCTGAAATCATCCTGGTGAACTCATCACTCCTATGTGGTCACTGAATTCAAAAATTTTTAAATACTTTCGGATGCTTCTTAAGGTTCATTCTTGAGGGTAAAAATACATCATTAAAAATTATAAGGTTGCTAATGTTTTTACAGCTTTTTAATTTTGATAAAAAATTTCAACATTTGAGAAAAGTTGCAAGAATATGGCCTTTGCAACCAAGGACTGCCCTGACAGGGAACACAACAGAGAACCCCTGAGAGAGCAGGAGAACAGTGGGATGCAGACCCCAAATACTCATAAGACCAGACTTAGTGGTCTGACTGAGACTAGAAGGACCCTGGTGGTCATGGCCCCCAGACCTGTTGGCCCAGGACAGAAACCATTCCCGAAGCCAACTCTTCAGACATGGATTGGACTGGACAACGGGTTGGAGAGGGATGCTGGTGAGGAGTGAGCTTCTTGGATCAGGTGGACAGTTGAGACTATATTGGTATCTCCTGCCTGGAAGGGAGATGAGAGAGTGGAGGGGGTTAGAAGCTGGTGAAATGGACACGAAAAGAGAGTGGAGGGAGAGAGTGGGCTGTCTCATTAGGGCGAGAGCAATTGGGAGTGTGTAGCAAGGTGTATATGGGTTTTTGTGTGAGAGACTGACTTGATTTGTAAACTTTCACTTAAAGCACAATAAAAATTAGATATATAAAAAAGAATATGGCCTTTGCCCAGATTCAACAATTATTTAATATCCCTCCACTTGTTTTTATCACTCCTTCTCTTTATATATCAAGTTTTATATATGTGGTATGGATTGAATTGTGTCCTCCAAAAGATATGTTGAAGACCTAACCCCTGTACCTGTGAATGTGACTTTGTTTGGAAATAGGGGTTTTTTGTTTTGTTTTGTTTTAGTTTTTAATTTTGCTATCAGGTAAGTTAAATAAGGCCATAGCATAAGGGGAGGGGGGAGGTTCTAATCCTAATTTCTTCTGAGTGCTGTTGTAAAAAGGAAGTCACACACAGGGAGAAGGCAGACTCTATGGACAACAGAGGCAGATATATCTGTAAGCCCCAAAGGAATGCCAAAAATTGCTAGCAGCCACCAGAAACTAGGACAGAGTCATGGAACAGGTCTTCTCTCAAAGTTTTGAGAAGGCATTGACACAGCTGATAACCCTGATTTGGACTTCCAGCTTCCAGAACGGTGAGAAAATGAATTGCTGTTGTTTAAAGCCACCCTCTTTGTGGTATTTTGTTATAGCATCCCTCAGAGACTAAGACAATGTGCATATATTTTTCTGAAACATTTAAAATAAGTTGAAGACTTCATGCCATTTTACCCTAAATACTTTGGTGCATATTAAGAACGAGAACATTCTCTCATATAACCACAGTACAATTTTGAATTGTTTATTGCAGATGTATAGACATAAAGTCGATTTTTACATATATTGATCTTGTGTTCCGCATCCTTGCTGAATTCATGTATTAGTTCTAATATTTTTTGGTGGAATCCTTAGGATTTTCTAGATATAAGATCATGTCATCTGTGAATAGTGGTAGTTTTCCTTCTTCCTTTCAAATCTGGGTACATTTTATTATTGTTATTATTTTCTTCCAGTACAATGTTGAATGTTGCTGTTGTTGTTAGGTGCTGTCAAGTCAGTTCCCACTCATAGCGACCCTCATGCACAATAGAACGAAACACTGCCCAGTCCTCTGCCATCCTCACAATTGTTGTTATCCTTGAACCCATTGTTGCAGCCACTGTGTCAATCCACCTTGTTGAGGGTCTTCCTCTTTTTTGCTGACCCTCTACTTCACCAAACATGATGTCCTTCTCCAGGGACTGATCCTTCCTAATAATGTGTTCAAAGTATTTGAGACATAGTCTCACCATCCTTGCTTCTAAGGAGCATTCTAGTTGTACTTCTTCCAAGACAGGTTTCTTCATTCTTTTGGCAGTCCATGGTACATTCAATATTCTTCTCCAACACCACCATTCAAAGGCATCAATTCTTCTTCAGTCTTCCTTATTCATTCTTCAGCTTTCACATGCATATGAGGTGATTGAAAACACCAAGGCTTGGGTCAGGTGCACCTTAGTCTTCAAGGTGACATCCTTGCTTTTCAACACTTTAAAGAGGTCTTTTCAGCAAATCTTCCCAATGCAATGCATCTTTTGATTTCTTAACTGCCACTTCCATGGCTGTTGATTGTGAATCCAAGTAAAATGAAATCCTTGACAACTTCAATGTCCTCTTCATTTATCGTGATGTTGATTAGTGGTCCAGTTGTGAGGATTTTTGTTTTCTTTATGTTGAGATGCAAGCCATACTGAAGGCTGTGGTCTTTGATCTTCGTCAGTAAATGCTTCAAGTCCTCTTCACTTTCAGCAAGCAAGGTTGCATCGCCCGCATAACACAGGCTATTAGTGAGTCTTTCTCCAATCCTGATACCCATTCTATTTCATACACTCCAGTTTCTCGGCTTATTTGCTCAGCACACAGATTGAATAGGTATGGTGAAAGGATACAACCCTGACACACACCTTTCCTGACTTTAAACCATGCCATATCCCCTTGTTTTGTTTGAATGACTGCCTCTTGATCCATGTACAGATTCCTCATGAGCACAAATAAGTATTCTGGAATTCCCATTATCCACAATATTATCCATAATTTGTTATGATCCACACAATCGAATGCCTTTGCATCATCAATAAAACACAGGTAAACATCCTTCTGGTATTCTCTGCTTTCAGCCAGTATCCATCTGACATCAGCAATAATATCCCTGGTTCCATGTCCTCTTCTGAAACCGGCCTGAATTGCTGGCAGTTCCCTGTTGATATACTGCTGCAGCCATTTTTGAATGATCTTCAGCAAAATTTCCCTTGCATGTGATGTTGATGATATTGTTCAATAATTTCTGCTTTCGGTTGGATCACCTTTCTTGGGAATAGGCAAAAATATGGATCTCTTCCAGTTGTTCGCCCAGGTAGCTGTCTTCCAAATTTCTTGGCATAGACGAGTGAGTACTTCCAGTGCTGCGTCCATTTGTTGAAACATCTCAATTCATATTCCAACAATTCCTGGAGCCTTGTTTTTCTCCAATGCCTTCAGTGCAGCTGGGACTTCTTCCTTCAATACCGTCAGTTCCTGATCATATATTACCTCCTGAAATGGTTGAACGCTGACCGATTCTTTTTAGTGTAGTGACGGTGCATTCCTTTCATCTTCTTTTGATGTTTCTTGTGTCATTTAGTATTTTCCCCATAGAATCCTTCAGTATTGCAACTCGAGGCTTGAATTTTTATTTCAGTTCTTTCAGCTTGAGAAATGCTGAGCATGTTCTTCCCTTTTGGTTTTCTATCTCCAGGTTTCTGCACATGTCATCATAATACTTTACTTTGTCTTCTCGAGCCACCCTTTGAAATCTGTTCAGCTCTTTTACTTCATCATTTTTTCCTTTTGCTTTAGCTACTGGATGTTCAAAAGCAAGTTTCAGAGCCTCTTCTGACATCCATTTAGGTCTTTTCTTTCTCTCTTGTCTTTTTAATGACCTCTTGCTTTCTTCATGTATGATGTCCTTGATGTCATTCCACAACTTGTCTGGTCTTTGGTTGTTAGTGTTCAACATGTCAAATCTATTCTTGAGATGGTCTCTAAATTCAGATGGGATATACTGAAGTTCATACTTTGGCTCTCATGGATATGTTCTAATTTTCTTCAGTTTCAACTTGAACTTGCATATGAGTAATTGAAGGTCTGATCTGCAGTCAGCCCCAGCCTTGTTCTGACTGATAAAAAAAAATACTGAGCTTTTTCCTCGTCTCTTTCTACAGATGTAGTCAATATATTCCTTTGTATTTCATCTGGTGAGGTCCATGTGTATGGTCACTGTTTATGTTGATGAAAAAAGGTGTTTGCAACAAAGAAGTTGTTGATCTTGCTGAATAGAAATGGTGAAAACATAATTCTTGTCTTGTTTCTCATCTTAGCAGGAAAACATCTTCTGTTTTACCACTAATTATGATGTTTCCACCAGAGTTGCTATAAAGTCAATTCTGACTCATAGTGACCTTTTCTGTGCCACATTAGAACTGTGCTCCACAGGATTTCCAATGGCTGATTTTTTTTTCTGAAATAGATTGCCAGGTCTTTCTTCAGAGGTGCCTCTAGGTAGATTCAAACCACCAACCTTTCAGTTAGCAGCCAAGTATGTTAACCATTTGTGCCACCCAAGGGACTCCTTAGCTGTGGCTTTTTCACAGATACCCTTTATCAGGCCCAGGAGGTTCCCTCCAATTCTTAGTTTAAGTGTTTTAATCATGAAAGGTTGTTGGATTTTGTCAAATACCTTTTTTGCATCTATTGAGATTATTTGTAATTTTTGTTTTTTATTCTATTGATCTGATGTATTACATTAATTGATTTTCTGAGCCCAACTCTAAGGTAAATCCCACCTGGTAAGAGAGTATAATTGTTTTTATGTGTTTCCAGATTCAGTTTGCTAGCATTTTGTTGAGGATTTTTGCATCCATATTCATAAGAGATATATAGGTCTGTAATATTATTTTCTTGTGATGTCTTCAGTTATGGTATCAGAGTAATACTGTCCTCCTAGAATGAGTTGGAAAGGGTTCTCCCTTCTTCTTTTTGGAAGAGTTTGTGAAGAATTGGTGTTAATTCTTCTTTGAATGTTGAGTAGAATTCATCAGTGAAGACTTCTTTGTGGATAGGTTTTTTTGTTTGTTTTTTAATGATTTTACTGTGGTAAAACATACATAAGAAAAAAATTTGCCGTTTTGGTCAGTATTAAGTGTACAAATCAGTGACATGAATTGTAGTCACCATGTTGTGTAACTATTACTACTCTGTACTTCTGAAAGTTTTTTATCACCCCAAACAGAAAGTTAGCATCCCTTAAGCAGTAATTCCCCATTTTCCCCTACCCTCAGCCCCTGATAATCACTAATTAACTTTTGTCTCTATGTATATGTCTATTCGAGATATTTCATATAAGTGGGATCATACGACGTTTGTCCTTTTATGTCTGACTTATTTTGCTTAGTACAGTGTTTTCAAGGCTCATCCATGTCATAGCAATCAGAATCTCATTTCTCTTCATGGATCAATCATATTCTATTGTATATATATAGCACATTTTATTTATCTGTTCATCTGTTGATGGACACTGGTTGTTTCTACCTTTTAGCTATTTTGAATAATGCTGCAATGGATATTTTTGTACAAGTATCTGTTTGAGTCCCTGCTTTCAACTCTTCTGGGTATATACCTAGGAGTGGAATTGTTGGGTCATGTGGTAATTCTGGAGGCCTGGTGGCACAGTGGTTAAGAGCTTGGCTGTTAACCAAAAGGTCAACAGTTCAAATCCACCAGCAACTCCTTAGAAATGCAAAGGGGCAGTTCTACTCTGTTCCACAGGGTCACTGTGAGTTGGAATTGACTTGAAGGCAGCGGGTCTGAGGAATCTATTTTCCACAGCAGCTACACCATTTTACATTCCCACCAGCAGGGTTGAACTTAGTGTGTTGTTTAATTTCCACGTATTCATGAGTTTCCCAAATTTCCCTATTATTGATATTTAATTTCTTCCCTACCACTCATCTGCCAGTCTGTCATACCATGGTGGCTTGTGTGTTGTTATGATGCTGGAAGCCATGCCACCAGTATTGCAAATACCATCAGGGTCACCCATGGTGGACAGGTGTCAGTAGATCTTCCAGACTAAAACGGACTAGGAAGAAAGGTGCTGGCAATCCACTTAAAAAATTTAGCCAATGAAAACGTTATGAATTACAACAGGATATTTTTTGATATAGTGCTAGAAGATGAGTCCCTTAGGTTGCCAGGCACTCTACAATAGCTGATAGACTCAAACATACCAATAATTATGGAGATGGTGCAGAACTGGGCAACATTCCCTTCTGTTACACATGAGTCCAAGCCCACTTGATGGCAACTAACAGCAACCCTCCCTCACTGATTTCCCCACATTGTGTTAAGTCTCTGATGTTGCTCCAAAGTGAGTCACACCTTTGAGTACACACATAGTCACTCTGGGATGACAGCTGTATTCTTTTACTCTTTTCCTGTCCATACGCAGTTGTTAAACTCCACTAATTGCTGGCAGATTGCTCTATTATTTACAACAATGCCCTGTGCCGTAAATGCCTTTACAAACAAACCAAATTTTGGATCCTCAGAAGCTCTGGTGACGTAGTGGTGAAGAGCTACTGCTGCTAACCAAAAGGTTGGCGGTTTGAATCCACCAGGTACTCCTTACAAACCCTGTGGGGCAGTTCTGCTCTGTCTTCTAGGGCCACTATGAGTCGAAATCGACTTGAATGGCAATGGGTTAGGTTTTTTTGTTTTGGTGGACTGATTAGTTTCTGAGCTTAGTGTTTGATATTCAGACTTCAGCAAGATTTCTTCCAGCTGTCTTATTCTTTAGTTCTGTCCTGCAAACTAGCTGACCTACAGTCTAGGCTGTAACATTCACCAACCAATCTTGTCCCAATTCCCTTCACCACGACTTCCATTGTTTTTGAGAGCACCCTTAGGTATAAAAGGAGCCCTAGTGGCACAGTGGTTAAGTGCTCAGCTGCTAACTGGAAGGTCAGTAGTACAAATCTACCAGCTGCTCCGCAGGAAAAAGATATGGTAGTCTGCTTCCATAAAGATTACAGCCTTGGAAACCCTGTGGGGCAGGGAAATGACTTGATGGCAGTGAGTTTGGTTTGGGCTTATGTTTAAACTTTTCCAGCCCTGTTGCAAATGAGGCTAGCTCCTTTGGGAACAGATTAGGAGCTATCAGTTTTATGACGAACTTTGCTCCTGAGGCAAAATCTCTGAGCCAGGGCTCTGGAGCTGAGCTCTCAGTAGAGAGGGTGAAGTGGCCTGAGTTCCTCTGAGCCTGCCTGTCCTGGCACAGAACCACCCACAAGCTGGACAAAGAATATTGGGTATTCAGTATTCTGTGTGTCACACCACCATGCCTAAGGTAGATCCCCTGTCCCAGAAGTGGGGGTTGGGCAGAAGAAGGGAGGCCTCACCTCTGAATGAGCTTGCCTGGGACAGCCTCATTGGTTGGCAGCTGGAGTGTGAAATTGGGCGGGATGAGAAATGCCGAGCTCTTGTTCCTCTTAGGATGAAAGCCCTCTACCTAGGAGCTGGGGGTGGGAAGAGGGTGCAGGGAGTAGAGAGAGTCCTGTGTTCTTGGCTGCAGCAGTCTGGCCTGGAGGCTCTACCTCCCTGAGCTAGAGGAAAAATCATGGTTCAAATATCACCGCCCCCACCACCCTTCTTATGAAATTGTCATTGATTTTCTTGAATAGGTATTTCTTCCTTTGCTACTTGCCCTTAGCACCATTTCCAGGTGCTTTCAGAGGCTTGTTTTCTATAAATGTCACCAGTTCCACTGGGAAGCAGGTGAGCAGTCTCTTCACACTGTCACACTGAAAGTCCATCTTCTCTATATCATTTATTTTTCATTTAGTGTGGACGTATTTCGGAATCTAAGCTAGGGTTGCCAGGATACTATTTGAAAGGGCTGTTTGGTCTGTTCAGAGGTCACTCACTTCTCCCAATTGCAGCTACGTTGAAAGAAAAAAGGACCTGGAGAATGATCTAAGAGAGCACAGGGTATCTTTCTTAACAAGGTCCCTGTCGTATCTCTCCTTAACTTCTGCACTCTTTTCCCTGTAAATCAGACTTCTTTCCTCCCACCAACACCTTTACCTCAGTCATCCTTCTTCCTTCTCCCAAACTGTATAATCACCTGCTAACGTAACCTTTTGGTCTCATGAGCCAGAAAGTTTTATTGTGAACCATCTGGTGCCTCGAACACCTGGGGCTGATCCTTCTATGCATAGGTGGGATGTATGTGGATGAACTTCTCAGAATTAGAAACGTCTTGAAGGGAACGAGAGAAGAGGCGACTAAGGATCAGAGGGTACATTATTAGAAGTTATGTGGCGAAAATGTCCTGGGAGTTGGCTACTGGGAACCTGGATTCAGACTGTTTTAGGCTGGGCTTTCTAGAGAAGCAAAACGAGTGAAACCAAAAGTCAAACTCGTTGCCATTGAGCCATCCTTGGAAACCCTATGTGGCAGTTCTACTCTGTCTTATGGGGTCACTATGAGTTGGAAAACCAGTGAAGCGGATATATACATACATATATACATGTACATATGCATATATATATATGAGATAGAGAGAGATTCATCTCAAGAAAATGGCTCACGTTGTTGTGGAGGCTGGCAAGTCCCAAAGTCCTTGTGTCAGGCATCAGCTGGAGGCTTCTCCTGAATCACATAGCTGCTGGGGCTGAGGAACCCAGAATCGGCAGGGCAGATGGCCGGCTGCTGGCTCGCAGGGCTGCAGAAGCCAGCAAATCTCAAAGTTGGCAGATCAGGCGACAGGCTGCTGGCTGAAGTCTCAAGAACCAGAGGTCAAATGATGACAAGCCAGAAACAGAATCCAGAGCAAGCAAGCGAACTTTGCCAGAACGTCCATATACACATTGGATGCAGGCCACGCCCCCGAGGGAACTCCCTTTACAACTGATTGGCTGATCACATCACATCTCATCATGGAGGATGACATCATTACATAACTGCCAAATTACATCATTACATAGCTGCCAAACTACATCATTACATAGCTGCCAAACCACTGAGAATCATGGCCCAGGCAAGTTGACACACAACCTTAACCATCACATATTTTATGACACTTGTCGAGAGTGTGCTTCTTAGTTCAAGTAGATACGTGAGACTAAATGGGCAGCTTCTGTACGGAGACGAGCTGAGAAGGCAGAAAGGGACAGGAGCTGGTTAAATGGACATGGAAATCTGGGGTGGAAAGGAGGAGTGTGCTGTCACGCTGTAGGGAGAGCAACTAGGGTCACATAACAATGTGTGTATAAATTTTTGTATGAGAAACTAACTTGAGCACTAAACTTTCACTTAAAGCACAATAAAAAAAACTTATTTTAGTACATATTAGTATATTAACATATATGCTTGTGATGAAGATTAAACTGCCAATGTGCGCACTTTGTGGATAGAGACTAAAAAACAACAAAGAGGATAAAAATTCTAAGACAAATTGCATTGATATAGATGAACTTCTTACTAATTTTTATTTTATTATAATGCATCATATTAAAACCTAAAAAAACAAACCCATTGCTGTTGAGTCAGTTCCAACTCATAGCGACCCTACAGGACAGAGTAGAACTGTCCCACAGAGTTTCCAAGGAGCACCTGATAGATTCAAAGTGCAGACCTTTGGTTAGCAGCTGTAGCACTTCACCACCACGCCACCAGGGTTTCCTACATTGCATTAAGTAGATGCAAAACTACATCAAATGAGAAAATGCATATAAAACGTGTTGTGCGTGCCTGGTGAATGCTTGGCACTAAAAATTGTAAATATATCATTAATTACATCAACTTATACATTTACCCTGTTACCTCATAATTAGATTACAAAGCATCATTCATTAGTAGCTTTTTTAAAAATTAAGTTTCGTATTATTATAATTTTATTTAAGAAGCAGAGTTTTTTACTCATATATTTCCCAAGCTGGTAGGAACATTGGTAAGGATTTTTATTAAATTGTACTAAGAAATATAAGTGATATCTTCACCTAAAATTTATGTTCCAAGTTCCTATAGTTCCTATAATTTCTTCCACTGATTCTGAAGTAACCTACCAGTTTCTCTGCTGTTTTGTCTGGATTTATATTTAAGCATAGGGCTTTCGTTTTTATCCCTAATTCTGCAAGGCTGGAAGAGTTGAATAGTAATGCCAGCTGGCGTGGAGTTGAGCCTGTATCAGCGTATTGATGTTCCTGCATCAGCATATTGATGCCAGTGACACCAAAACGTCCCTCTGTCTCACTGAGCTGCCTCACATAGGCATTAAACAAGAGTGGTGACAAAAGAGAGCTGACAGTAGTCACCCTTCAGAGTGCATGAAGAGTTGCCCACTGGAAGAGAGACTATTACAGAGTGAGTGGTATATTATCACAATGACATAAAACAAATCAGTAGATCCCAACTACCCATAATAAATAAGAATGAGAACGCGACTTTCTGCTGGGCGTTGATGACTAACTATCGGGACCAGAAAACTTTTGGTTCTGACAAAATCCTTTTAATTCTCTTGAAATCCAGATTTCTAGCTTTCATGGCAGTTGGAGTAACCCAGACAGCCCATTGCCCTTAGGTGTCCTTTTGAACCTTGAGCCTTGAAAAAACTGGTTCCTAAAAGTCACTTTTGATTCAAACAATGGTCTAGATAAACTAGTAAGACTGTTTTGCTTTGGGCATTGTGCTCTTTCTAAGAATCCAGTCAGTTTCTGGAAACAGACTCCAAAGGTTAGCCTGGAAACTATGTTTAAGGTAAATCAGTAATTATTTTAATTGTTCTTCAGGACAATGCTGTATGAAAATCCTTCCTGACCACAAATTTGTTTATCAGTTCTCTTCTGACTCTTTGTTCCACAAAGGCAGTGACATAATATTTGGTGTAAAAGTTTTGGATGTTCTTCTCACCTCTGGAACGATTTTGACACTCCAGTCAGAATGTTACCCTGATATGTTCAATCAGTTTCTATTATTGACTTAATATGATTTTTGTTTTAGCAGTTCTGAGCCCAATTGAAAATTAAGCTCACAGTGAAGAAGTTTAATAAAAAAACAGAAGATTTTTCTCATCCTGATATAAAGAATAACTGATTAATCATTTTTTATTTTATTAGTGTCCACATCACACTTGTACAGCTCAGTGAATTTTCACACAATTCTCACCACACTCATGTTGCTTCGCCTGGATGGAAAGATAGCACTGATTAGCAGAACCCTGCCTGCCTCTTGGCTGTCACCGTCCACAGCTGTCTCCACTAGCCAGCGTTCTTACACAGTGAATTAGCTACATCTATTTTTGAGCTTGGAAACCCTGGTAGCGTAGTGGTTAAGTGCTACGGCTGCTAACCAAAGGGACAGCAGTTTGAATCCACCAGGCACTCCTTGAAACTCTATGGGGCAGTTCTATTCTGTCCTATAGGGTAGCTATGAGTTGGAATCGACTGGAGGGCACTGGGTTTGGTTTTTGGTTTTATTTCAAATAGAATTGTGAGACTTCTCTCATTCAAGATTATGCCTGCGAGGAGTGGTGTGCTGATAAATGTGTAACAACCGGGTCTCTAGGGAAAAAAAAGCGCATACATGCACTTGAGGAGCAGCGTATGTTTTACAAACAATAACAAAATATACAATACTCTTTATTATAAATTCTATACACCTATAACATTAGTATGACTTTCTACTTCTTGCAAAAGTCCACCCTCAGTCTTTATAATTCTATCATCAATAGCAGTATCACAAAATCCGCTTATAAATAAATGCTTGATGCGATCCGATTCAGCGAAGAAGTCAATCGTGATGGATGTGTGTAATTCCAGCATTCGTGTCGGTGGGTGTTTTCATTTACATTGACGAGAAGGTGAAAGTTAAACTGCATGTTTGCTAATGATGTTGAGTCATTTCTTTGTTGAGCGGTAGGGTAGTTTTTAGATACTAGAATATTTCTTCAGTTTTTTGTGCTATTCTCGACATAATGGCACAAATATAGTTTTATGTTTAATCTGCATTATTTACATTGTCTCCATAACTGTCTTAAGTCTAGATTAAAGTCTAGATGAGGGTTTAGCAAACTTTTTCTGTAAAGGGCCTGGAGGCCACATAGCCTCCGTTGTAACTATTCAACACCTGTTTTTATAATGAATGAGTATGAGCGTGTTGCAATAAAACTTTACTTACCAAGACAGGTGGAAGGCCACATTTGCCCAACAGCCCATAGTCTGCTGACCGTTGGTTTAGACGTTGGTTTAGACAATCACAAAAAATAAATAAATAAATTTCCTGATTACTATGGTGTAATATGCCCACCATGGCCAACTTCAAGCTAACAACATGGAGTTCCTGAACACAAAGTTGGCAAGAAACGTGCACTATTCATCGTCTAATATTTTCACCGCACAGATAAAATAGATGTAAATACCCCCTCCAAACCATGTATAATATTAAAATGTAGTCAACTGATAAGGAAGTGATGAACTTTGAATATTTATTACTTTTGTTTTTAGCATAATTTAAGTATAAGTTTATGAAATTTAATTTTTAAATACTGACTGTTTTTAATAACAGACGTGCAAAATCCTGCAGAAAAAATTTAAGTTGGCACTCTTAATTTGATATGATCCAGCTGCCTGTGCAATTCATTCTTCCTGTTGCCTGTAGGTGGCAATAGGACATCTGTTCTCAATGCTGTGTATTGTATGACCATACCACAGTTTTATTCTGCTGTAGAAGGATTGGTCTCTACTTTTTAGCTATTATAAACAATGCTGCTATGAGTATTTTGGAAACTCTGTCGGTGCAGTCGTTAAGTGCTTTCGCTGCTACCAAAAGGTCAGCAGTTCCAATTCATCTGGCGGTCCTTGGAAACCCTATGAGGCAGTTCTACTCTGTCCTGTAGGGTCGCTATGAGTCAGAATTGACTCGACGGCAACGAGTTTTTGGTTTTAATGAGTATTTTTTTTTTATAGATGCCTTTTCAAAATTTTTATTCTAACAAAACCCAAAAAAAAGCCGAACCCAGTGCTGTCGAGTCGATTCTGACTCATAGCGACCCTATAGCACACAGTAGAACTGCCCCATAGGGTTTCCAAGGAGTGCCTGGTGGATTCGAACTGCCAACCCTTTGGTTAGCAGCCGTAGCACATAACCACTATGCCACCAGGGTTTCCTTATTCTTACAATTGAGGAAAAATTCACATTACATAAAATTAACTGTTAGCATTTAGTACATTCACAGTGTGTGCAACCACCACCTCTGTTTAGTTCCAGAACAGTTTCATTACCCCAAAATAAAACCTATCCCCCTTAAGAAGTTAAGCTCCATTTCTCCCTACCCTGTCCCTGGCAACCACCAATCTGATTTTTGTTTCTATAGATTTACTTATTCTGGATATTTCATATAAATGCAATCATTTAATGTGACCTTTTGTATCCAGCTTCTTTCACTTAGTGTAACATATTTGAGGTTTATACATGTTATATCATCTATCAGTAATTTATTCTTTTTATGGCTGAGTAATATTTCATTCTACGTATGAGTTGGAATCAACTCGACGGCAGTGGGTTTTTGGTTTGGTTTTTTGGTTATGCCTCATTTTGTTTATCCATTCATCTGTTGATGGGCATTTGGGTTGCCTCCACATTTTGACTCTTGTGAATAGTGCTGCTATGGACATTTGTGTATAAATATTAATATTTATTTGAGTATCTGTTTTAAATTCTTTTGAAAGTAGGATTGTAGGTCTTATGATACCAAAAACAACAAAACAAAAAACCAAACCCATTGCCCGCAAGTCAATTTTAACTCATAGCAACCCTTTAGGACAGAATAGAACCATTTTTTTTTATACGGTTTTTCCCCCTAGTGGTGTAGTGGTTAAGTGCTACAGCTGCTAACCTAGAGGTCAGCAGTTTGAATCCACCTGGCACTCCTTGGAAACTCTATGGGGCCGTTCTCTGTCCTATAGGGTCCCTATGAGCAGGAACCGACTTGACGGCAGTGGGTTTTGGTTTTATATGGTTCCCAAGGAGCACCTGGTAGAATCAAACTGCTGACCTTTTGCTTAGCAGCTGTAGCTCTTAACCACTATGCTACCAGAGTTCCCAAGGTCATACGATAATTCTGTTTAACATTCCGAGAAACCAACAGACTGTTGTCCACAGTTGCTGAACCATTTTACATTTCCACTAGCAATGTATGAGGGTTCCAATATCTCCATATCCTTGTCAATGTTTGTTATTTGACTTTTTTATTTTAGTTGTCCTACTGGGTGTAAAGTGATACATCATTGTGGTTTTTATTTCCATTTACATGTCTTTTGATATATATATATGTTGTTGTTGTTAGGTGCCGTCGAGTTGGTTCTGACTCGTAGTGACCATATGTACAACAGAACCAAACACTGCCCGGTCCTGAGCCATCCTCACAATCATTGTTATGCTTGAGCTCGTTGTTGCAGCCACAATGTCAATCCACCTTGTCAAGGGTCTTCCTCTTTTCCGCTAACCCTGTACTCTGCCAAGCATGATGTCCTTCTCCAGGGACTGATCCCTCCTGACAACATGTCCAAAGTATGTAACACACAGTTTTGCCATCCTTGCTTCTAAGGAGCATCCTGGTTGTACTTCTTCTAAGACAGATTTGTTCGTTCTTTTGGCAGTCCATGGTATATTCAATATTCTTCACCAACACTACAATTCAAAGGCGTCAATTCCTCTTCGGTCTTCCCTATTCATTGTCCAGCTTTCACATGCATATGATGCAATTGAAAATACCATGGCTTGGGTCAGGCACACCTTAGTCTTCAAGGAGACGTCTTTGCTCTTCAACACTTTAAAGAGGTCCTTTGCAGCAGATTTACCCAATGCAATGCATCTTTTGATTTCTTGACTGCTGCTTCCATGGCTGTTGATTGTGGATCCAAGTAAAATGAAATCCTTGACAACCTCAGTCTTTTCTCCGTTTATCACGATGTTGCTCATTGGTCCAGTTGTGAGGATTTTTGTTTTCTTTATGTTGAGGCATAATCCATACTGAAGGCTGTGGTCTTTGATCTTCATCAGTAAGTGCTTCAAGTCTTCACTTTCAGCAAGGAAGGTTGTGTCATTTGCATAATGCAGATTGTTAATGAGTCTTCCTCCAATCCTGATGCCCCATTCTTCTTCATATAGTCCAGTATCTAGTATTATTTGCTTAGCATACAGATTGAATAGGTATGGTGAAAGAATACAAACCTGACGTGCACCTTTCCTGCCTTTAAACCAATCAGTATCCCCTTGTTCTGTCCGAACAACTGCCTCTTGATCTATGTAAAGGTTCCTCATAAGCACAATTAAGCATTCTGGAATTCCCATTCTTCGCAATGTTATTCGTAATTTGTTATGATCCTCACAGTCGAATGCCTTTGCATAGTCAAGAAAACACAGGTGAACATCCTTCTGGTATTCTCTGCTTTCAGCCAGTATCCACCTGACATCAGCAATGATATCCCTGGTTCCATGTCCTCTTCTGAAACCGGCCTGAATTTCTGGCAGTTCCCTGTCGATATACTGCTGCAGCCGTTTTTGAATGATCTTCAGCAAAATCTTGCTTGCATATGATATTAATGATATTGTTCTATAATTTCCACATTCGGTTGGATCACCTTTCTTGGGAATAGGCATAAATATGGATCTCTTCCAGTCAGTTGGCCAGGAAGCTGTCTTCCATATTTCTTGGCATAGACCAGTGAGCACCTCCAGCACTACATCTGTTTGATGAAACATCTAAATTGATATTCCATCAATTCCTGGAAGCTTATTTTTTACCAATGCCTTCAGAGCAGCTTGGACTTCTTCCTTCAGTACCGGTTCCTGATCATATGCCATCTCTTGAAATGCCTGAACATCGACTAATTCTTTTTGGTATAATGACTGTGTGTATTCCTTCCATCTTCTTTTGATGCTTCCTGGGTCGTTTAATATTTTCCCCATGGAATCCTTCACTATTGCAACTCGGGGCTTGAATTTTTTCTTCAGTTCTTTCAGCTTGAGAAACACCGAGTGTGTTCTTCCCTTTTGGTTTTCCATCTCCAGCTCTCTGCACATGTCATTATAATACTTTACTTTGTCTTTTCAAGACACCCTTTGAAATCTTGTGTTCAGTTCTTTTACTTCATCAATTCTTCCTTTTGCTTTAGCTGCTCAATGCTCAAGGGCAAGTTTCAGAGTCTCCTCTGACAACCATCCTTGGTCTTTTCTTTCTTTCCTGTCTTTTCAGTGACTTCTTGCTTTCTTCGTGGATGATGTCCTTGATGTCATTCTACAACTCGTCTGGTCTTCTGGCACTAGTGTTCAATGCATCAAATCTATTCTTGAGATGGTCTCTAAATTCAGGTGGGATATACTCAAGGTCATATTTTGGCTCTCTTGGACTTGCTCTGATTTTCTTCAGTTTCAACTTGAACTTGCGTATGAGGAATTGATGGTCTGTTCCACAGTCGGCCCCTGACCTTGTTCTGACTGATGATATTGAACTTTTCTATTGTCTCTTTCCAGAGATGTAGTCAATTTGATTTCTGTGTGTTCCGTCTGGTGAGATCAATGTGTATAGTCGCCATTTATGTCAGTGAAAGAAGGTATTTGTGGTGAAGAAGTCGTTGGTCTTGCAAAATTCTATCATTTTTGATCTCCGGCATTGTTTCTGTCACCAAGGCCATATTTTCCAACTACTGATCCTTCTTCTTTATTTCCAACTTTTGCATTCCAATCGCCAGTAATTATCAATGCATCTTGACTGCGTGTTCGATCAATTTCAGACTGCAGCAGCTGATAAAAATCTCCTATTTCTTCATCTTTGGCCTCAGTGGTTGGTGTGTAAATGCGAATAATAGTCGTATTAACTGGTCTTCCTTGTAGGCATGTGGATATTATCCTTTCACTGACGGCATTGAACTTCAGGATAGATCTTGAAATGTTCTTTTTGATGATGAATGCAACACCATTCCACTTCCAGTTGTCATTCCCAGCATAGTAGACTATATGATTGTCCGATTCAAAATAGCCAATACCAGTCCATTTCAGCTCACTAATGCCTAGGATATTGCTGTTTATGAGTTCCATTTCATTTTTGATGATTTCCAATTTCCTAGATTAATGCTTTGTGCATTCCGGGTTCCGATTATTAATGGACGTTTGCAGCTGTTTCTTCTCATTTTAAGTCATGCCACATCAGCAAATGAAGGTCCCAAAAGCTTGACATCATCCACGTCATTAATGTTGACTCTACTTTGAGGAGGCAGCTCCTCCCCAGTTGTATTTTGAGTGCCTTCCAATCTGGGGGGCTCATCTTGCAGCACTATATCAGATAATGTTCCACTGCTATTCATAAGGTTTTCACTGGCTAATACTTTTCAGAAGTGGACTGCTGGGTCCTTCTTCCTAATCTGTCTTAGTCTGGAAGCTCAGCTGAAACCTGTCCTCCATGGGCGATCCTGCTGGCATCATATATATATATATATATATATATATATATATATATAATTTCTTTTGGATATGTATCTAGGAGTAGATTTGATTAATAGGTTATACATTATCCTAGCTTTATTGTTGTTGTTGTTAGGTGCCGTTGAGTTGGTTCTCACTCATAGTGACCCTATGTGCACAGAACGAAACACTGCCCTGTCTTGCACCATCCTCACAATTGTTGCTATGTTTAAGCCCATTGTTGCAGCACTGCTGACCTATCTCATTGAGAGCCTTCCTTTCTTTCGCTGACTCTCTATTTTACCAAGCATGATATCCTTCCCCAGGGACTGGTCCCTCCTAATAACATGTCCAGAGTATGTGAGACAAAGTCTCTCCATCCTTGCTTCTCAGAAGCATTCTGGTTGTACTTCTTCTAAGACAGATTTGTTTGTTCTTCTGGCAGTCCACAGTATATTCAATATTCTTCACCAACCCCATAATTCAAAGGCACCTGTTCTTCTTCAGTCTTCTTTGTTCATTGTCCAGCTTTGGCATGCATATAAGGTGATTGAAAATACCATGGCTTGGGTCAGGTGCACTTTAGTCCTTAAAATGACATCTTTGCTTTTTTTTTAACACTTCAATCATAAGGTCTTTTGCAGCAGATATGCCCAATGCAGTATGTTGTTTTATTTCTTGACCACTGCTTCCATGGGCATTCATTGCATATCCAAGTAAAACGAAATCCTTGACAACTTCAATCTTTTCTCCATTTATCATGATGTGGCTTATTGGTCCGCTTGTGAGGATTTTGTTTCCACTATATTGAGGTATAATCCATACTGAAGGCTGTGGTCTTTGATCTTCATCAGTGAGTGCTTTACGTCCTTCACTTTCAGCAAGCAAGGCTGTGTCATCTGCATATAAAAAAAAAAAGTGAGGCTGCTAATGAGTCTTCCTCCAATCCTGATGCCACGTTCTTCTTCTTAATAGCTTTATTAAATACTGCCAGACCCTTAGTAAGTCTAATAGATTTTTGGTCGTTTCTTTTAGATTTTCTACCCAAGTAAATATTTTGTCTGAGAGAGCTGACAGTTTTGTTTCTTCCTTTCCAATACTTATACACTCTTATTTTTTATTTTTTTGCTGGCTTGATGCTCTAGTGCAACGTTCGATAAAATTGGTAATTGCAAGCATTTTTATTTTCATCCCGAACTCAATGGTAAAACTTTCACTGTTTCTCTAAATGATATTTCTGTAGGGTTTTTGTAGATATCCAGTTTTAGTTATCCAATGCTGTTATAACAGAAATGCCATAAATGGGCAGCTTTAACAAACAGAAATTTATTTTCTCACAGTTTAGGAGTCTAGAAGCTCGAATTCAGGGTACTAGCTCTAGGGGAAGGGTTTCTGTCTCTGTCGGCTCTGGGAAGGTCCTTGTCTCTTTTGAGTTTCTGCTCCTGAGCAGTCTTCATGAGCTTGGCGTCTCTTTCCCCCACCGTTCCCCTGTTTCTCCTTGCAAGCTTTCATTTTAATCTCTTTTATATCTCAAAAGAGACTGACTTGAGATACACCCCACACCAATCCTGCCTCATTAGCATAACAAAGTTCTATAAAACTCAGAGTTTTCATGGACTCAAATGGAATTAAAACCACAGGCATAGAGGTTATGATTTACAACACATATTTTTAGGGGACACAATTCAATCCATAACACGTCCTTTATTAAATATATTCCTTTATATTCCTAGTCTTTAATCACGAATAATTAAATTAGAATGATTATTTTAATATGTTTAATAGTGAATGAAAGTGGTGTTTTTTCATATGCTTTTTCTACATCAAGTGAGGTTATCACATGATTTTTTTCCCTGCTTGCTTTTTAATTTTGTTTTTTAATCTTGTGTCTGTGTGTGCTTTAGGTAAAAGTTTGCAGAGCAAATTGGCTTCTTACTAAATAATTAATAGACAAATTATTTTGTGACTTTGTTTGCCAACCCCTCCATGTGACAGCACTCTCCCCTTCTCCACCCTGGGTTCCCTGTTTCCCTTAGTCCAGTTTTCCTGTCCCTTCCTCCTTTCTTGTCTTTGCCTTTGGGCTGGTGTGCCCATTAGTCTCATATACATGATTGAACTACAAAGCACATTCCCCACATGTGTTATTGTTTGCCCTCTAGACTTGTCTAATCTTTGGTTGAAGGATGATCCTCAGGACTGACTTTAGTACTAAGTTGAAACGGTGTCTGGGGGCCATACTCTCGGAGTTTCTTCAGTCTCTGTCAGACAAGCGAGCCTGGTCTTTTTTGTGTGTGAATTTGAATTTCGTTTTATTGATAATGCATTGATTGATTTTTAAATGTTAAACCAAACTTGGATTCATGAAAAGAGACATGTTTTTGGTTCATGATATATTAACACTTTTATGTATATCTCTGGATTTGGTTTGGTGATATTTTATTTATGATTTTTTTATATATGTTTATGGTAAAGGTTGACTAGTATATAATTTTACTTTCTTGTAATGTCTCTGTTACATTTTGGTATCAAACTTACTCTGGCTTCATAAAACAAGTCGAAAAGTATTCTCTTTTTTCTAAATTCTGGAAGTATTTGTGTGAGGTTGGCATTATTTTTCCATTTAATGTTTCGAAGATTTCACCATTATAGTCATTTATGCCCAGAGTTCTCTTTGTGGGAAGGTTTTTATTTATTTATAGAATCAAATTTTTTATAGCTATAGAACTCAGAGTTTCTAGGGACTCATGTATAACTTTTGCTATGCTTTTGTAGAATTTTCTCCATTTCATGTTAATTTTTAAATTTACTACCACAGAATTGTGCATAATATCCTCTTATTTCTTTAAGGTCTATATGATCTGTAGTGTTGCTCTGCTCTTTATTCCTGATGTGGGGGGTTTGCTACTTCCATCTTCTTGTCTTGGTTAGTCTTATCTGAGACTTATCAGCTTCATTAGCCTTTTTAAAGAGTTTTTTTTTTTTTTTGCATCGTGGCTCTGTTTATTATATGGCTGATTTCTATGATTTATATAATGTCTGCTCTTTTCTTTATCATTTTTATCCTCTTATTTTCTTTGGTTTCATTGTTTTTTTCTTTTTCTAATTTCCTGAAGTGATAGCTCATTGGTTACGAGCCTGCCTTCTTTTATGTTTATTTCAGAATATATATTTTAAAGTACGGCTTTAGCTGCATCTCACAAGTTTTGATATGCAGTATTTTATTTAACTCACTTTAAAATACTTTCTCATCTACATCATTTTTTCCTCTTACTTCTTTGGGTAATTCAGAAATACATTGCTTAAATTCTAAATATTTGCAAAATTTTTAGTTATCCATTTATTATTTGTTTCTATCTTAGTTTTACTGTGATGGGAACATACTACATAATGATTTCAATCTTTTGGAGTGTGTTGAAACTTCCTTTACGGCCCAGCACAATGTCAATATTGTAAATGTCTCATATGCACTTGAATAAAATGTGTATTCTAAGGTTTTAGCATAATTTTCTTCGTATGCTAATTAGGTCAGGTCTCTTAATCTTGTTTGCCAAGTTTTCTTTATCCTTAATGGCTTTTGTTAGCTCTTAGCTCTTTATATCAGTTACCCCGGTGGTGCTATTAAGTTCTACACTATGATTATGGCTTTACGTTTTTCTTCTTTTATTTCTATTACTTTTTGCTTCATATATTTTGAAGATAAGTTTTTAGATGCACTTATACTTTCATTAGAATTTAAATAAATACTTAATACTTTAGTGGAATATTTAGTCCAGTTCCATTGGATGTAATAAGTGACATAAAACCAAAAAACCTGTTGCCATCAAGTCAATTCTGACTCATTGCAACCCGGTAGTAAGTAACTGATATATCTGGGTTTAAATTTTATTGTTTGTTCCTTCTGTTCTCTGTCCCTTTCTCTGTCTGTCTGTCTCTCTTGCTTTCTTTTGGATTAAATATGTTTTTATTATTTATTTTTCCATATTTCCCTTTTATTAGCTTGTTAGTAATAATTTTTTTTTTCCTGTATTGGTTACCCAAAAGATGACAACGTGCATCCTGACTTATTGTGTCTAATATAAATTAGTATCTTTACCTCTTCCTAGAAAAATACAAGAACCTTACAACACATTAACTTTGTTTAGTACCCTCCTGCTTTAGATGTTTACCAAGGTTCCTCCTCTTTTGTACATTCCAAATCCAAATTTTTCTTTCCATCCTCATAAAGTGGCAAAAATTCTGCTTCAGTTTATCTTATTGATCTCCTCCACTTTTATAATTTTCTGACACTTTGTTTCTCTTGGAAACTTCTTTGAAGGAAAAACGGGTGCTGAATGAAGGGTGTAGCTCTGCATGTTCTTTCTGGCTTCTTAGTCCCTATCCTTGCTGCCTTGGTGGTTTTTTGATGTCTTCGAACAGATGTTTTAAAATGTCTTATTCCATTTAAAAATAAAAGCTAGTCCACAATTCTAAGGGTCAGAAGTCCCTGGCCGATTAATTTTATGTTGAATACCCAGTAACATCATTCGAAAATTTCACCATCACAATATTTAAACTAACCTAAAATATTTTCTATTATGTAAATTTTATTCAGGATATTAGATTCTAAAGTACATAGGAATTTGCTTTTCTGGAATTCAATGCAAATATTCATGAGTGGTAAAATAAAGAAAAATTAATATCTCCTTTACTTTCCTCTTGAACAAAAGGTAATCTTTCTTTTATTGATTCATTTGTCCATTCCACAAATTTTATTGACTGTACACTCAGGACTTGACACTAAAGATGACAGATGAATAATTCTTGGGCCCTGCTCACCAAAAAAATTAGTTTAGTGTTTAAAAAGTAGTTAAATATGTAACATTTAAAGGTCTTGATAAGGGATAGAATCAAAACAAAGGCATCTAACCTATTTGTAAAATGACTGAGCTAACTCTAAGAGCTCAATGTAACCTTTCCCTCAGATTCTACTTTTGTTGCCTAGGAACCAACCCCTATTATTGTTGAGGAAATAAGTTTCTTTGCCATCAGGCTAAAAAATGTAAATACCTCATGGAAACTCATTTGTTAACTCATGGAAACTTATTTGTTTCCTGATGGCAGCTCTTTGTTTCCAGTCTTTACCAGAGATTGATGCTCTAAACCAGGTAACTTCTAACAGATCACTACTGAACACTTCTGTCATGCCATTGCTTTGTAACCCCTCTTAACCCCATGTCTTTCAATTATGCCTTTTAGCCAATCAATGTATTCACATGCTATGAATGATGTCAAAGATTATGCTCTCCTTTGCTTTGCCTTTGGCTGACCTCAATCACTGTAAACCAATCAGATTATGTTTTGTACTTCCTCCTGCAGCCCTATAACTGTGTGTCCCAAATTGTGCCCCCTCTGGATTCACGTATTCCATTTGCTGGGACTCCAAATTTCCCACATTACAATTTTTTGTGCATGTGTGTTGCATCTGTCTCTCTTCCCTCAATAAAACTCTTCACTTCCAATTTTAACCAGACTTTGTGATTTTGCTCTACAACAGTCTCAATGGCAAAGGATACCAGAGGAGGTACAAAAGAAGGAATGACATAGGTTGAACCATTAACAAGTAGGCATTTCCCAGCAGTCAGGAGGAGGAGAGAGAAGAAGAAAGAGGAGCTTTGTAAGGGAGAGGAAACCATCTGAGAAACCAAACTCTAACAGAGAGGAAACCATTCGAGGAAAAAAAAAGGTATACCAAAAAACAAACAAACAAACAAACAAACTCATTGCCATCAAGTCGATTCCGACTCATAACGACCCTACAGGACAGAGTAGAACTGCCTGGTGGATTTGAACTGCCAACTTTTTGGTTAGCAGCTATAGCACTTAACTACTATGTCGCCAGGGTTTCCAAGGAAAGGTATAAAACCCGTAAAAACCTGTTGCCGTCGAGTCGGTTCCAGCTCATGGCGACACTACAGGACAGAGTAGAACTGCCCCATGGGGTTCCCAGGGAGCACCTGGTGGATTTGAACTGCCGACCTTTTGGTTAGCAGCCATAGCTCTTAACCACTATGCCATCAGTGTTTCCAAGGAAAGGTTTAGAGAGGTGTAAAATGGTGACTTAACTAAGGGTTTCATTAGAAATGTGTGTGTGTTGGGGATGGAATGGAGTATAGTAAGAGATTAGGCAGAAAAGATAGCCAGATTCCAGTTTAAATAGAGAGTCCAGTTTACATGCAAGGCCATACCCTCTTGGAACAACTTCTCTTAGCACTGTGTACCTTCTTTCACCTTTTCACAGTAGCAACTTTTCAAGAAAAAAACTGATTGCATTAGTTGAAGAAGAAAAGGCAACAGTCCCAAACAATAAGATCACTATATTGGGTACAGAGCAAATTGGTCTCTGGGAAAGTCTGTAGATAATATTACTCTTGTGAATGTTTTGTCTTCCACTTTTTTTTTTTTTTTTTTAACCTTTTCTGGCTTTAGTTGAGCCTTTGCTATGATTCCATTTTCTTTCCTTTCTTAGCATGCCAATTATATTTCTTAAAAATTTTTTTTTCTTTTTTTAGTGGTTGCCCTAGAATCTGGAATATACATTTACAACTAATCTAAATGTACTTTCAAATAACACTAAACCACTTCACAGGTAATACAGGTGCTTTATAACAGCATATTCCCAATTCTTTCCTCCTGTCCATTATAATATTGCTGTTGTACATTTCACTTATCCATAAGCAATAATATTGTTATTTTGAACAAATTTGTATCTGTTTGATTTTAGGGATAAGGAAAATAAAAGATTTTTATTTTATCTTTATTTATTTCTTCTTAATCACTTTTCTTTACATGGATCTGAATTTCTGATCAATATCATTTTCCTTCTCTCTGAAGAACTTCTTTTAACATTTCTTGCAAGGCAGGTCTAGTGGTGAAAATGTCCCTTGATTTTTGTTTGTCTGAGAAATTCTTTATTTTTCCTTCACTTCTGAAGGATAATTTTCTGGGAACAGAGTTCTAGGCTTGTGGGCTTTTGCTTTCAACATTTTAAACATTTCACTCCACTCTTGTATTGCTTGGATGGTTTCTGAAGAGAAATCTAATGTAATTCTTACCCTTGTTCCTCTATAGAGAAAGTGTTTTTTTCTTCTGGTGTCTTTCAAGATTTCCTCTTTGTCTTTGATTTTCTGCATTTTGAAAATGCTCTGTTTAGGTGTAGTTTTTTTGGTATTTACTTGGCCTTCTCTGAAGCTTAGTGGATTATTGTTTTAGTGGTTGGTGTCTGTCAATAATTTTGGAAAATCTCAGCCATTATTACTTTAAACATTTCTTCTCTTCCTTTCTCTATTTCTTATACTTCTGACATTCCATTACATGTATATTATACCTTTTTGAATTGTCCCACAGTTCTTGGATACTCTATTCCATTTTTTTTCATTCTTATTCTCTTTGATGTTCAGTTTAGGAAGTTTCAATTGACATATCTTTAAGCTCATTTATTCTTCCCCCAGCTATGTTCAGTTTACCAATGAACTCATCAAATTCATCCTTTCTGTTAGTGTTTTTTATTTGCAGTATTTCCTTTTGATTTTTTTCTTATACTTTCCTTCTCCTTGCTTACATTACCCATCTGGCCTTGCATGTTGTCCTCTTTTCCCATAGCATATTAATGATAATTATTTTAAACTCCTGGTCTGAATAATTCTAAAATCTCCACCATGTTTGAACCTGGTTCTGATGCTTGCCCTATTCCTTCAGATTTTTTTTTCCTTTTAGTTTGACTTGTAATTTTTTGTTGTAAGCTGGACATGTAGTATTGAGTGAATGGAACTGAAGTAAATAGACCTTTGATGTGAAGTTGTATATTTATCTGGCTAGGAATTAAGATATGTTTACTGTTTGCTGTAGCCGTAGGTATCAGAGGTTAAAAATTTCCTCTGGTGTCCTTGATTTTGTGTCTCCTATTGTCTTTGGGTTTCCTTAGCAACTCCTTAAATAGGTCCTTGCAGTTTTATTTGCCTGTAATCTCCTGTAATTATACAGAAGCCCTATTGATATGATAGTAAGATGTTGGGGAAGGAGGAGTATTCTATGATCCTATGATTAAGTCTCAGTTTTTTAGTGAGCCCATGCCCCTGGGATGTAACTTTCACAAGTGCTTTTCAGCCTTTTTTTTTTTTTTTCTTCTTCTCACTCTTTAGGTGAGGTAGGAAGTCTAGAGGTGGTTCAAGTTGTGTATTTTCCTTCCTCCACATCAGTTAGACTCTGGTGATACCCATATGTTAGGTTCTGGTGAAATAATTTCTCTTCAGGAAAGATAATTTTTAAGAACAGAAAACTACTTTAGGCATATTTCAAAATGGTTCCCTTTCCCTTTCTCCTGCCCGAAGCACGAGGGGATTTTTTATCTGATCTTCACAGCAAGAACCTTTCGGGATTTCCGGAAATAAAGCTCTCAAAGGTATGGGACTCTCCCAAGGCTGTGCTTCTAGGAATTAGCTCTCAAGCTAATCTACACTCAGTCTTCAGAAATTACTCAATTATACTTCAAGTATTCCTACCTGATTTCTAGTAAACTGTGATTTTCTGTATCTGTCTACATCTCCAGTTTTCAGGACAGTGGTTTGCCCTGTGACCTCAGTTCTTTGATATGTCTAAGAAGAGCAATTGATTTCAGTTTTTCAGCTTTTTTCTTGTTGTGAGGATGGGAGTGACAACTCCCAAGCTCTTTATATGTCAGAACAGAAATTGAAGTCCCTTGTGGGTATTTTAGAGAATAATGAGCTTTTAGCATGGAAATGAATATACTCTGACATTTAAAATTGTGGCATACAATAATTATTCTGTAAATTTCAATTCTAAGGTTGTTGTGATAACTATAGGAGTCCATCTGCAATAAGGGAAGTGTTGCCTCAATCTGGGGTACAGATATGTTAACATCTTCAAACTCATTTTCCCTTATATTTCCTATACAGTTGATTTTCTTACCTTTGTTACATAAGAGGATTATACAAGCACCATGTGATTAGAGTGGGTATGGTTTGGGTTCTGCTAGATATCCCTGTCTTGCAGCTGGAAAACCTAGCATTCTTACTGCAGCTTCCATGGATGGATTTTAACAGACCACGTCTATTCATCGTGGCTATGTGGAGTGGAGTAAATGTGGCAGGCTTCCTCTCCAGTTACTGAACACAGAAATGGGCACAGGATATGACTGTAAGAATGGCAAGGAAATGCACAGGGTGATGATTAAAGAGCCCATGAAGTGATCAAAATAATTTACTAGAGGAATAAAGCAGATATGTTTTACTATGTATGTTTTTACCACAATAAAAAGAAGAATAAACCAATTGAGCCATTGGATTAAGTTTAACTGATCTGAGTTGAATTTGAATGTTAAAAAATTCACTGTCAACATGGTCAAAGGGATGTAAGGCGTTGAGAATGAAGTCCAGCTGCCTCTCACTTGTAATCTCAGTGCTCAAGGATTAGCCAAAGTTACCACTATTCGACCCCAGAACGGTGCAAACACACTAAGAGACATCGAGAAGGACCTGAAAGACCTATAAAATTTGAGTTCCATGCTGTATATATTTAATAACTAAAATGTAATTAGCCATGAGGCTTTGGTTATCATCCATGTGCACAAATCAAACTGCTTTGACCTTTCTAATTGGGTTAATTTGAACCCTCAGTAACAAAGCAAATATTTAGTATAGTGCTTGCATT
This sequence comes from Loxodonta africana, assembly GCF_030014295.1. Classification (NCBI taxonomy): domain Eukaryota; kingdom Metazoa; phylum Chordata; class Mammalia; order Proboscidea; family Elephantidae; genus Loxodonta; species Loxodonta africana. The sequence continues at coordinate 9,535,257 of NC_087358.1, read as the reverse complement.
ATGAAACTACGAAAAATAAAATCAACTATTGTAGTTTGAAAAAAAGCCAGGCACTATTCTCAATGAACTTCACATGTATGAACTTGTTTTCTTTTAAACAAGTGGGTGCAGTTATGATTCACATGTTAGAGATGAGGAAACAGTGAAGTTAAACAATTTATCCAAGGTCCACAGCTAATTCCAGTAAAAAAGGAATTTGAATCTGGGCAGTCTTGACTTTCACTCTGTTTTTATAACCATAATTCTACACTACTTTTGAAAGTGGCCTAAGGAAGGGGAGTGATATAACCAGTCACACGTGACAGGAAGATCATTCTGCAGCAATATGAAGAGTAAACTTAGGCCTGAAGAGCCGGTAAGAGATGATCGAAATGGTTCAGATAAGAGAGGATAAGGAGTCAACAAGGCAGCAGCCGTGGGGCTGGAAAAGAAGAAACAAATATGAATGCCTGGTTTGTATGGAGTCGCTATGAGTCGGATTCGACTTGGCAGCACTGGGTCTGGGTGGGTATAAGTGATCCACGTTGACTTACAGGCTTCCAGCTTTGACAACTGTATGGATATGGTTCCATTCACTCAGAAGATAGTGCAGGTTCTAGGGGGAAGGTGATGAATTCATTATTGGACAGGTTGAATTTAAAATACAATGTTGCAAGCAGATGATAAGATTCAACATATTAGGAAATCAGAAATTCAAAACCTTTGTTGACTGACTGGGGGTAGAACACAGTAAAGAAATAAAGGCATGGGTAGTGGGCCTCCAGACTCTTACTTGGGCAAGTGGGTAAATAGTGTTGACATTCACTGAGCTAGGGGAACTGACGAGTTTTGGACATAATGAGTCTGAGGTACTTGTGAGGAATCCAAATAGAGACAGGTTATGGATAGTTGGATACATGGGTCTGGGCTCAAAACATGGACTTTTTGTGAAGCTATTATTTTTGTTGACCTGGTTTTGAAAGGCCGTGATAGCGATACCCAAATCATCCATGATTGATTGCTGGGAGAGAAATGTTGTTTGTGGTTTTGTGGAGGTAAAAGAAGACATCAGCATTTTCTCCCTGACAACAATGGCATCCTGTCAGTCTTAGAAGCCATTTCAGCTTGTGGTCATCAGAAATTATTCACCTAAATTTTAACTGCAAACAATTCAATTCTGTTTGAAAGGAATGCCAATTAATTTTTTTAAAATTGGCCACTATCAATTGTGGGTACAAAAAATACCTTTAGTTGGGTAAGAAATTGGTCGGAAGTGAGGATTTTTCTGTAGTACAGAGTGAAAAGACCTGCTATCTAGAAAAGCACTTTTTTTTTGCTATGTTATAGAAACTTAGGAATAAGGGATTTTTATCACCTTCACTTTCTGATCCCCATGATTCACCTAGGAACCAGAAGAAGAAAGTAGTGTGGTGCATGAGTCCACAATTCTTGGACTACATAGAAAAGGTCTGAAAAGTTCTACAAGAAAATGGCTGGATGTTTTTAGCAAGCAGAATACTTTTAAAACTCCCAAAGAGGTGTTTCGCTTGCGGGAGAGTCTTGCCCCTTAAAGCTTTAATAATTGTGGATCCGAGGTAAGGTAGGAAACAGAGTTGAAGGAGAATGATGAAATAGATAAATCACAGATTCATTCAACCTGTCATAATAAACATTCATCAGACACAATGCTGGATATTGGGGATGAACCATAAACCAAACCTTTTGCAGCTGAGTTGATTCTGACTCACAGCCACCATAAAGGACAGAGTAGAACTCCCCATAGGGTTTCCAATGAGCGTATGGTGGATTTGAATTGCCAACCTTTTGGTTAGCAGCCATAGCTCTTAACCACTATGCCATCGGCGTTGCTGATATTGGTGCATAGCAAAGTATAAATACATATCTTCTCTCAGGGGCCTTGTAGACTAATGGAGAGACAAAACTATAAGTAATTGTCATGCAAACTGTTATGCACTATGATGGAAATATAAGCAACACACAGTTGGAGAATAGGGGAAAGGGACACTTAAAATTCTCGGTCAAGCAATGCTTCACATATAAGATGGTATGAAATACGAGTTGAGAGAGGAATAAGAGTTCAATAGTGAGAAATGCTTGAAGGGGTTCCCACTAGCCAAATTTGAGATAATTACAGTAAATGATCATAGTACGTTGAATAAAAATATCCACAGATCTACAGTGATACACAAGAAAGAAACAGACCGAAGGGAAGGGATAGGAGTGGAGATGGTGGAAGAAGAAAAGCTAATAAATGTAGAAGGAATGATAAAATTAAAAAATTCTCATAACTTGAAATTCCCAGTGTAATATTTAATTCAGACAGGACTCATGCTAAAACCACTGGATTAAAATGTTTCTGGAGAGGGTGATATTCAAACAGTACCAAAATATCACCCCCCCCCCAAAAAACAACCAGGCCCAGTGCCGTGGATTCGATTCTGACTGATAGCAACCCTATAGGATGGAGTAGAACTGCCCCATAGAGTTTCCAAGGAGCACCTGGCAGATTCAAACTGCCAACCCTTTGGTTAGCAGCCATAGCACTTAACCACTACACCACCAGGGTTTCCAAAATATCACCCCAGAGGTTACTTATTAATTACAAAGGGGAGAGGTGGGGCCAAGATGGTGGGTGGAGTAGTCAGACGCTTCTGGTGATCCCTCTTACAACAAAGACCCTAAAAAACAAGTGAAATGATTATATTTATGACAAGCTAGAAGCCCTGACCATCAAAGGCAAAGTCAGAAAATGGACTGAGCAGCAGGGGGAGGGAGAGATGGTTCAGAAGTGGAGAGGAGCTGCCAGACCTGAATCTCCGGGAACCCTCAGGCACCGTTCCCAGGAGTGACTTCATTCGGCTGGTGGTAACATTTGGCCTCAGTTTCCTCAGGGAGAAACAGCCAGCTGCATAGCCTACCCACACCTCTGGAACCAGAGAAGAACAGCATTCTCAGCAAAAGCTAAGTACTTGCATATGTTTTACCACACCCCCAGCCCCCAAGCCGGCTTCAGTGGCTGTTTTCCCCGGGCCTGAGATAGGTGCTGCTGAGTGCTCTGAGCCACTCTCCTGGCCTTGGAGAAGGAATAAATTCACAGTTGGGGGAAAAGATAATCTGTCAGCTCCACTAACCTGGGGAGCTCAGGACAGAAGCCGCTCCTGTCCAGGCATAAACAGTCTATGGACTTTGAATACTGTTCCCCCCCTGCATGAACTTGTGTGGGCCTATTTCAGAAGAACAGGCCCTTGTTGGCAGGCTATAACTGTTTCAGCTGTGTGGTGGAGAGGTGGGTGTTTGGTGTCTGAAAAAATTTTGTCTATTAAACAGAGTCCTCACCTACCCACATCAGGGACCTAAGAACTGGTGGTTCCACTTAGGTCACGCCACCCATGACAGGGGTCCAAGGATAACTGGTACCTCCCAGTCCTTACAACCAAAAGCATTGGGTGCCCATGGTCCATCGGCAGAACTCACCCACCTGTGCGCTTTAGGGAACAGGGACACACTTTCCTCACAGACACTCGGAGGATGGTTGCCAGCCCCCTGCCTTGTTCAGAGCATGACCCCCTGCTGCAACCAGATACCAGTACCTACACCAATCACCCTTGCCCCTCTAAGACTGTAGGGAAGAGCCTGTAGCACACACTTGATGACCAACTACCTGGATACCAGAGCTGAATCCATACAAGAAAAGTGAATGGACTCCTAGGTTGATATACATGATAACAGCTCTAGCCATCTGGTGACAGGATGTTAGAGCTTCAAAGATGAAAATAATCAAGCTAGCTCACTCAAGCAACCTATTTGGGCATATCAAAACAAAACAAAACAAAGCTAGAAGCTAGGATACAATTTAGGATACAATAAGCAAACATAAAATAAACTAATACAATCACTTATAGGTGGCTCAGAGACAACAGTCAATATCAAATCACATAAAGAAGCAGACCATGATCACTTCAACAAGCTCTCAAAACAAATAATCAAGGGATCTTCTGGATGAAGGTGCCTCCCTGGATTTACTGGATGCAGAATATAAAAGATTAATATACAGAACTCTTCAAGATAACAGGAAGGAGATCAGGCAATACGCAGAACAAGCCACGAAACACACAGATAGAACAGTTGAAGAAATTAAAAAGGTTATTCAAGAACATAATGAAAAATTTAATAAGCTGCAAAAATCCATAGACAGACGGCAATCAGAAATTCAGAAGATTAACAATAAAATTACAGAATTAGACAACTTAATAGAAAGTCAGAGGAGCAGAACTGAGCAAGTGGAAGGCAGAATTGGTGAGACTGAAGATAAAGCACTTGACACCAATATATTTGAAGAAAAATCAGACAAAAGAATTAAAAAAAATTAAGAAACTCTAAGAATCATGTGGGACTCTATCAAGAGAAATAACCCATGAGTGACTGGAGTACCAGAACAGGGAGGGATAACAGAAAATTACAGAGAGAATTGTTGAAGATTTGTTGGCAGAGAACTTCCCTGATATCATGAAAGATGAGAAGATATCCATCTAAGATGCTCATCGAACTCCACATAAAGTAGATCTTAAAACAAAGTCACCAAGACATTATAATCAAAATTGCTGAAACCAAAGACAAAGAGAGAATTTTAAGAGCGGTAGGGATAAATGAAAAGTCACCTACAAAGGAGAGCCAATAAGAATAAGCTTGGACTACTCGGCAGAAACCATGCAGGCAAGAAGGCAATGGGATGACTTATATAAAGCATTGAAGGGAAAAAACTGCCTGCCAAGAATCATATATCCAGCAAAACTGTCTCTCAGGTAAGAAGGTGAAATTAGGACATTTCCAGATAAACAGAAGTTTAGGGAATTCATAAAAACCAAACCAAAACTACAAGAAATACTAAAGAGAGTTTTCTGGTTAGAAAATCAATAATATTAGATATCAACGCAAGACTAAAACACAGGACAGAGTAACAAGATGTCAGCACAGATAGGGAAATCACATAAAAAAAACACTCAAAACAGGGAAACAGTAACATCATTATGCAAAAGAAGACAACATTAAAACAATAAAGAGGGGCTGAGATGTAGTCATAGATCTTTCATATGGAGAGGAAGACAAGGCAATATAAAGAAATAAAGTTAGGTTTAAACTTAGAAAAATAGGGGTAAATATTAAGGTAAGCACAAAGGAGACTAATAATCCTACTCATCAAAATAAAATACAAGAAAAAAAATAGAGAATCAGCAGAAACAAAGTCAACAGTAATGAATAAAAGACAATATATAAACTACTCAGCACAAAAAATTAAGCGGGAAAAACGAACTGTCAACAACGCACACAAAAAAAGACATCAAAATGACAGCACTGAACTCATAAACTCATACCTATCCGTAAATATGCTGAGCGTAAATGGACTAAATGCACCAATAAAGAGACAGAGAGGGGCAGAATGGATTAAAAAACATGATCTGTCTATATGCTGCCTGCAAGAGACACACCTTAGACTTAGAGGCACAAATAAACTAAAACTCAAAGGATGGAAAAAAATACATCAAGCAAACAACAATCAAAAAAGAGCAGGAGTGGCAATATTAATTTCTGACAAAATAGACTTCAAAGTTAAATCCACCACAAAGGATAAGGAAGGACACTAAATAATGATTAAACAGACAATATACCAGGAGGATATAACCATATTAAATACTTATGCACCCAATGACAGGACTGCGAGATACATAAAACAAACTCTATCAGTGTTGAAAAGTGAGATGGACAGCTCCACAATTATCGTAGGAGACTTCAACACACCACTTTCAGTGAAGGACAGGACATCCAGAAAGAAGCTCAACAAAGATACGGAAGATCTAAATGCCACAATCAACCAACTTGACCTCATAGACATACACAGAACACTCCACCCAACAGCAGCCATGTATACTTTCTTTTCTAATGCACATGGAACATTCTCTAGAATAGACCACATATTAGGTCATAAAGCAAGCCTTAGCAGAATCCAGAACGTTGAAATATTACAAAGCATCTTCACTGCCCATAAGGCCACAAAAGTAGAAATCAATAACAGAAAAAGCAGGGAAAGGAAATCAAACACGTGGAAACTGAACAACACCCTGCTCAAAAATGACTGGGTTATAGAAGACAGTAAAGATGGAATAAAGAAATTCATAGAATCCAATGAGAATGAACACACCTCCTATCAGAACCTTTGGGACACAGCGAAAGCAGTGCTCAGAGGTCAGTTTATATCAATGAAAGCACACATCGAAAAAGAAGAAAGGGTCAAAATCAAAGAATTATCCCTACAACTTGAACAAATAGAAAGAGAGCAACAAAAGAAACCCTCAGACACCAGAAGAAAGCAAATGATAAAAATTAAAGCAGAATTAAATGTGATTACGAAGGGAAAATATACCTTTACAACGGAGTGATCTGGCAGATATTGCCTTAACCAAGTGATAAAATTTAGCATTACATGTAGTGAGACAATGTGATGATACTTGGCTTCTTATTAGGTAGTGTCAGATATACCCAACGACATTTATGAAGTATTTTTGGCCAAAATGTTAAACCTATGTCTAATTAAGCCTCTACACCCAACTTCTAGTTTACAGAAAATGCAGGGAGCAGAAGAATAAAATAAAAATATAAGAAAATAAATTCACAATGTGGGGTATTCGTCAATAAAACTGGCCTGAAATTTTCTAGGTTAATGTCTTCTTAGTTATTGTTAGGTGCCACCAAGTAGATTCAGACTCATAGCAACATGGTAGAACTGCCAGGTTGAACTGCCAACTGTTCGGTTAACAGCCAAGTGCTTAACCATTGCACCACCTTAATGTCTTGGGGGAAATACCTATCCTAGATTAAAAGAGATTTAAGAGACACAACAAAAAAATGCCTTGTTTGGTCCCCCCCCCCCTTTTTTTAAGAAGCTATTGAAGACATTTTGGGGAAAATAGGGAGAATATTTGACCATGAACTGAATAATTATATTGTGGAATTGCTAATTTTCTTAGGTGTGATAAGGGAACTGTGATTATATAGGAGAATGTACTTATTTACTTATTCTTAGGAGTTGCACAAGATGTTATAATGTCTCTGACATTCTCAAATAGTTCAACAAAAACCAAAACCAAACCCCTTGCCTTCAAGTCGATTCCAACTCATAGGGACTCTGTACAACAAAGTAGAGCTGCCCCATAGGGGTTCCAGGGAGCAGCTGGTGGATTCCAACTGCTGACCTTTTTTGGTTAGCAGCTGAGCTCTTAGCCAGTGCGCCACCAGGGCTCCGGTTCCACAAAAGAAGTATGTAAATATTTGTCAGCATGTCAGCCATTGTCGAAACTAAATGGAAGATATACAGATGTTCATTGTACTATTCTTTCAGCTTTTTGTATGATTAAAATTTTTTTCAAAATAAAAATTTAAAAATATTATGGGTTAGGAGCGAGCTTAAAATGATATTTGATCCTAACAAAATAATTTTATGTCATTTCTGTTGCATGATGTTTAGTAATGAACCATAACCTCTATCCACACCAGTAATTTCCCAAATTCTGCTCACAGTTTAATTTTCCTACATACACATGCATAATTTTCCTTATATGATACTGTGAATGCACTATAGCGTAATGAATTGGTATGTGGGCACTGGAGTAAGTTCTCTTGTCTCGATTTCTAAATCCCATGAGAGGGATTTTGTTCTTTTGACTATTGCATCCCCAGTCCACCTGGACCGTAGAAAACCAAAAAGAAAAAAACCCACTGCCATAGACGGTGTGCAAATAATAATTTTTTGAGTGAGTGAATGTGTAGAACAGGGATATTAATAGTACCTACCACAAGCACATGTCCCTCAGTGTTCAACTAAAGCTCAAACTCAAACACACTGCTGTTGAGTCGATTCTGACTCCTAACGACCCTATAGGACAAGTAGAGCTGCCCCACAGGGTTTCCAAGGAGCTGCTGGTAGACTCGAACTGCCAAGCAGTTAGCAGCCAAGCTCTTAACCACTGCGCCACCAGGGCTCCTTATGTGTTCACTATCATTTATATTCTGATTCTAAAAGGAAGCATTATTCTGATTATTTCTGCCCCAGTGGTGGTTCTAAAGTTGCTAAATAGGAGGAGCATAGGGGCATCCAGCTGGTTGAAAGGAAGGGCTAGGGAACTTGAAGATGCATTTAAATTGCAAGCATTATTTTTATTTAGCTTTTGGCTGCAGTGATTCATTCACTCATGCAACGTTTTTTGAACCCTTACTACAAGCCCTGAGAAAGCCCATGGGGACTCAGTGATCAGCCAACCGACCAACCAACTACAAAAATAAATATTAAAAAGCGCCTGCTTTCAAGAAGTCCCGTCCAGTTGAGGTGACAGATACACAGCCAGTGATAAAAATAACATTACAACTGATAAAACAATTGTGATCTCAGAGCTACCTCTCTAAAACCCCACCAAAACAAGTGTCACAGAGCAGGAGACCTTTGCTGACACATTGCTGTTGTTGTATTAGGTGTCATCAAGTCAGTTTCGACTCATAGCAACCTTATGTACAATAGGATGAAACACTGCCTGATCCTGCACCGTCCTCACAATTGTTATGCTTAAGCTCTTCGTTGCAGCTACTGTGTCAATCCATCTCATTAAGGGTCTTCCTCATTTTCGCTAACCCTCTATTTACCAAGCATGATGTCCTTCTTCAGGGACTGATCCCTCCTGACAACATGTCCAAAGTATGTGAGATGTAGTCTTGCCATCCTTGCTTCTAAGGAGCATTCTGGTTGTACTTCTTCCAAGACAGATTTGTTCCTTCTTTTGGCAGTCCATGGGATATTCAATATTCTTCTCCAACACACACTATTCAAAGGCATCAATTCTTCTTCAGTCTTCTTTATTCATCTTCCAGCTTTCACATGCATAGAAGGCAATTGGAAACACCATGGCTTGGGTCAGGCGCACCCTAGCTTTCAAAGTGACATCTTTGTTTTTCAACATTTTAGAGAGGTCTTTTGCCGCAGGTTTGCCCAGTGCGAGGTGTCTTTTGATTTCTTGACTGCTGCTTCCATGGGTGTTGATTGTAGATCCAAGGAAAATGAAATCCTTGACAACTTCAATCTTTTCTCCATTTGTCATGATATTGCTTATTGTTGTGAGGATTTTTGTTTTCTTTATGTTGAGGTGTAATCCAGAGTGAAGGCTGTGGTCTTTGATCTTCATCAGTAAGTGCTTCAAGTCCTCTTCGCTTTCAGCAAGCAAGGTTGTGTCATCTGCATATTGCAGTTCGTTGATGAATCTTCCTCCAATCCTGATGCCCCATTCTTCTTCATATAGTCCAGCTTCTTGGGTTATTTGCTCAGCAGACAGATTGAATAGGTATGGTGAAAGGATATAATGCCGACACACACCTTTCCTGACTTTAAACCATGCAGTATCCCTTGTTCTGTTCCAACGACTGCCTCTTGATGTATGTACAGGTTCTGCACGTGCACAATTAAGCGTTCTGGAATTCCCATTCTTCACAATGTTATCCATAATTTGTTATGATCCACACAGTCGAATGCCTTTGCATCGTCAATAAAACACAGGTAAACATCCTTCTGGTATTCTCTGCTTTCAGCCAGGATTCATCTGACATCAGCAATGATATCCCTGGTTCCATGTCCTCTTCTGAATCCAGCTTAAATTCCTGGCAGTTCCCTGTCGATATACTGCTACAGCCACTTTTGAATGATCTTCAGCAAAATTTTACTTGCTTGTGGTATTGATGATACAGCTTGATAATTTCTGCATTCGGTTGGATCACGTTTCTTGGGAACAGGCATAAATATGGATCTCTTCCAGTCACTTGGCCAGGTACCTGTCTTCAAAATTTCTTGGCATAGACGAGTGCGCACTTCCAGTGCTGCGTCTGTTGTTTGTTGAAACATCTCAGTTGGTATTCCGTCAATTCCTGGAGCCTTGTTTTTCACCAATGCTTTCACTGCAGCTTGGACTTCTTCCTTCAGTACCATTGGTTCCTGCTCATATGGTACCTCCTGAAATGGTTGAACATCAACCAATTCTTTTTGGCATAGTCCATCTTCTTTTGATGCTTCCTGAATCATTTAATATTTTCCCCATAGAATCCTTCACTATTGCAACTCAAGGCTTGAATTTTTTTCTTCAGTTTTTCAGCTTGAGAAATGCCAAACATGTTTTTCCCTTTTGGTTTTCCATCTTCAGGCCTTTGCACTTGTCATTATAATATTTTATTTTGTCTTCTCAAGCTGCCTTTTGAATTATTCTGTACAACTCTCTTACTTCATCATTTCTTCCTTTCACCTTACCTACTTGATGTTCAAGAGCAAGTTTCAAAGTCTCTTCTGACATCCATTTTGGTCTTTTCTTTCTTTCCTGTCTTTTTAATGACCTCTTGCTTTCTCCATGTATGATATCCTTGATGTCATTCCACAGCTTGTCTGGTTTTCGGTCATTAGTGTTCAACATGTCAAATCTATTCTTGAGATGGTCTCTAAATTCAGGTGGGATATACTCAAGGTTGTACTTTGGCTATAGTCGACTTGTTCTAATTTTCTTCAGTTTCAACTTGAACTTGTATATGAGCAGTTGACAGGAGTTAAGGCCAATCACAGACAAGTTCCAGACTCCTGAGGAAGTCGTATTCACATTTCTACCAAAACAAACGTCGCCTCCCCAGAATTTTGGGCTTTGTGATCTTAGATTGGTGTTGCCTCAAAGATAGGGTCTGAAAGAGTCCTTTTCATTCCTGTCCCATTGTTTCCTGTGTCAAACTTCCAGCTTGCTTGCTGATTTACTAGCCCAGACTCTTGGGGCAAGCCTACTCTCCCTGGCCTGACATCAAATTTTTTTCGAACCTCTGAACATTGTCAATGTTGGCATGTATTTTCAGGACAAGGTGGTTTTAACACCCTTCAAGAGCTGCCTAACATTGCCCAAGCCCACTCCAACCTCCAAACCTGTGTCCACTGTGCTACAGTTATATGCTCAACTTGCTGTTATAGTGTAATCTCTCCTAACGGACATGCTGAGACTTTCTGTTCTTATTGTAGGAGACAGTTCTTTTCTTAACTTTCTGTAGATGGCTCTCTCATGCCATGTATAAATGGAGACAAACCAGACTTAAGCAAAACCAAACAGTAACATCAGTCTGAGTTTGCTGCTATTCAACACATCACTGTAATTTCTGGATACAGAATTTCCAAAGAATTTAGGAATGATATATTGCCTAAGTTCTAGTATTATATTCAGCTTTAACAAGATTAGGATTGAGACTCACACCCCATTCAAAATCAATTCCTCATGTATTTTAAATGCAGTAAAACAAAAATCAGAAACTTACTAATAACTAAAACCAAAACATTACTATGCAATCAGGATATTTGATTCACATTTTTGGAAATACAATAAATCACACTCTGATTATAGCATTTCAAACTGGTAGACTAAAGAGTTTCTTATGCATTAGTTCCTTCTTAAAAACACCTAGTCTGTATAAAAACGTATCATTTTCATAATTTTAAAGAGCATTTAAGTTACAGTAATTTAATCATTGAGTACTTGCAATTATTTATATTGGCATAACTACGGTGAGCATGTAAGAATTACTTTTCAATAATGCAAATGAACATTCCGTATCTATTCCCATTAATTTGAATATGTGAAATTTTCAACCATGGTGATTTACATGGGGTCATAATTACGAAACATTGAAGAAAGCTTTAAAATCAATCCAAAATATAAAAGGCACATGTGAATGAATATGTATAAAAAACTATAGCCACAAGCTATTACACATATAATTAAAATAGATTTATTACTTTTGGCTTTGATTTTTTCCTCCCTGTTATTAAATCATTATGGTGATCCCTCGAGTTCAGTTATAATTACACATATACACATTATAATGCTTCACATATATGTACTACATGTATAGTCTTTAAAGCTGAACCAATGTAATAATGCATAAGCAAATTTAAATGCATAAACCTCAAGTAATTAAAATTATGATTTCATAAGCGACATTAACAAACAGGTAGTTATAAGTCACTGCATTGTATGTTAAATTTATTTCACTATATATCTCTCTGGCAAGGTGGAATTATGGTATATGTGTGATTTTTTTAAATTTCATAATTTACAATTATAAATTATTAGGCATAGCTTTGTAAGATTAATAATCGTATTCTATATTTAAGGGCTTTCTTTTTGTCCTGGGCAGACTAATCATTCTCTGTACTTGGTCCCCTGCCTGCTAAGCTAAGTAGCCCTAGATGATTGCATAAGTCTAAGAGGCTATCATGATATCTCATGACTCTGCTCCCTCGGCCCCAACTGAGGTAACAGCCCACCCTGGTTCCTTCAACGTGTAATTTGTCAAGGGTCAAGTGAGGGTTATGCTGAGGGCTTTGCCCAAGGGAAGAGTTGGTAACTTATTAGAAAAATCAGATTTTCTCAGTGATTTTGAATGTGAGATTCAGAGAAAGCTGAACAGTTTGTAGAAGGAACAGAATTTTTAAAAAGATGAAAATAAAGAAGCTGAATCGTTTTAATAGGAAAACATGGCAACAGGGATCCGTAATATCTTGCTCTCTGAGATGGCAGCAAGGTAACCTAGCACTAGAGCTGGTTCTGACCAGCTTTTTACGTCAGTCCCTATGAGTCAACTCTGTCAAGGTTTCTGTTCTACCACTGGTTGTCTGACATCTGGATTCTCACATGGCTGAACTTTACATTCTCCTTATTTTTATGTCACATAAAGTCATCTATCTTTCCCTGCAACCAAAATATCAGTGTAAATCGGTATGAGGAGTGGGGATATGCAACAGATGCTCAGACAGGAAATAAGACCATGTGGAAATGGTTATGGCAATGCAGCAGAGTAATGGGCAGTAAGAATTCCCTCTACAACAGAGGGAAAATGCGGGTAGCCTGCACTTGGAGGTGACAGAACAATTAATTAAGCCATAACCTGTTGCCTCTAGATACCTAGACAATATACTCACAGGCAAGTCTCTGAGAGCTTTTGTAACTCTGAAGACTAGATCCAAAGGACCTGCAGGATTCTAGGGTCAGCTGAATCCCTGATTAGTTCATATCCCCATGTGAAAGTTTAGGGCCCTAATTGGCAGAGTTTAGAATCCTGAGTATTAGAAATTCTGAGAAGTAGGAGAGATTAAGTGACTTGCCCAAGGTCACACCAATGGTAATGAGTAGTGACACCACTATGTCTAGGGTTTCCAACTCCAATTCCAGCTCTTTTTCTCTCACACTGCCCTGCCAGCCTTTAAACCTTCCTAGATTTTGTAAACGTTCATTGTTCTTACACATTGTCTTCTGGAGGAAATTATGCCCTCGTCTTGCTAAACTTTCTTACTATGACTCACACTGGTAAGATATTACAGAGTTAATAAGTAAGAAGCTATCTGCTTGAAATAAAAATTGCTATTTTATCCCTACTTTGAATCTACAGATGTGGAAGCAAAGAACAATTATAATGAGACAATATTAAAGAAAAATCTGTGATATTTCGAGTGAATTTTAGAGCAGAGTTAAGGAGCATGCTTTCTAATCCCTAGTTACAGTACAGCACATCTAGTAATTGGTGTTTTTTTGTTTTTTCCAGTTATCATTCCCACTCTGAAATATTTCCCATTGAAGATGATATCAAGGAAATAAAATAGAATTGGAAATTCATGTATATTTTAAAAATCGACTTTTTAAAAAATAAAGAAAAGAAAAGGTTAATTATTTTGAGATGCAAAAGGATGCCTTGAGGATTATATGTGTGAACGTTTATGGCTGAAGTTGGAGATCTGTGCCAAAGAGCTTACATTCTGCAGTGAATATTATTTGTCGGACCAAGGAAAGGCTTGTCTCTACAAAAGTTTTTATTTTTGTCCACCACCATATCAAATTGATTATTCCAGTGGCACGGACACAGCTGGCGGTGTTCAAGTGACATCACACACAACCTCCTGCTTCCAGTCTCTGTCCTTAGAGAAATGTCTACCCTCTTGTCCCTTCCTCCTTTCTGGGGCAGAGGAGCCCACTGTGGGCTAGCCGCCCAAATAAACCTCTTGATGCAATTAATTTTAAAATTTTTGGGCGCTTGGATTTCCCTCTGAAGAAATGGGAAAGAAATCTGTCAGGTGTCCCACCACTACCAGCCAAGTAAGTACCTGCAAAAAGGCCATTTCCGCAGCCCCTTTGAAATCTTGAAATAAATACTGGAAAGAACAGCATCAAGTGTGAATGTTGGGGCGATGGCATACAGTGGGCCCCTGATGCCACGTGGGCGGGCAGGTGGGCAGGGTGACTTTACCAGGTGTGAGGAGAATGCAGGACCTGTTGCTGTGGGCGTGTGCTGGCCAAGTCCCACCAGGGGCTGCCAGCTGCCGCTGCGAAGACCACCTACAATTTGTCCAGGAAGTTGTCATGGGCTGGAATGCCCCCCTTCAGGCTTTTGTGCTTATAGGTCTCCACGTGGCTGGCTGGGGCTGGTGTTGTGGAAGGGGTTTCCAGGCAGTTTCTGCCAGTGGTCGAAAACATGCACTGGGTGAAGGCCTGCTGGCCCCTGTTAGACCTCAAGTCAGCCGTGAAGCCAAAGGACTCATCAAAGGGCAGGTAGATCTTCACGACAAATATGGGTGTGCCAGCCACCTGGGACTCCTAGAAGACATGACCTCGTTTCCTGTTCAGGACACCGTACACGCCACCAACCACTTGCTCCGGACACTGAATCTCCACGAGGTAGATGAACTCCGTGAGGTGGAGCCGGATGGTCGACACGCTGGCGTAGAGGCAGTCAGGGACAGTGGGGATACCTGGCAGCTCCCGCGGTGGATGGCACCAGCGTGCAGGGTCACATCCTGGACACTGAAGCTCACTCTTCGCACGTTCTACGCACACAGCGCCCCTACTTGGTGGACCGGTGAAAGCAGGCCACCACACTGTCTTTGATCTCATTGAGGTATTGCACACCCTTGGTGATGTCAGTGAGGATGTTGGGGCCGGTGAAAAGTTTTTATTATTTTCGTATGAGTGTGGCACTGAAATGTCCCACTAGAGAACAGGACAGAAATATAGGATAATCTAATCTTTACTACCTTCACAGAAAGGCTTGTACATGGAAAGTATCTTACAGAATCTCATATTTGGAAATATTTATGCTATCTGTCAGTTAAAGTTGAAAAGCACATTAGGGGACGATGATCAATTACTTAATTGCTTTTTAACACTTTACGCAGAAGAACTCATAGAACTCAGCACTAGAGTATTTATCACAAATAGGCTGTCAGTTTTCTAAAGTGAACCTAACTTTTCTAGTCCAGGCATATACTACACTTGGTGTTCCTTGAATGGAGAATTCAAAACAAGGGGGGAAACCTTCAGTGATGACACATACTGTCTTTGTCTTATTTCCTGAATAATTAATTTTTACTGAATATTAGATGTAAGTTTACTTCCTGAATGAGGAGAAGGGAAGGTAAAGAATTCTTTCAGTTTCCTTTTGGTAGATTCAAAATCATGCCAATCTTCTACCTTCCTCCTTAGTCTGTCCCCACATTAAGCATGCAAACAAGCCAACACAAATATGCACATGAAAAGCTCCTGTGATCTTTGAACATCTCCCAACAGTATGCAGAGATCAGTCCCACTCTAGAGACGAGGCCTTCAGTCTTCTCCAAGAAAATGCAAATGTTTGGAACATGCTAATTGGTCAACAATAGGCAAGAGAAGGAGCAACTATTTATTATAAGTCACCTCTTCTAATTCTATTTCTCTCAATCCCTCATGATATAGGGGGTACTGTCTCTATAGGGTTGCTATGAGTTGGAATCGACTCGATGGCAATGCATTTTTATGGATCTCCATCTTACAGAAGACAAGATGTTAAATTACTCAATCAATATCACCCAGGTAGTGGCAGAACCTTGATTTGTCTGACTTTGAGGCAGGGACATTTTCTAGTACATCATACAGCTTCTCACCTTAAGAGAATACTTATTCACGGATAAAGACAAGTGATTTTTACTTAATTTCAGTAAAGATCATTCTGTTTTCTTCAGACTTTACAACAGCAAAAATCCCTTTTCTTTGGTTGGTACATACACTACAAATCATAAAAATGATAACAATCTGGTAATTGGTGATTACCACATTTCCTAGGTATCTTTGGTAGCCCTAAATCAATTTCTGCCACGGAATGCCTTTTTTGGGCATTAGCAGCTGGATGATATTTTAAAATAATGATGATAGACAATAATGATGTCTTCCACTGAAGCTGTCTAAAAATTGTTACTATATAAAGCACTTTCTTTGAATTTGAAAATCTATGTTTCCAAAAGGATGTGTAATTTTTTTTAATAAGCTGATTTTAGAAAACAGTATAAACCATTATTTAATCAACAAATATAATGCAAACTTTTTTTTAATTTCCCTTTTGCTTATTAATCAAAAACTGTCTTCTTTCTTGGCTTAGAGGAGATGATGCTAATAAAATGTAGTGTAATTAACTCCAGGAACCAGAAAGAGAAGAGCAAACTAAGCCTAAACCTACCAGAAGAAAGAAAATAACAAAGATCCTAGCATAAAAAAACAAAATTGAAAACAGAAAAATGAGAAGAGAATCATGAAAACCATAAGTTGGTTCTTTGAAAAGATCAATAAAATTAACAAATCTTTAGCTAGACTGACAAAGGAAAGAGGAGAAAAGATGAAAATAACCAAAATAATAAATGAAAGCAGGGACATTACAACTGACCCAAGAGAAATAAAGAGAATTATTACAGAATATTAAGAACGACTGTATGGCAACAAACTGGACAATCTAGATGAAAATGGACAAATTCTTAGAAGCACACAACATACCCAAACTGATTCAAGTGGAAATAAAGAGTTTCAACAGACCCATAGCAAGTGAAGAGATCGAATCAGTGGTCAAAAACCTCTTCCCCCCCAAAAAGTCCTGGATGAGATGGCTTCACTGGGGAATTCTACCAAACATTTACAGAAGAATTGACACAAACACTGTTTAATCTCTTCCAAAAGATAGAGAAGGAATACTCCCTAATTCATTCTATGAAGCAAACATAACCCTGATACCCACACCAGACAAAAACACCACGAGAAAATAAAACTACAGGCCAATATCTTTTGTGAAAATATCCTCCACAAAATACTAGCAAACAGAATTCAGCAGCATATTAAGAGAGTCATATATCATGACCAAATAGGATTTATTCCAGGAATGCAGAGATGGTTCAACGTTAGAAAATCAATCAATGTAATAAACCACATGAGTAAAACAAAGGAAAAGAACCACATGATCATCTCCATGGATGCATAAAAAGTATTTGATGAAATCCAACACCCTTCTTTGATGAGAAGCCTAAAGAAGATTGGAATATAAAGGAAATTCCTCAATATGATTTAGGGCATAAATGAAAAGCCAGCAGTCAACATAATATTTAATGGAGAAAGACTGAGAGCTTTCCCCTTGAAATTGGAAACAAGACAAGGCTGCCTGCTCTCACCATTTCTATTCAATATTGTGTTAGAAGTCCTAGCCAGAGCAATAAGACAAGAAAAAGAAATAAAAGGCACCCAGATTGGAAAAGAAGTAGTAAAATTACCTCTATTTGTGGACGATATGATCCTATATAGGGAAAATCCCAAAGAGTCCACAAGAAAGCTTCTAGAGCTAATAGAGGAATTCAGCAAAGTTGCTGGGTACAAGGGTACAAACAAGAATCAGTTGGGTTTCTATACACCAGTAATGAGAAATCTGAAAGAGAAATTAGGGAAACAATTCCATTTACAATAGCATCTAAGAGAATAAAATACTTAGGAATAAATCTAACCAGGGATGTGAAGGATTTGTAGAATGAAAACTTTAAAAAGCTACTGAAAGAGATTAAAGAAGACTTATAAATGGAAAGAGGTTTCGTGTTTATGGTTTGGAAGACTTAATATCGTTTAGCTGTCAATACTACCCAAAGCGATCTATAGATACAATGCAATTCCAATAAAAATTCCAACAGCCTTCTTTACAGAAAATAAAATAAAAAAATCCTTAACTTTATATGGAATGGCAAGAGGTCTGGAATAGCTAAAACAATTTTGAAAAAGAAAAACAAAGTAGGAGGACTCACACTTCCTGACTTTAAAACATACTGTACAGCTATAGTAAGCAGAACAGCTTGGTACTGGTATAACAATAGGTACGTAGACCAATGGAATAGAATTGAGAGTCCAGAAATAAACCCACACATCTATGGTCAATTGATTTTTGACAAGGGTGCTAAATCCGTTCAATGGGGAAAGAAAGGTCTCTTCGATAAATGGTGCTGGGAAAATTGGATTTCCATAAGCAGAAAAATGAAACAGGATCCACGACTCACACCACACACAAAAACAAATTAAAAATGGATTAAGGACCTAAATGTGTGAATAAAAACCATAAAATTCTTAGGAGAAAAAGCAGGGGCAAGGCTGTCAGGCCTAGCTTCCAACAATGGATTATCTAATATGATAACAAAAGCACAAATAGCAAATGACAAAATAAGAAAATGGGACCTGATAAAAATTAAAAACTTTCATCAAAAGACTTAACCAAAAAAGTGAAAAGGCAAACTACTGACTTGGAGAATATCTTCAGAAACCATGTATCCAACAAGAATCTAATAACCAAAATATATATAAAATTTCAATAACCTAAGAACAAGAAGACTAATACCCAATCATAAAAAAGCAAAGGACTTGAATAGACATTTCATCAAAGAGGACATTCAAATGGCCACCAGACTCATGAAAAGTTGCTCAGTGTCATTAGCCATCAGAGAAATGCAAATCAAAATCACAACGAAATACCACTGGTTTTTTGGTGGGTAGGATGGCTAAGGAAACCCTGGTGGCATAGTGGTTAAATGCTACGGCTGCTAACCAAAGGTCAGCAGTTCGAATCTGCCAGGTTCTCCTTGGAAACTGTATGGGGCAGTTCTACTCTGTCCGATAGGGTTACTATGAGTAGAAATTGACTTGACAGCAGCGGGTTTGGTTTGGTTTTTTTGGTAGGATGGCTAAGATAAAAAAGAAAATAATAAAACTTGGTGAGGACGTAGGAAAATTGGAACTCGTATCCATTGCTGGTACAAACGCAAAATGGTACAGCAGTTGTGGAAAACAGTGTTGTGGTCCCTCAAAAAACTAAAAATGGAACTACCATATGACCCAGCAATTCTACTCCTAGGTATATACCCAAAAGACTTGAAAGTAGAGACTCAAACAGAGACTTGTACACCAATGTTCATTGCAGTACTATTCACTATAGCCAAAAGGTGGAAACAACCTAAATGCTCATTGACAGATGAAGGGATAAACAAAATGTGGGACATACGTACAATGGAATATTACTCAGCCAGTAGGAGAAATGAAGTATTGACACATGCTGCAGTATGGATGGAGCTTTAAGACATTATGTCGTGTGAAATAAACCAATCACAAAAGGACAAATATTGTATGACCTCACTTATATAAAAAGACAAGAAAAGGTAAATGTATAGAGACCAAAGTTGATTATTGGTACCACGGGCGGGGGGCGGGGGCGGTGGAGGGAGGTTAACAGTGATGGAAAAATCACATTAATTAAGGGTAGGATTGCATAGCCGATTCTTTTAATTGTTGTCAGTAAGTTGTACACCTGTAAAAAGTTGAATTGGCAAAAGTTGTATGGTAGATATATTTATACCGCCGCCAACAACAAGAAGAGCAGCTGTTGAGCCTACTTATGTATGACCAAACACCTCATGGGATTTGGTTCCTTGATTTAGATGTTTAGGGTCATGGTTTCACAGGACATCCCAGTTAATTGGGCTAATAATGTGTTTGGTGCTTCTGTTCTATCTCCTAATTCATTGTGTGGTGCCTGGGGTCTTAAAAGCTTGCAAGCAGCCATCCAATGCACAACAATTGGCCTTTATGCACCTGGAGCAGCAGAGGAAGAAAGAGAGGAATAGGAGAAGGACATGGAATGTGTGGCTGATTGCCTCCATGAACAACTTCCTCCTTTGCCATGAGACCAGAAGAAATGGAAGGTGCCTGGCTACCATTACTGAACATTTTGATCAAAGATCCCATAGAAGAATCCGAATCAAAAGCAGGAAAATACAGAACAGAATTTCAAACTCTCGTAGACACCAGAATTTCTGGAGCCATGCAGGGTAGATGAACCCCTGAAACGGTTGCCCCGAGATAATCTTTAAACCTTAAACCAAAAATATCCTCTGAAGTCTTCTTAAAACCAAACAATAGTTTAGTTGTTTAGCTTAACTAGTAAAAAAGGTCTGCCTTGAGCATTATGATCTTGTAAGAACTAGCTTTGTGGCATCAGATTGACAACAGCAAGTGAAGTTTAGTCAGGAATCTTAAGGGCGGTGAGTTTATGTAAATGAGGGAAGAATAACCCAGAAAAGGAGAGTTAGAATAGTTGCACGACTTGAAGGACAAAATCAATGTCACTAAATTGTACCTGTAGGAACTTGCATTGGCATATGCCTTGCCGTGTATATTCTCAACCACAAAAAAAATTTAGGAAAAAAACGTAGTATAATTGTTTAGAAGTGATTTTCTCTAGAGAGCCAGGAAGCTTAAGTAGTTTAGTTTCCTATTACTTTCTGCCCCCTGGGTTTTACGTTAGTTCAGCACTGAGTTTCTTGTCTTGTGCATTTGTAAGAGTAAACGATTAGGTAGGAGAGGCTCCAGGGGACTGTTCTTGGCAGTAGCAGGTTGTGCTTAACTACCTTCTACTTGTATGCACCTGATGCTGTTGGTTATTAACAGAGTTTGTGGGAATCAATGACTACAATATCTCTTTGCTTAATAGGTGTACGCAAAGGAAAAAAAAAGATGCAATAACATTTATCTGCAGGTGCATCCTGTGGTCTTAATCCAAGAAACAGAATTTTGTGGAGTTGTTGACAGCTGTTTTACTTGTTCTGTGTTTTCATTGCACAGGTTGAGCCATGAATATTCAAAACATGGTCTGCCTGACTATGCTACTCATGGGAAAAATCTACAAGGAGCAACGTGCGTGGTGAAAAGTAATGGACAGCAAAGACTATTGTAAACGGAGTGTTAGGAATGAAGCATAAACAAAACAGGATGGTGGTAGAGACAATTAGTGGCAGACTTTTACAAATGAAAACGTGATACCAGTGTTGAACTCATAATATAAATGAATGTCGTTTGATACTTTATAAGAATCCTGATGATCTGCAATTCATGGGCATTGTCTCAGTGCTCCAGGTGGTGTGGCTGGAGATCAAATCAAGCCTGTGACTCATTCAGAGAAGATTTAAAGTGTAAGTTTTGTTAGCTTGTGTCACCATCTTTCTAGGGAAGGAGTTTTTTCTTTGCCTTTCTTTCCTTTCTTCCTTTCATTTTCCTCCATCTCCTCCTTCTCCTATTTCTTCTCCTTCACTCCCTCTTCTGTTTTTTTTTTTTTTTTTTTTAAAGTTCCAAGGCTTCCTGTGGTACTGGGTGGGGAGAAAAACTGGAGAAGTCGCAAGCCGGATGGCTCTTCATTATAAAAACAAGACATTGAGAAGGAACATCTAGTAGAGGGGCAGGAGGCTAGAGAAGCAATGCCAGGAGGGGGATGGGAATGGGGGTAGGAGGGTAGATTTGGGTGGAGAGGCCCGCAGAGTTAAGGAATTAAATTGCATATGAGACTTCTGGAGGAAGGGAGAAGTATAATCAGGATTTTTAGGAAGTGTGGCTATGGGATACACAGTGCAATCCCCTTGTCTGTATTTCCAATCAAACTATGGAAAAGGTCAGATTGTATGTGTGTGCATCTGTTATGTCAACACATGTGACTGGGCGCTAAGTCAGAGCAAAGCTGACCCACTGAGACCCAAAGAAGAAACAGTGTGAAAAAACTATCAAAAAATAGGAATCACTTCCTTTTCTGTCCTCTAAATTATCTACCTCCTGAGCTTTCCTTGCCCCTTCTAGAACCTTTGTGCCCTGTCTTAATATCCTCTATCCACTCTGCTGCCCTTGGCTGTCAAAATCCTACTCATTTTACAAAGCTTAACCCTTCTATGCTCACAGCTACCTCTAGGGACCAAGTGCTTTTTCTGCCCCTGGCGTTTTATAGGGAAGCTGCTGCGTCAGTGATAGTGTGGGCTGCCGCAAGGCAGGGGCCCTTATGACTGTTTGAAGCTACAAATTAACATTTTTACAAGGTATTGTATGAGATGCCTGAATTTTTGGTAGGAAAAACAGAAATTTTGAAAATTCTTATCTCTTACACATATGTACCAATAAGCCGCAGTGGGGACTCTGGGATATAATTAGTGGTACTTCGTATATGCCACTAAATACTTAGGGTAGACTTGTAGGAGAGGGCAAGAAAAAAAAAAATCCATGCTACATATCAAAAATTCACTCAGTGATTCAGTGTGCTTCCGTTAATGAAAACACCCGGCATCAACAAAAAATTCAAAGCAGAAAATAATTGGTTCATGAAAGGGCTAAAGACCATCTTCCCCTTCAAGTTTTCTTTGTCTCCTTTGCTGGAAATAATTTTCTTTTTAATTCCTACTTCTGCAACTTTTTTGTAGCTTTCTGAAGTCTCTCATCCCACCGCCTGGTATTACCCCATACAGGCCCGTCTCTGTCCACTGACAGAGTGTGAACTCCTCCGGTACAGGGACACTCCTGTGTCCTGCCAGGTCCCAGATCCTGGGTAAGCGTTACTCTAGAGATGATCAGTAGACAACCACGGAACAATGCATACCTGGCTCATCAAATGTAGCTTTTTAAAAAAAATCTGCATCTTATAATTCTTGGGTTGTTTTTTAAAGGCTTTTTGTGTGTGTGTGTTGGGGGGGGTAAAATTTTCCTTCCCACAGTACAACATTGAAAGATAAACCTGGTCACAACAAATTTTAACAGTCAAGATAGTTCTAAAACAAGCGAGATAGAAAAGTAATCATGAAATTTTTAGAGAATACTTTTTTTACTTCAATGAACTATAATAGATACACATCCATTTTGAAAATGTACTTACAAAATAAGGTTGGAAATGAAAGACAATGAAACTGGGATTCTAAAGATGTTTATACAAATGAAAGGGGATCCATACTGTTATCTTTGTCTTAAATTGAAAGAATTGTCAAATGCAAATTATTCAAGAAGCAGGAAATGTAAATAATCAGAGGTAGTTAATTAGAAATAGTTTGCATACATCCCTTGGGGAAAGAATGGATACTTATGGCTGTACACATTTCTTAGTTTACGTACTATCCCTGTGTCCTTTGGCAAGCAGAGAAATTCTGATCTGAGACACTGAAATAATTGGATCACAGAAAAAAATGAACAATAGCTACATATGTCAACATAGACTAATCTAAAAAACACACTGATAAGTAAAAAAACTAAATCACAGAAGAATATATGTACGATAAGTCCTCTTATAGAAAGTTAAAAACCAGGTAAAACAAAACCATACATTGTTTAGAGTTACGTGTATAGTATTAAAACTGTAAAGGAAGTACTAAATATTAGAACAAAGTTCAAGTGGGATGGAAGGGAGGTATATTTCGGAGGGACTAACAGAGGACTTGAATTTTGATAGAATTTTGCAAGACCAATGACTTCTTCATTGTAAATACCTTTTTTTCCACCAACATAAATGGTGACTATACATGTGGACCTTGCCAGATGGAATACATGGGAATCAAATTGACTACATCTGTGGAAAGAGACAATAGGAAAGCTCAATATCATCAGTCAGAACAAGGCCCAGGCTGACTGTGGAACAGACCATCAATTGCTCACATACAAGTTCAAGCTGAAACTGAAGAAAATTAGAACAAACACACAAGAGCCACAATGTGACCTTGAGTGTATTCCACCTGAATTTAGAGACCATCTCAGGAATAGACTTGAAGTGTAGAATACTGATGACTGAAGACCAGACGAGTTGTGGAATGAAGTCAAGGACACCATACATGAAGAAAGCCAGAGGTCATTAAATAGACAAGAAAGAAAGAAAAGGCCAAAATGGATGTCAGAAGAGACTCTGAAACTTGCTCTTGAACAGCAAGTAGCTAAAGCAAAAGGAAGCAATGATGAAGTAAAAGAACAGACCAGAAGATTTCAAAGGGTGGTTCCAGAAGACAAAGTAAGTATTATAATGACATGTGCAAAGACCTGGAGATAGAAAACCAAAAGAGAAGAACATGCTCAGCATTTCTCAAGTCAAAAAACCGAAGAAAAAATTCAAATCTCCAGTTGCAATAGTGAAGGATTCCATGGGGAAAATATTAAATGATGCAGAAATCATCAAAAGAAGATGGAAGGAATACACAGAGTCTTTACACCAAAAAAGAATTGGTTGACCTTCAACCATTTCAAGAGGTAGAATATGATTAGGAACCGATGGTACTAAAGGAAGAAGCACAAGCTGCACTGAAAGCATCGGTGAAAAGCAAATTGACAGAATATCGATTGAGATGTTTCAGCAAACGGATGCAGTACTGGAAGTGCTCACTCGTCTATGCCAAGAAATTTGGAAGACAGCTACCTGGCCAACTAATTGGAAGAGATCCATATTTATACCTATTCCCAAGAAAGGTGATCCAACCAAATGCGGAAATTATCAAACAATATCGTTAGTATCACATGCAAGTGAAATTTTGCTGAAGATCGTTCAAAAGTGGTATATCAACAGGGGACTGCCAGAAATTCAGGCCGGATTCAGAAGAGGACATGGAACCAGGGATATCATTGCTGATGTCAGATGAATCCTGGCTGAAAGCAGAGAATACCAGAAAGATATTTAAAACACATGTAAATATCTGTGTTTTATTGACTATGCAAAAGCATTTGACTGTGTGAATAATAACAAATTATGGATAACATTGCAGAGAATGGGAATCCCAGAGCGCTTAATTGTGCTCATGAGGAACCTGTACGTAGATCAAGAGGCAGTCGTTGGAGCAGAATAAGGGAATGCTGCGTGGTTTAAAGTCAGGAAAGGGTGCATCAAAGTTGTATCCTTTAACCATACCTATTCACTCTTTATGCTGAGCAAATAATCTGAGAAGCTGGACTGTATGAAGAAGAATGAGGCATCAGGATTGAAGGCAGACTCATTAACAAGCTATGTTATGCAGATGACATAACCTTGCTTGCTGAAAGTGAAGAGGACTTGAAGCACTTACTGATGAAGATCAAAGACCACAGCCTTCAGTATGGATTACACCTCAACATAAAGAAAACAAAAATCCTCACAACTGGACGAATAAGCATCATCATGATAAACCTGAGGTTTTGGTTACCTTCTTTCTATTTTACTCCTGGCGAGTAGAGATCTGTAGTTAAATCTTAAATGGCGAGTAGAGATCTGTAGTTAAATCTTAAATGGTGAGTAGAGATCTGTAGTTAAATCTTAAATGGCTGCTCACAAGCTTTTAACACTACAGGCTCTGCTTGCTTCACTAGGATGCGGATCATGATTTTTGTGAACTCTGTCATGACAATCGACTGAGTTGTAGGTCTGAGCTTTGAGGTGCCCTAACAAAAGAGTGAAAAGAAGTGACCACAGAGTTCAATTTTTCTATGCCAATTACGCATGTGTGGCACAGGAAAAAGAGAAAGACACAGTTAAAAAGCATTCATTCATTTAATTACATAAGAAGAATTTACTGAGTGCCAGTGATTGGACTAGGCACTAGAACTCATACAAAGAAGAGGGCTGTACAGACTCTGCCCCTGAGTAGCCCATAATCCAGTGTTGGGGGGACATGTAACTCCTCAATTTGATGAAAAAGATTATGGGGCCGTGGAGAAATCCATATTCCACCTTAGAGAAACAACCAACCCTCCTTTCAGAGCCCTGTTGTTGCTAGATGCTGTGGAGTTGGTTCTGACTCGTAGTGACCCTATGTATGACAGAATGAAACACAGCCCTGAGCCATCCTCACAATCATTGTTGTGTGTGAGCCCATTGTTGCAGCCACTGTATCAATCCATCTCGTTGAGGGTCTTCTTTTTCCCTGACCCTCTACCAAGCATGATGTCCTTCTACAAAGACTGGTCCCTCCTGACAACAATCCAAAGTACGTGAAATGAAGTCTCACCGTTCTTGCTTCTAACAAATATCTGGCTGTACTTCTTCCAAGACGGACTTGTTCCTTCTGGCAGGCCATGGTATATTCAATATCCTTTGCCAACACCATGATAATTCAGAGCCCTAGAAATCTCCGAATACAGTGCAGTTATCCAGCATGAATGAGAACACCAAATTGATTCCTTGAGGAATCAACAGTCAGCTTGACAATCAAGACCCAGTGCTTTCTACGTTCAAGAAGATTCAGCCTGGACCAGGGCCAAATGGAGAAAAAGGCTACAGACTTGTTTAGAGCAGTAGTCCGCAGTCTTGGCCTGGCAATGAATGCACATAGTGAGTTTAAAAAATTCTGATGCCTGAATCCCAGATTCTGATTTAATTGGTCTGAGATGCAGCCTGGCCCTCCAGATTTTTTTAAAGGTCCTAAGATAATTATGGAAACCCTTGTGGCATAGTGGTTAAGAGCTACAGCTGCTAACCAAAAGGTTGGCAGTTCAAATCTACCAGGTACTGCATGGAAACTCTATGGGGGCAGTTCTACTCCTCCCTATAGGGTTGCTATGAGTTGGAATTGACTTGACAGCAAGGGGTTTGGTTTTTGGTAAGATAATTGTATTGTCCATCCAAGGTTGAGAATCTCTGCTTTAGAGTAATCACAACCAAAAGACCTCCCCCTCACAGCTTTTCTTTGTATGGTTACCCTGAACAGATCTTTGATTATCAATCAAATCTGAACCTAGCTCATTTATGTACCTTCAGTCTTGTTCATCACATTTTTACCTACTTGATTCTGTCATAAGTCTCTGTTCTTAGAAGGGCCAATAGCTACAACCTATGTTTTTCCACAAATACAAACAACAACAGCAGTTATGCTTCTCCCTTGGCCTCAATACAAACCTACAAATCCTACGTACTCTGACGTTTACTCAGGGAATTTCTGCCCTCTTACCAGTTGGGAACAGAGCAAAAGGCAGGACCCATGACTAAAGACTTGTTTAGAGCAATAGTCCTCAACCTTGTCCTGGCTCCTCACTTTGATGAGAAAGATAATGGGGCCATGGAGAAATCCATATACCACTGGGACCTTGGGGTTAAAGGTTTTGGGGGCTCAAGAATGGGGAAGAAACGAGGGGACCAGAATTTAGACAGCATCACTCCTGACTGTGATAGTCAGTCATGTCTCCTGCCTCTGTCATTATTGAACCTGGGAAACCAGCTCCAGACAGCTTGCTTCTGTAGATAAGGCTCAAGTGTACCTCAGCTATGGGGAAGACAGTACTTAACTATTTGATTCACACTTTTAGGTTCAGCTCTTATGACTTTGACATGTGCCAACAGTGAATCATTATACATCAGCATAAAATCATTGACATTGCTTCCAAACAGTGTCTAACACAGACATCCTCATCTCTGTGGAGGCTCACCAGCCAAAGAACAACAGGAACACACCTGTAAACAATGTTTATTGATTGTTGCAGCTAAGGAGACTACATACCATGAGGAACCATGGAGTGTATGGGCAAGAGAGAGTTAGAAGAAAAAAAAAAAGCAGAAAAACTGTTGCCATTGAGCGGATTCTGACTCATGACAACCCTGTGTTACAGAGTAGAAGCACTCCATAGGGTTTTCTTGGCTGTAAACTTTTCAAAAGCAGGTTGCCAAAACTTTCTTCCATTGTACTGCTGGGTGGGTTCGAACTGCCAACCTTTAAGTAAGTAGTCAAATATAAACCATTTGTGCCACCTAGGGGCTTAAAAGGAAGTTAGGAAAACAAAACAAAATAAAAAAAACCCAAACCCATTGCCGTTGAGTCAATTCTAACTCATAGCGACCCTACAGGACAGAGTAGAACGGCCCCATAGAGTTTCCAAGGAGTGCCTGGTGGTTTTAAACTGCCAACCTTTTGGTTAGCAGCTGTAGCACTTAACTACTATGCCACCAGGGTTTCCAGGAGTTAGGAAGAGCTTACTAAAAGATTTGGGCATGTGTTACATCATTTTGGGGAGCAAGGGGTCTGTCTTGGTTTCTTAGTGCTGCTATTACAGAAATACAAGTGGGTGGCTTTACCGAACAGAAATTCATTTTCTCAGAGTTCAGGAGGCTAGAAGTTAGAATTCAGGGCATCGGCTCTAGGGGAACGCTCTGTCTCTGTTTGCTCTGGGGGAAGGTCTTTGTCTCTTTTAGCTTTTGGTCCTTAGTTTCATGGTGATCTTCATATGACATCTACCTTTTCAGTTTGCCTTGCTTCTCTGCCTAATCTACGCCTTATATATCTCAAAAGTGATTGGTTTAAGACGCACCCTACACTGACATGGCCTCATTCACGTAGCAAAGAATGCTGTATTCCCAGATGGGATTACATCCACAGCTATAGGGGTTAGGATTTACAACACATGTTTTGGGGGGACACAATCCATAACAGGGTCTGAACTGGGGTTTTTCAAAAAGCAGAACAATTAGGTATCTTAATACTTTTTATTTAGAGGGCAAAAGGAACGGGGCAGAGCTGGAGCTGTTAGAAAAGAAGCAGTTGTCATTCACATTTTCTGGGAGAAAGATGTGTTTGGTCATTTCATGGTTGCACAGTGTCTTTGTTTTTATCTTTGTTCTGGCGTATTTAAGAAGTGTATTTGATGACTGCCCTGACAGGGAACACAATAGACAGCCCCTGAGGGAGCAGGAGAGCAGTGGGATGCAGACCTCAAATTTTCAAAAAAAGACCAGACTTAATGGTCCGACTGAGACTGGAAAGACCCCAAAGGTCATGGTCCCCAGACCTTTGTTAGCCCAAACCAGGAACCATTCCTAAGCCAAGTCTTCAGACTGGGATTGGACTGGACTGTGGGATAGAAAATGATACTGGTGAAGAGTGAGCTTCGTGGATCAAGTAGACACATGAGACTGTGGGCAGCTCCTATCTGGAGAGGAGATGAGAAGGCAGAGGTGGAAAGAAGCTGGCCGAGTGAACACAAAAAGAGAGAGTGGAGGGAAGGAGGGTGCTGTCTCATTAGAGGGAGAGCAGCTAGGAGTATATAGCAAAGTGTATATAAGTTTTTGTATGAGAGACTGACTTGATTCGTAAACTTTCAGTTAAAGCACGATAAAAAAAAAAAAAAAGAAGAAGTGTATTTGCCTTCTGCACATGACGTTGGTGTTCTTTGAAACTGTTTGTATTCAGCAGGAAAACACCATGGCCTGGCTGGTGGCAACTAGGCCAGCTATCAGCTGACAGGGCTGTGTTTTTCTTTCTCAGCAGACAAGTTGGGGTCAGGACAGGGATGACAAAAGGGTCAAGGATAGATTGGGGTGAGGGATGGGATGGAAGTTAGGAGACACAAACAGAAACAAGTAAATCTAAGCAGACATAATGTGTCTAGCATACCCGTCTAGCTCAGAAAGGCCATCAATCATTCTAAGAAGTGTCTACTTATTCTCTGAAAATTTATTTGTGCTTGAAAAAAAAAACTAGTGCCTGAGTAGGCCACAATATAAACCTTTTTTCTAAATAGTCTATTTCTTCCCTCCTCTCTTTCCTTTCCTTCCTTCCTCTCCTTCCATTCATACCTTCGTTCATTAATTTAAACCCACCAACCAACAGCTAACCAGCCAACACTTTATTATGGGCCCAGACACTGGGCTAGTGTATTAGTTTGTATTAGTTTTCTATTGCTATGTAACATACTACCACAAACTCAGTGGTCTAAAACAACACCCATTCATTCCTTAGTTTCGTAGTTTGGAAGACTGGGTTCTCAGTGCAGGGTCTCACAATGCTAAAATCCATGTGTCAGCTGGGCTCTGCTCCTTTCTGGAGGTTCTGCAGAAGAATCTGCTTCCCAGCTCATTCAGGTTTTGGCAGAATTCAGTTCCTTGAGGATGTGTGAAAAGGCCCCTGTTTCCTTGCTGGCTCTTGGTCAAGGATTGCTCTCAGCTCCTTGAGGTCTCTTGCAGTTCCTTGTCATGTGGTACCCATAAGCAGTTCACAACGTGATTATTGTGTCTTCTTCCAAGCCTGCAGGAGCACATCTTTCTGACTTTTTAAATCTGTGACCAGTTAGACAAAACTTTCCACTTTTGAAGAACTCATGTAATGAAGTCAGGCCCACCAGGATAATCTCCCTTTTGCCATATAGTGTAACATAATCACAGGAGTGACATGTTATCATATTCACAGCTTCTGCCACACTCAACACGAGTGGATTATACAAGGGCGAGATCATTGAGCATCATCTTGGAATTCTGAAATTTCAAGATAAATACAGGTACCAAAAAGAAAGATTACTTCTCTATAAAATGTTCACAATCTCAAGTAAGAGTCATATGAACAGGTAATTTAAATACACAGTACTGTAATATTGCTATGTAATTGTACTGACTATACCGTGGCATATTGAATACACTATGGACTGCCAAAAGAACAAACAAATCTGTCTTAGAAGAAGTACAACCAGAACGCTCCTCAGAAGGAAGAATGGTGAGACTGCGTCTTACATACTTTGGACATGTTGTCAGGAGGGGTCAGTCCCTGGAGAAAGACATCATGCTTGGCAGAGTACAGGGTCAGCGGAAAAGAGGAAGACCCTCAACGAGGTGGATTGACACAGTGGCTGCAACAATGAGCTCAAGCCATAACAACGTTTGTAAGGGTGGCGCAGGACTGGGCAGTGTTTGGTTCTGTTGTGCATAGGGTCGCTATGAGTTGGAACCAACTCAACGGCACCTAACAACAACAACAAATTGTACTGAGGTGGAACACAAAAAAAAAAAATTTTTTTTTTTTTTTGAGGGAATAATTAACTTTACATGGACAGGGAGAATTACAGACTATCAAAAATGCTTCACAGAAGAAGAGATGTATTGCCTGAGAGCGGAAAGGCAAGGTGAATTATCAAGCTGGTAGCATAGTGTTGTGGATTGAATTGTGTCCCCCCCAAATATGTGTTGTAAACCCTAAACCCCTGTATCTGTGGATATAATCCCATGGGATTGTATTATTATGTTAACAAAACCTTATCAGTGTGTTTTAAATCAATCGCCTTTGAGATATAAAAAAGAGCGGATTAGACACAGAGAAGGAAGCACAAACGGAGAAAGACTGATGCCTCCGGATGATCACCAAGGAACCAAGGAAGACAAACTGAGAGATGAGGATTCCCCCCCAACCCCCGGAGCAGACAGAGAGAGGCTTCCGATAGTGTCGATTCTCTGAATTCAGAATTCTAGCCTTCTAAACTATGAGAAAATAAATTTCTGCTCTTTAAAGCCACCCACTTGTGTTATTTTCTGTTATAGTAGTGCTAAAAAACTAAAACAGGTTCGAAGAATATTGCTGAGAGAGGGAACGATATTTGCAAAGGAACCACGAAACCACTAGTGATGTTCGGTGAACTACTAAGGATTGTGAGTGTGTGTGTGTGTGGGCAAGGAGAGGATAGGTTGGGAGGCAGGGTCTTTGGCATTGGAGTGTAGTAGAATGAGAAGAGAAAGCTGATAGTGGGGTCTAGATAAATAACATACAGAGTGAGTGGAAGAATATGGCCCAGTAAAGCACATGGAGGGAGGTGTAGTAGTCAAGGCTCCAGTGTTCATTTTAACTCTCCAGAAGCAAACTCCTGTCCCCATTCCACTCCTCGGTGGGGGACCTTTGGGTAAGTAACCACCATGTGAAGTACATGATCATTTTATCTCGCTCTGCTACTTTGTGCTTTTTACCTTTTACCAAAGAGAACTTCTCACCACAAAGATCCAGAAAGACAGACATTTCCATTTCATTTTTTCAGGGGAATGAGATGCTTTTGCATTTGCTGCGTTAGGACAGCACCTGAAGTTTGGCCGCATCGTTGCTTTATGAAACCACGAGGACAACGTCTAACTAATGACAGTTGAGCAGAAGTAGCGTTAAATGCTTAAAAGAGCAACTCGCAGGAAAGAATGAGCAGTAGACATCTACACGCCATGGAAGGAGGAAAAATGAAAGAGCAACTGTTTCAAAATGACTTTCCGTGCAAAAAAGAATATTGAATTTGGGTGCCTGGTGTATAATTAAGAATTAATTGGATTAAAAAACTCAAATACTTATATTAATTAATCAAATAAAAATGGATATGCATTGCTGAGGATGTGTGTAGGACCTTGCTTTGGGTTTGGATAGGCAGGTTTATAGTTACATTAAAATTTTTTTATGTTTTTATATTTGGAATATGCTGTCTCGATTAAATGGAAAGCTACAGCAATAATGAACAGATCTCAAAACATTAAGAAAATATTTTGAAGACAATAAGTGTTTATTGCCTGATTCTTCAAAGAAAAAAATAGAAATAATCATTCAAAATTTTGAAGATAGTAAGATTCTGTGTAATAACCATTATAAGGAAGCAAAAAAATAATGTTGTTACATGGCAAATATCCTTTCACGCCAAGATAACACGTTTTTTTGATAAATGAATGTATATGTATGTATGTATATGCATATACACATATAATAGAATTTTGCTTATATGTGGAATAATTCATTGGACATTTTACTAGGACCATCATTCTAAATGGTAGGGAAAGGTCTTGCTAAAAAGGCTGTGATATATCAGTAGTAGAAGGTTGAGGAACACAACTGAATGATTTGCCCAGGGAATTAGTACCCACTTCATGTTAGATAAAATATAAGCAAGAACTGTCAGAACTTTGAGGCCAGGCACATTTAGCAAAAGAGTTTGTGGAAGCACATTTGGGCAATTTCATTTATTTATTTTTTATTGTGCTTCAGGTGAAAGTTTACAGCTCAAGTTAATTTCTCATTCAAAAGTTTATGCACATGTTGTTTTGTGACATTGGTTGTAACCCCTACAATGTGACAGCAGGCTCCCCCTTTCCAGCCTGGGTTCCCTGTGTCCATTCATCCAGTTTCTGTCCCTTCCTTCTTGTCCTGCTTTTGGACAGGAACTGCCCATTTGGTCTCATATAGTTGATTGAGCTAAGAGGCACCTTCCTCACGTGTGTTATTTTTTGTTTAATAGGTCCATCTAATATTTGAGCTATGGCTGCTAACCAAAAGGTTGGCAGTTCGAATCTACCAGGCGCTCCTTGGAAACTCTACGAGGCAGTTCTACTCTGTCCTATAGGGTCACTATGAGTCAGAATTGACTCAACAGCAACAGTTTTTTTTGTTTTGTTTTGTTTTTTAAATCTTTGTCTGAAAAATGGGCTTTGGGAATACAATCAGTTCTCTGTTAGCAGAGCATCCGGGGCCATAGCGTTGGGGGTTCCGTTAGTCTCTGTCAGACCACTAAGTCTGGTCTTTTTATGTGAATTTGAATTCTTCTGCTCTGTCTAGAACTCTGGCTTATGATCCCTGTCAGGGTGGTCGTTGTTGGTAGCTGGGCACCATCTAGTTCTTCTGGTGGAGTCTCTGTTTCATGTGGCCCTTTAGTCCTTTGGGCTAATATTTTCCTTGTGTCTTTGATTTTCTTCATTTTCCTTTGTTTCAGGTGGGATAGGACCAACAGATGGCTGCTCACAAGCTTTTAAGACCCTAGCTGCTACTCACCATAGAGGGATGTAGAATATTTTGTTCATGAACTGTGTTATGCCAATTGACCCAGATCTCTGCTGAGACTATGGTCCTCAGGCACCAGCCCCAGCTACTTGGTCCCTCAAAGTGTTTGGATATGTCTAAGAAATTTCTGTGCTTTTGTTTTGGTCCAGTTGTGCTGACTTCCCTGTATTGTGTGCTGTCCTTCCCTTCACAGAAGTTGACACTTTTCTACTATCTAGTTAGTGATTTCCCCTCCCTCTCCCTCCCCACCCTCGTAACCATCAAAGAATGCTTTTTTCTATACGTAAATTTTTTCTTAAATTCTTTTAATAATGGTCTCATACTATAGCTGTCCTTTTGCGACTGACTTATTTCACTCAGCATAATGTCCTTCAGAATTATCCATGTTGTGAGATATTTTGCAGATTCATCATCACTCTTTATCCTTGCATAGTATTCCATTGTGTGTATGTGCCATAATTTGTTTATCCAGTCATCTGTTGATGGGCATTTAAGTTGTTTCCATCTTTTTACTATTGTGAACACTGCTGCATATATCTATTTATGTGATGGCTCTTATTTCTCTAGGGTTTATTCCTAGAAGTGGGATTGCTGGATCATATTTCTATTTATAGCTTTTTAAAGAAGCATCTGTCATGTTGTTTTCCAAAGTTGTTGTACCATTTTACATTTCCACCCGCAGTGAATAAAAGTTCCAATCTCCCCACAACCCCTCCAACATTTGTTATTTTGTGTTTTTTGGATTAGTGCCAGTATCATTGGGGTGAGATGTTATCTCAATGTAATTTCGGTTTGCATTTCTTTAATGGCTGATGATCGCCAGCATTTCCTCAAGTGTCTGTTAGCCGCCTGAATGTCTTCTTTGGTTAAATCTCTGTTCATACCCTTTGTCCTTTTTTAAATTGAATTATTTGTCTTTTTGTTGTTGAGGTGTTGCAGTATCTTGTAGATTTTAGAGATTAGACCCTTATCAGATATGTTGTAGCCAAAAAATTTTTTCCCAGTCTGTAGGTTCTCTTTTTACTCTTTTGATGAAGTCTTTTGATGAGTGGGAAATTTTAAAAGAAAGCGTATTTATTTCTTAACATATTCAAAGACCATTGATTTAGAAGCTTACTAATGTGCAAAGCACTTCACTAAGTGCTTTAAAAAGAGTCATATATGAAATCTGCCCTCAAGGAGTTTCCAGGCCTATCTTTCTGGGGCTGTTGGAAATCTCTTTCTAATGGAGGCAAGGAGTCCCTGCTTGGCGCAAAAGGGTAGTGTGCTCAGCTGCTAACCGAAAGGTTGGAAGTTCAAGCCCACCCAGTGGTGCCTTGGAAGTAAGGCCTGGTGATTTACTTCCAAACAATCAGCCATTGAAAACGTTCTGGAGCAGAGTTCTACTCTGACATATGTGGGGTCACTGTGAGTCAGAATCGACTTGCCATTGTCTGGCGATAGAGGCAGAGACACCTGCCTACACTGTCTCTTAGAGCCTGCTTTAGATATTTGATCTTACGATTAAAAATATATATATATATATACATACACATACCGAAACCACCCGAACCTGTTGCTGTCTA
Source organism: Loxodonta africana (assembly GCF_030014295.1). Classification (NCBI taxonomy): domain Eukaryota; kingdom Metazoa; phylum Chordata; class Mammalia; order Proboscidea; family Elephantidae; genus Loxodonta; species Loxodonta africana. The sequence goes on along the minus strand of NC_087358.1, from coordinate 9,499,974 downwards.
GTTGATTCCGACTCACAGGGACCCTATACGACAGAGTAGAACTGCGCCATAGAGTTTCCAAGGAGCGCCTGGTAGATTTGAACTGCCGACCTTTTGGTTAGCAGCTGTAGCATTTAACCACTATGCCATCAGGGTTTCCATATATATCTATATATAAAGAGAGACAGAGAGAGTGAGAGAAGAGAGAAGGCAAAAGTCTTTGCCAATGTAGTAAAGGAGAACATTGCATCCTGATTTATCAAATGAAATCTTAGGAAAGAGAAAATAGTCTTTACAAAATGTGCTTCTGCCTTAGATTATCCTTTCCAAAGCTAATAATTAAACAGGTTATCTGTCTTGCTGCAGAAAAATGGAAGTACATATTTAAAACTTGCTTGGCTAAAATTAAATGTAAATGTTTTGAAGCTCAAACCCATTTGAAAAATGCAAACATTTTAATTTCCTCAGAGAACTAATAATTATCTACACTGATTTTCACTCCCAATCCTATGTCTGTTTCTCCTACCCATATTAATGGCATTACCATCCATGTAACTTTCCAAACTAGGACACTGAGTCAACCTCAATTTGCTTCTATCTCACCCCTCATACCCACTAAGCCACTAAATTCTATTGATTCTATCTTGGAAATAATCATCAAATTTCTGCTCTTTTGTTCTACTGCCATTGTGTTTGGGTCTCATTTCTCTCTTGGACCATAGTAATTGTTTGCTGGGTCTTCCACGAATTCTTTCAACAGATATTTGTGGAGTACTGACTATTTTGTATTACCTATGGAACACCAATGCATTTTTATCTCTTGTCCAGAAGTCAGATCTGAGTTCCAGATTCCTTTATACAGCTGTTTATTTATTTATTATCTCCATATAGCTGTCTCATCAGTATTTTAAACTTAACTTATCCAGAGCAGAACTCCGAATTCACTTTTCCTGCAGCAGTACTAGCCTCAATGGGTTTCTCTCTCATTTCCCCCTTTTTAGTAAATGGAAATCTCATCCTTCCTGTACCTCAAATGACAAACTTCAGAATCATCTCTGATCCATCTTTGCTCACCCCTCTTTGTCCAACCTTTCTAGCAAGTCCTATTGATTTGGCTTCCAACATATATCTTGAATCCACTCACTTCTCTCCTTCTCTACCTGGTCCAGAATCTGAGGACTGTCACTTACTAGCTGTGTGACCTTGAGTAATTAATGCCTAAAAGTCTTGGTTTCAAATGCAAAACCAGACTTTTAGAAGGATAAAAAAGGATCATTTCTTTTACTCTTAAAGTATGACTTCACCTATCAAAAGCCAAAGTCTGAAGGACTGAATCGGGAAAAATGTATATTGACTTAGCCTTTTTATCTTCTCCAAAGTGATTTATTTTGACAGGGGAAAGGATGGGCAGTTACCAGATTCTAAATGGGGGAGTTTTTGAAACATATCAGAGTGTTTTGGGTTCTTCAATGACGGGAAGTCTCTGCTGGCATTTATTTGCTGAGGACAATGATAGAATTGTCTTGCATTCACATGACTTTCAAATATTCCATTACATTCAGAAATCAAATTATGTCTTCATATGCAGTAAGATTTCAAGATAGAAGATGTATTTTGAAATATTTATAATATAGAGAAGAATGCCTAACTCATTTATGAGAATATTACATTTCCCCATGTTCTTCCTTCCAAAATCTATAGTTTATCTTGGTGTGTGATCTCTGTTTCAATTAATGTTGTTGTTGTTAGTTGCTACCAAGTCAATGCCGACTCAGGGCCACCTCATGTGTTCAGAGTAGAACTAGTCCATAGGGTTTTCAAGGCTATAACCTTTTGGAAGCATATTGACAGACCTGTCTCCCGAAGCACCTCTGGATGGGTTCAAACCACCAACCTTTTGGCTAGTAGTCAAGTGCTAAACTGTTTTCACCACCTAGGGACCTCAATTACTGCTATTCCCATGTTTTTCTTATCATATACATTTAAGTCAGGTCTATTCTTACTTATTGTAACAGTATTTTTAATTCTAGTTCCACTAACTCTTCTGCTCTTTCATTTTCTTCTTGAAAGGAATGGGTTTCGATCTTTATTTACCCAAAAGAGACAGAGGTTAGTTAAGTAGGGACTGAATTAATTTACATGGGAAACTTTACAGATTCTTCTATCTCAGGAAATGAAATCTTAAAAGATGTTTTATTCTGTCATTAGAAAATGAAGGAAGTTACATCTTTCCACGCCAAATTTATGGACTCATGGCTGTAAATTATTGTCTCTAAATTATAGTCCAGGCCACCATCACCTCTTGTCTGGTCCACCGCACTAGTTAGCCTCCTGACTGGTTTCGCAGCTTTCTCTCTTACCCCTCCTAGTCCATTCTTCATGGAGCAGAGTGAGCTTCTAATATAAACCAGGCAAGTCATTCCTTCCTTGGTATAAAATCTAAACTAGTTATCATGAATGATCTCACCCCTGCATCCCGCTCTAATGTCCTTTCTCTTCCTTGAGTCCACTCAGCTCTTTTCCACCCTAGATCTTTACACTTGTTCTGCTTAGAAAGCTCTTCTCCAGGACTTTTGGCAAGGCTAGCTAATTCTAATTCTTCAGGAGTCAGAACCCTTATCCCTGCATAACAGGTCTTCTCTGATCACCTAGTAGAAAGTGCTGCCTCCTTCCCTCCATCCCTGTAACATATTCTTCATCTTATTACTTTGCTATTTTCTTTCATATACTTGTTATAATCAGTAATTATCTCAGTTGATGGTAAATCCATCCTTCCAGTTGCTTAGGGAAAAACCTTGGCATCATCCTTGGCTCCTCTCTTTCTCTTGTCCCCCATATTCAATCCACCAGGATATACTGATGTCTCTGTATTCAAAATACAGGCAATGTGACCACTTCCCACCATCTCTTCTGCCACTACCCTGTTCTGGGTCTGAGCCACCATCATCTCTTACCCGGTTGCTAGAATACTCACTTAACTGGTTTTCCTGACTCTACAATTGCCTTCTAACAGCATATTTGCAACAAAACAGCCAAAGCGACGCCCGTCTTAGTCACCTAGTGCTGCTATAGAGAAATACCACAAGTGGATGGCTTTAACAAGCAGAAATTAATTCTCTTACAGTTTTGGAAGCCAGAAGTCTGAATTTAGGGTACCAACTCCAGGGGAAGATTTTCTTTCCCTGTTGGCTCTGCGGGGAGGTCCTTGCCATCAATCTTCCCCTGGGTCTAGGAGCTTCTCAGCACAGGGACCCTGAGTCCACAAGATGTGCTCTGTTCCTGGCTCTTCGTGCTTGGTGGTAATGAGGTCCCTCTCCTTTCTGCTGTATTCTCTCTTTTATATCTCAAAAGAGATTAACTCAAGATACAACCTAATCCTGTAGATCGAGCCCTGCCTCATTAACATAACTGCCTCTAATCCTGCCTCATTAACATCATAGAGGTTAGGATTTACAACACAGAGGAAAATCATATCAGATCACAAAATGGTGGATGATAACACAATACTGGGAATCATGGCCTAGTGACACACATTTTTGGGGGACACAACTCAATTCATAACAGACCCCTTTAAAGATTTTCAAATCCCCTGGTGGCTGTCTCAGATTAAAAGCCTTATAATAGCCCACTTGGCTCTACATGACCTGCATCCCTACTTCTGCATCCCTGCATCTGACTTCTGCCCTCCTCTTTACCCTGCTGGCATTTAAACCCCTTCCAGGCAAAAATGATTGTCTTTATTGCTCTGTAAGGTATTCCAATAGCCTAAAAGTACCTGGCTCATTGTAGGGGCTCAATATTTTTGGATTAAATAAAGGAATGAATCTTATTTACTTCTTCATTGTTTATTTTTCTGCTGCTGGAATGCAAGATACATGAGGACAGGGTCCTTATTTGTCTTGTTTAATGTCTAATCCAAAGCACTCAGAACAGTGTCTAGTATACAGTAAGCGCTCAACAAGGTTTTTTTTTTTTTTTTTTTAAAGAAAAGAATGAATATCTACCATGAAAATATTAGCACCTCTACTTACACTGTTATTGTCAGGTTCTGTCCAGTCGGTTCCTACTCGTAGTGACCCTAAACACAACAGAACGAAATATTCCCTGGTCCTGCGCCATCCCCACTATTGTTGCTATGCTTGAGCCCATTGTTGCAGCCACTGTGTCAATCCATCTCATTGAGGGTCTTCCTCTTTTTTACTAACCCTCTACTTTACCAAGCATGATGCCCTTCTCCAGGGACTTATCCCTCCTGATAATATGTCCAAACTATGGGAGACATAGTTTGCCATCCTTGCTTCTAAGGAGCATTCTGGTTGTACTTCTTCCAAGACAGATTGGTGCACCTTAGTCCCCAAGGTGACATCTTTGTTTTTCCATACTTTAAAAAGGTCTTTTGTAGCAGATTTGCCCAATGCAATGCGTCTTTTGATTTCTTGACTGCTGCTTCCATGGGTGTTGATTGTGGATCCAAGTAAAATGAAATCCTTGAGAACCTCAATCTTTTCACCATTTATCATGATGTTGCTCATTGGTCCACTTGTGAGGATTTTTGTTTTCTTTATGTTGAGGTGTTATCCAGACTGAAGGCTGTGGTCTTTGATCTTTATCAGTAAGTGCTTCAAGTCTTCTTCACCTTCAGTAAGCAAGGTTGTGTCACCTGCATAATGCAGGTTGTTAATGAGTCTTTCTCTAATCCTGATGCCCTGCTCTTCTTCATATAGTCCAGCTTCTTGTATTATTTGCTCAGCATACAGATCGAATAGGCGTGGTGAAAGAATACAACCCTGATGCACAACTTTCCTGACTTTAAACCATGCAGTTTCCCCTTGTTCTGTTTGAACAACTGCATCTTGATCCATGTACAGATTCCTTATTAGCACAGTTGTTTCGGAATTCCCATTCTCTGAAACGTTATCCATAATTTGTTATGATCCACACAGTCGAATGCCTTTGCGTAGTCAATAAAACACAGGTAAACATCCTTCCGGTATTCTCTGCTTTCAGCCAGGATCCATCTGGCATCAGCAATGATATCCCTGGTTCCATGTCCTCTTTCAAATCCAGCTTGAATTTCTGACAGTTCCCTGTTGATATACTGCTGCAGCTGCTTTTGAATGATCTTCAACAAAATTTTGCTTGCATGTGATGTTTATGATATTTTTCGATAATTTCCACATTCAGTTGGATCACTTTTCTTTGGCATAGGCATAAATATGGATCTCTTCCAGTTCGTTGGCCAGGTAGGTGTCTTTCAAATTTCTTGGCATAGATGAGTGAGCACTTCCAGCGCTGCATCCATTTGTTGAAACATCTCAACTGGTATTCCATCAAATTTTCACCAATGCCTTCAGCACCACGGGTTCCTGAATATGTTACCTCCTGAAATGTTTGGACATTGACCAATTCTTTTCTGGTATAGTGACTCTGTGTATTCCTTCCATTTTCTTTTAATGCCTCCAGAGTCATTTAATATTTTCCCCATAGAATCCTTCAGTATTGCAACTCGAGGCTTGAATTTTTTTCTTTAGGTCTTTCAGCTTGAGAAATGCAGAGTGTGTTCTTCCCTTTTGGTTTTGTATCACCAGATCTTTGCACATGTCATCATAATACTTCAATTTGTCTTCTTAAACTGCCCGTTGAAATCTTCTGTTCAGCTCTTTTACTTCATCATTTTTTCCTCATATTTTAGCTACTTGACATTCAAGAGTAAGTTTCGGAGTCTCTTCTGACATACCTTTTGGTGTTTTCTTTCTTTCCTGTCTTTTTAACGACCTCTTGCTTTCTTCGTGTATGATGTCCTTGATGTCATTCCACAACTCACCTGGTCTTTGGTCATCGGTGTTCAATGTATCAAATCTATTCCTGAGATGGTCTCTAAATTCAGGTGGGAAATACTCAAGGTCATACTTTGGCTCTAGTAGACTTATTCTAATTTTCTTCAGTTTCACCTTGAACTTACATATGAGTAATTGAAGGTCTGATGTGCAGTTGGCTCCTGGCCTTGTTCTGACTGATGATATTGAGCTTTTCTGTGATCTCTTTCCACAGATACAGTAGATTTGATTCCTGTGTATTTCATCTGGCGAGATCCATGTGTATAGTAGCCATTCGTGTTGGTGAAAAAGATATTTACAATGAAGAAGTCATTGGTCTTGCAAAATTCAATCACATGATCTCCAGCATTATTTCTATCACCGAGGTCATATTTTCCTACTACTGATCCGTCTTCTGTGTTTTCAGGTTTAGCATTCCAATCACTAGTAATTATCAGTGCCTTCTGATTGCATGTTCAATCAATTTCAGACTGCAGAAGCTTGTAAAAATATTCAGTTTAGTGTTTGGTGTGTAAATTTGAATAATACTCATATTAACTGGTCTTCCTTGTAGATGTATAGATATTATCCTATCCTGACAACATTGTACTTCAGGATAGGTCTTGAAATGTTCTTTTTGACCACGAATGCAATGTCATTCTTCTTCAAGTTGTCATTCCCAGCATAGTAGACTATATGATTGTCTGATTCAAAATGACCCATATCAATCCATTTCAGCTCACTAATGCCTAGGATATTGATCTTTATGTGTTCTATTTCATTTCTGTTGATTTCCAATATTCCTAGATTCATACGTAGTACATTCCAGGTTCCAATTATTAGTGGATGTTTGCAGCTGTTTCTTCTCATTTTGAGTTGTGCCACATCAGCAAACGAAGATCTGGAAAGCTTGACTCCATCTATGTCATTAAGGTCAGCTCTACTTTGAGGAGGCAGCTCTTTCTCAGTCATATTTTGAGTGCCTTCCAACCTGGGGGGCTCATCTTCCAGCACTATATCAGGCAATGTTCTGCTGCTATTCACAAGGTTTTCACTGGCTAATACTTTTTAGAAGTAGACTGCCTGCTTCTTTTTCCTAGTCTGTCTTAGTCTGGAAGCTCAGCTGAAACCTGTCCTCCCTTGGTGACCCTGCTCGTATTTGAACACTGGTGGCATAGCTTCCGGCATCGCAGCAATACACATGCTCCCGCAATATGACAAACTGAGAGAGGCGTGGGGGTCGACAAACTGAGAGAGGCGTGGGGGTCCTTACACTATTCTGAGTTAATGAACACATTAAGCATTCAGATGGCAGAGTTTCCATTCATCACTCAAAGGAAATTATCTATGGTGGATGTGTTCTGTTATATAATAAAGCAAAGAATGAAGTGTTCATATTAACAGAACTTTATGGTAAGCAGTACGTGGAGTCATGGTCACCCCAAAGTTACAATCATGTAGTAAACTGGAATTCAGGAAACATATGTCACCATTCTTTCTGCAGTTTGCTCTGTCTACACAAACTATTCTGCTTAACTTCATCCAGAAAAAGAAAACTACAGTTTTTCTGGTTATTAGTAATACTTCTTACTCTAGTTTTTTTTTTTTTTTTTACTTATTGGTTTGTCTACAAAAATGGAAAGAAAAGGCATTTCAGTGTTTCAGAGCACTTTCTGTTCTTGAAAGAGAGACGCATGCCACCAGTGACTTACATAATCTATTTCGTTTTTCATCTCTATTGAAGGTCATTCATATCTATACATCCCTGTGTGCAAATGTAGGGGATCTAAAACCACTCTCTGTGATTGTTTGGGTTGTTATTCTCTCCTGGGTTTCCTCAACATTCTCAAAGGCAGTTTCTGGCACCTAAGGGAAAATGGAGATGTTGAGATGCAATTTTATCTCCCAATTGAACTTGATTAAATGGGGACTGTTCTAATCAAAAGTTTGAATCCTGGGAGAGTGCAATGTTGTTAACAGGTTTGAGAATATTTGAGAAAAACAGGGAGGAAGAGTATTAAAGTTAAGGCAGAGAAAGAATCAGGCAAGAAAATAATTGTTGTAAAGCTTATTAAGGCATAAAATTAGGTGAACAAATTGCTTCACAGGTAGCGTTAGGCCTGATGCTAGACTGGCAAAGGAAACGGAAGAAAGCTCCTTGAAAACATTGTTTTTATTATTTTAATAATTTGTGTAGGAATCATAGTAGCTGCAGTCTGTTAGCCAGAAACAATTGCCAGCTGGTGTCATCCTGGAGTAACTGGAGTAGACTGAATGCAAATGTGGTTTTCCTTTTTACCTGGATAGCATTCAATTTTAGGAAGTTTCATTTTCGCCTGAGTGTGAGGTCTGCCCTTGTAGATAAGGGAGCTTATTTATTGTGTTGACTTAAGAGCTTTGATTAGGTTCACACCAAGTTCCACAACTGTAATAGGGACCCCACAGCTGGGGCAGAGGGTGTTTATACGACCAAAGTTACCCATTGTTACAAACGCATGATTGAGGGCATGGCTGACTTACCTGTGTAACCGCCTTCATTCTACACATGGCTTTCTTTGTGGCCACCTCAAGGAAATGATGTAAATCCATCAGATATTTTACTGGAAGCAAAAATTGATCATCTGGGATCATATTCTTTGAAAAGGGCTAAAGGTGCATTTACTTACTGAAACGCACATTTTGTTAGCAACATAGTTGTTATACTTATTTATTATAATTTTTTCTCCTGAAATTCTACTAATTTGTCTTCTAAAAATGAGAGGATTATCTTAAGGTTACTATTGTTTATCTGAAAGCCCACAGATGAGGTGCGTAAATACTGCAGGAAGCAGAGATTGCTCAGCTTTGCCTAGAAAGCCGGGGGGAGGGGAAACCATTTAATTGTTCTGTTGAGATTCCATCCTGCCTCTTTACTAAAAGGGTTTTCAAGAGAGGAGAGAGAGGAAATTATGGGGTCTGGTTTTGATGTCCATTGGATTTGTGATCTGAATACACTTCAGGGATGTTAGTGGTTTCTAATCTTGGCTCTGCTTTCACCTAGCTTTCCTTGGTTTAGTTTCCTCATCTCTGAAATGGGATACTATACTTGTCCTATCTCCTTAGAGTGTTATTTTGAGGAAAAAACGAGATAATGGCCAGGAAAGCACATTCCAATATAGTGCTATTACCACTAGCACCAAGGTTATCTATTTGAGTAGTTAACAAGGTTATATGTATTCATGCAATTATCACTCGATTTTATAGAAAATGAGAAACTTCTCAAATTAGGTAATATAAAAAGGTATACTTGGCTAGGGCAAAGTTGTTTTTTTTATTTTTTAAATAAGTAACACAATTTACCAGGTGTGTTCAGAAAATAATTGTTGGGTTTTATCATTTTCTTTTCTTTTGTTCTATTACAATTTCTTGCTTTGGAAAGTAGTGCCATGGCATTAATAGGATTTTAAACTTGAGAGAGAGAGAGGGAAATAGGATCAAATAAGCTTTAAAGAAGCTCATTCATCTTACTCCACACCTTTCCAACAATATCAGCTGAAAAAGGGATGAGGAAGGGCACACTTCTGTGGTTGTTTATAGAGCTGAAAACAGGAAAGGAAGCAAAGGGGGGAAGCGTTGTTGAGAAGAATCCCATTTGTCTAGAACAATAAAAATAACTCTCTAGGGGCAGAATCGAGCATCCCCGGAAGAAACCCAGATCTCAACTGATGGCTGCAAAATGGACAGTCTGACACAGGAAAAAGACAGTACAGTGTCTCAGAAGAGACCCGTACGTACTGCATGGATCCACAGAGCCCTCAGGTGAGGAGGTTGGTTGCTATGAATGCATGGGATTCAAGGTGTGGTGAACTAGGACTGGTAGGGCAGCCAGGAGGACATGTTGGCCTGGGCCAGGGACTCACACTGCATTCTTCTCAACATACTGCCACCCTCCACTTGGAAAATGGGTCAATCAAGTTCAGGGATTGTAGAGGGGCAGTTAACTCCAATTTGATGAAACATCTATTATGTGAAAAACAGAGATTGTTATTAAACAGATATTTGGTTCTCAGGTAAATGCAAAATTTAGATGCTATCGAGTTTTCAAAAACATCTGCACATAAGCAGGAGCTTGTTGAACTTCTGTCAAACAGATATATGTAGATCTTCCACATTGAGGACAGCGAGGGAGTCCTGCGTGTTTAAGGGCTCAGCGAATATTAGTAGAATTAATTTTAGGAAGTGACCTCCAAACTCCTCTTACCTTCTAAACAAAGTAGGTTTGTGGGTTGGTCTGTCTAGTGCTGAAAGATGTGTGCATTAAATAGCCTGACACACAGTAGGCGCTTAATGGATACTTGGCGGGTGGATGCTGGCTGAATAAAGTTGTAGAGTTGGACACATCAAGTTTGTAGTTAAGAAAGGACTGAAAAAAACAAAAACAAAAAACTTGAGCGCCAGTCAAAATGTCTTGGGTAGAAATTAAAAGCAGTGTGGAGCCATTTCCCCTGCAGAGGAGGGATCAGCCAACCCACGTAGAATCTGGTCTAGATCTCCCGGCGGCAGCGTGCAGGTGTCACCTCTGCAAATAAGGCGGGCCAGGCTTCTATCCACTCTCATACGGAGAAACCTGCCTGTTTAGAGGTCTCGGATCAGCGCCAGCGACTGTCTCCTCCTGGCTTCTTTGTTGTTGTTGTGCGCCGTCCAGTCGATTCCGACTCATACCCAGCCTCTTCACACTCCACCTTTTCCTTTACCCCAAATCTCTCCTTGCTCTTGGCTGAAGGGATTCCCACCCCCAGCTGCCTCCTCAAGCCCCGCGGAGCAGCGGACTCCTCCCCTGGAAACTCCTCCGGGGCTGGTGAAGGATTTGGCGCATGCTCCGTACCTAGGGCAGGTTTTTGCTGCGGGTAGCTGGGCTCCTGTCACACCGGCTGGCGGGTTGTGGCGGTGCCAGCCTGTGTGTGCGAGTGTGTCTGCGTGCCTGTGCCTGAGCGGACAGACCCGGAGCAGCAGTGCGACTCTTCGGGAGAGGCGGCTCCGCAGAGGCGCCTCACCCGCTCCCGCTGCGGGGGCCGCTCTGCAAACTTGCCCTCGCGGCTCCGGAGCCCAGCGTCTCCGGGTCTGCGGGCAAAGGCGCCGGGCGCGCGTGCGGGGCGCGGTGCCCGCGGCCGGCCGGGGCAGAGGGGCCGCGCTCGCGCTTTCGCCCTTCTCCCGCGCCTTGGCGAGCCTCATGAAGTCCCCGCGCTCGCGCCCGCAGACGCTCGGGTTCTCGGCTGCCCGGGGCAGGTCCAGGACCCGGGCCCCGCTCCCCCGCGCCTGAGAGCCGGCGGCGGGATGCTCTGAGTCGCCTGAGAGCGCCGCGCCGCGCCCAGGCGGGAGCACAGAGCGGCCAGAACCGGGCGCCCCGGGAGCGCAGGGCGCCCCACGCCGCAGCCGCAGCCGCAGCCGCGCGCCTCCGCGCCCGCCTCCCCGCCTCCCCTCGCAGGCCCCGGCTGTGCCAGCCCCGGAGTGCCGCGGGGCCGCCAGCCAGCCGCACTTCTCGGCGTCAGGGGCATGGAGGAGCGGCGGGCTCCGAGCCGCGCCCCGGAGTCCCCGAAACTTCCGAGCGGGCGCCCGTCCGCGCCGCTGCCGCCGCCGCTTCGCCTGCCGGCCTGAGAGCGGGACCATGGATGAAAGGTTCAACAAGTGGCTGCTGACGCCGGTGCTCACTCTCCTCTTCGTGGTCATCATGTACCAGTACGTGTCCCCCTCCTGCACCAGCTCGTGCACCAACTTCGGGGAGCAGCTCCGCGCGGGGGAGGCCGGGCCGCCAGCCGCTGCCGCCGCTCCGAGCGCCGCCCGCCGGGCGCAAGCGCCGCCCGAGGAGTGGGAGCGGCGACCCCAGCTGCCCCCGCCGCCCCGGGGGCCGCCCGAGGGGCCTCGGGGGGCCGTGGCACCCGAGGAGGAGGAGGAGGAGCCGGGGGACCTGGAGGAGGACGAGGCGGAGGGGGAGGACGAGGAGCCGGACTCCGAGGCCCCCGAGAACGGCTCCCTGCCTCGCTTCGTGCCGCGCTTCAACTTCACCCTGAAGGACCTGACGCGCTTCGTGGATTTCAACATCAAAGGGCGCGACGTGATCGTGTTCCTGCACATCCAGAAGACCGGGGGCACCACGTTCGGCCGGCACCTGGTGAAGAACATCCGGCTGGAGCAGCCGTGTAGCTGCAAGGCGGGCCAGAAGAAGTGCACCTGCCACCGGCCGGGCAAGAAGGAGACGTGGCTCTTCTCCCGCTTCTCCACCGGCTGGAGCTGCGGGCTGCACGCCGACTGGACAGAGCTCACCAACTGCGTGCCGGCCATCATGGAGAAGAAGGACTGTCCCCGCAACCACAGCCACACCAGGTACTGTTTCCTGCCTCTTCTCGCTTCCTGCCACCTCCCCGCCCCTCTCCCCTGAGTGCCGACCCCGGGCGGCGCCGCGCTCCCAGGGCGTGCGCGTGGTTCCCCGACTTCTTCAGCCGTTGGGGCTGAAGGTTGGAGAGAGGGATGAGCAGCCTCTGGATAGTGCTGTGGTCTTGAACTCGCTCCCCTTCCCCCAGCCCCCGCTGCTTCCCGCCACCCCCTTCACCTTCAAAGGTGTCCACAGCTGTCGTGGGTTTCCTTCCCGGTGCCTAGCACGGCGTTGCTTCCCTCCAGACTGACCTTCCAAAACCCCAGGGAGGAGGGTCTGGGTTAGTCCTGCGAAGTCGAATCTAGTACTTAAGTTTTGTGAGTGGAAACCCAACACTCGGAGCCGAGCCCGATGGCTGGTGACAGGCAGGTGGAGTTCGGTGTAGAAGGCAGGGCAGGCATTCTCCAGGCACGGTGAAGTTAGAGACCAGTATAATCCCCTGGTAAGTGTGGCTCTTAGCTGGCTGCCCGCCAGCTCAGGAAGCAATCCTCTTGATGCAGCCTTGAAGATACATGTTCAGATTCCTGCCCTATCTCTATAACCCTAATTCTGGAGATGGTCTTTGTTGCCCAGCAGTGATGGGATTCTGACTGTTGATTTTCTCAGCAAGGTTTCCATTCTCCCTGTAGGCCATTCCATCAACTCATTCCAGAAGTGTCTATGAAGGGCCTACTGTGTGCCTGGCAGTGTGCTAAATGCTGAGTGGATACAAAAATATAATAAGCAAGATTCCTTTCTTTAAACCTGGAACGCTTTTCTCCTCCTCCCCCCCCTTTTTTTTTTAAATAGTAATATGCCAAGAATTAGGGAAGTTTGAACTCTTAATAGCCAATCAAACTGCTTATATTATTAATATCCTTTGAGAGAGACAGGGGCTTCGGAATTTGGTTGAATGTTCTTCCTGCCCCTTACAATTTGAAAATTAATCTGACATGCTCACTCGAGGGACTAAAATATTAAAAGCTTGGAACACTAGTTTATCAAGGTTTTGATCTCAAAGATTTTGAACAATTTGGTGCAAGGAAATAGGAACTTAAAAACTGCAGCTCAGTATGTTGATGTCAGACGGCTTTTGCATTTGGCATTATGGAAAAGCTGCATTTACTGGAAGCTACCAGGTTCTAGAATTCACCACTGCTGAAGCACCTCATTCTACTTTGTTTCTCCAAGAGTGAGCAAAATTTCATTATGGGGTGTTTTTACTCTGGCAGTTTTTCAAATACTTTATTTCTCCTCTGCTCCTTTTACTGCTTAATAGAAATTGGTTAGATTAAGAAAGTGATTAGGGTTGGAATGAAGGTCTTAGGTTCCTTCTTTAATATATTTTAAAGATCTTTTACTTTTAAAGATTTGTAATGATGTATGATTTTAGATTCTGTCACTCTATTTTAGCTTAAAACTTAGTTTTACAATTAAGTATAACTTCCCAACTTCCTGACACATAAAAGACAATCAATGCTATATTTCATTCAATATTGTACTCTTTGTATTTAGACTTTTACATATTAATCGCTGAATGACCTCAAAGAGTTTGCCAGTCTGCGTCTCGCCTTCTGTTAAAGACTGGCAACATCGATTATTACATAGGAACTTTTAATGACTCTTTGGTGGGGGGGCGGTCAGCATTATTTTCTACCAGTGTACATATAAGTCTTAGTGAATAGATGAAGTTTTTGGAGGAATTAGAGTAGGACATGGATTCTAAAAATAATTGGATTGTTCTTAGCGATGAAATTAGCTGCTGCGGCTGCTCCAGACCCTGCGTAAATTACAAGAAGTAAGGATTCACTTCTACAGGAAATATTCAGTATCTCTCTACTTTGTGGCCTAGAGAAATTCTGTATTGGCTATTTAAACATATGGTTTCTATTGCACAAACTATTTTCTTTGTTTATAGGCCGTGAACATTCATTTCGTCTTGAATCACGAGTTATCAGATAATCACCCTGCACCAATTTGCTTATTTTTTTTTTAAAAATTTTTGTGGTAGGATTTTTTGCATTGCATTTTATAATTCTTTTTCCTTTCCTCGTTGCTCACTTTTCCCTTCCCAATAATTCTGGGTTAGTTTCTTCTTTAGATACTGTAGGAAGGAATAGTTGTGGCTTATATGAGATACTCTTCATCAAAAGCCACATAAATAAAGTTGAAGAGATGTTAACAGTAGCATCTTCCTAGCAGAGAAGATTGAATTAGTTGTCTGTCGTTGTAATGTCTGTGTATAGCACTCTACAGTCAACTAGAGTAGCCTGGATAAGGGAGGATACATTTCCACAATGCAAAATGGCAGATAATCTATTGCTACATAATGGGAGCAAGGTTCTACTTGAAACAGGGCTGACTTTAAGCAAAATGGTGAAGTAGATCATGTTGATTTTAGTTCCTCGTCTCTTCTGCTTTTGGCCCCCATGCCACCCACTCCCCATTTCTCTCAGGGATCAATAGCCCTGTGGATCACTTAATGGGTAAGAGCAAGGATTCTGGAGTCAGACAGATCTGGGTCTTATACTTGCTAACTGTGTCACCAGGAATAAGTTACTCTTTCTGAGTCTCAGATTTTTCATCTTTAAGATGTAGATAATTAGTACCACCCTCATAGGGGTATTGTGAGAACTAAATGTGCATGTAGAATGCTTAGCAGAGTATATATGCTGGTTAAGAGTAATACTTATCGGAATGGACTGTGGGTTATATAGTAATACTTAAAAACCACACAGTGTTGTCAATTGTAATAATACCATTTTCTCTAATCAAGGCCTTCTGTCATGAAAGGATCCGACGTTGGTCTCTTAGGGTAAAAAAAAGTAGCTCAGTGCAAATGAGCCACCTTAATTTATAGAGATGCCATTTTATGGTTATTTATACTAACAGAGTATTCTAAGTTCCAAATTTAAGCAATAAATTGAAAACCGTGAACCTTACTGCAGAGGGCAGCATGGGGAACAGGGATGGGAGAACAGGTAATATCACTGGTTACATATTCTGTTGGTAATAAGGAAAGCTACCTGGAATGGTGAGAGAGGAGATAGGAGCATTCAGGCCAAAGGCAGAAGTTGGAAGCCAATTCTGAAACAGATGCTAGGTGGAGTTGAGGGAACCATTGTGTTTTAGTCATTTAGTGCTGCTATAACAGAAATACCACAAGTGGATGGCTTTAACAAAGAGAAATTTATTCTCTCACAGTCCAGAAGGCTGAAAGTCCAAATTCAGGGCATCAGCCCCAGGGGAAGGCTTTCTGTATCTGTCGGCTCTGGAGGAAGGTCCTTGACATCAGTCTTCCCTTGGTCTGGGAGCATCTCAACACAGGAACCTAAGGTCCAAAGGATGCGCTCTGCTCCTGGTGCTGCTTTCTTGGTGGTATGGGGTTCCCAACTCTCTGCTTCCTTCCCTTTCCTTTTATTTTTTAAGAGATAAAAGGTGGTGCAGGCCACACCCCAGGAAACTCCGTTTGTATTGGATCAGGGATGTGACCTGGTAAGGGTGTTACAATCCTACCCTAATCCTCTTTAATATAACATTACAATCACAATATGAAGGACAAGCACACAATACTGGGAATCATGGCCTAAGTTGATACACACATTTTTGGGGGGACATAATTCAATCCTTGACACATGGTATGGTTATATGAGTCCAGGAAGGTGCAGGGCTCCAGGGCTGGACTTTGGATCCAGTCCACAGAGCATTTCTGACCACAGTAATCCCGGAGCGGTTAATAGGAAGATGGAACATCTGAATGACCTCTTTTATCATGTTACGGATAATTTTGTCCCATTGTTTTTATTTTGCTTTCTTCAAATTATTTTTTTGGTAGATTATCCTTTTCTACTATCTTTATGTTTTTCGTTCTTTATTACTGTATGTTTTCCCCATTTATCTGCATGCACAGATCTTTAGAAGGCTCCTCTCTACTTTTGTTGAGTATGGATAGAATCATAGCATTTTATGACTGAAAAGAGACCTAATAATAATAATAACCTAGTCTTATCACTTGTCATGGATTGAATTGTGTCCCCCCAAAATTTGTGTCAACTTAGTTAGGCTATCATTCCCAGTATTGTGTGGTTGTCCTCCACTTCATGATTGTAATTTTCCTGTATGTTCTAAAGCCTAATCTTGCCTGTGGTTAATGAGACAAGATTGGACTATGTTGAAGAGGATTAGGGTGGGATGCAACACCCTTGCTCCTGTCAAATCCCTGATCCAATGTAAAGGGAGTGTCCCTGGGGGTGTGACCTGTACCACTTTTTTTATTTAAAATTTTTTTTAGCTTTGCAAGTGTGGTTTTTTTGGGAGGGGGGTTTATTTATTTATTTTATTGTGCTTTAAGTGAAAGTTTACAAATCAAGTCGGTCTCTCATACAGAAACTTATATACATCTTGCTATATTTTTTTTATGTACTCCTGGTTGCTCTTCCCCTAATGAGACAGCACACTCCTCTCCACCCTGTATTCCCCACGTCCATTCAGCTGGCTCCTGTCCCCCCTCTGCCTTCTCATTTTGCCTCCAGAAAGGAACTGCCCACATAGTCTCATGTGTCTACTTGAACCAAGAAGCTCACTCTTCACCAGTATCATTTTCTGTCTTATATAAAAAAAAAATCTTATAGTCCAGTCCAATCCCTGTCTGAAAAATTGTTTTGGGGAATGGTTCCAGTCTTAGGCTAACAGAAGGTCTGGGGACCATTACCTCCAGGGTCTCTCTAGTCTCAGTCAGACCATTAAGTCTGGTCTTTTTAGAGAATTTGAGGTCTGTATTCCACTGTTCTTCTGCTCCATCAGGGATTCTCTGTTGTGTTCCGTGTCAGGGAAGTCATTGGTTGTAGCCAGGCACCATCTAGCTCCTCCAGTCTCAGGCTGATGTAGTCTCTGGTTTATGTTGCCTGCCTGCACCATCTTTTATCTTACAAGAGTTAAAAGGAAAGAGAAGTGAGCAGAGAGAGGGACCTCATATGACCAAGAAAGCAGTGCTGGGAGCAGAAAGTGTCCTTTGGATCTGAGGTTCTTGCGCTGAGATGCTCCCAGACCAAGAGAAGACTGATGACAAGGACATTCCTCCAAGGCTGACAGAGAGTGAAAGCCTTGCCCTGGAGCCAGCGCCCTGAATTTGGACTTCTAGCCTACTGGACTGTGAGAGAATAAACTGCTTTTGGTAAAGCCATCCACTTGTGGTATTTCTGTTATAGCAGTGCTAGATAACTAAGACATCATCTTACATGGCAAAGGGGGAATCTGAACCCTAAAGATGCAAAACGATATGTCTAACATTTCCCAGCAAATTAGTGTCTTCATTTTATTATCTTATATTCAATGTTGTGTCTACTATTTCTTCTGTTTACTTTGAAAAGTATAGCAGGGAATGGCTTAAGCATCTGCTATGTGCCAGGTATCTGTGAGAGAATATGGTTTTTAACAAACAGTGTCAGCTATGGAACTTAGGCAGTTAGGGGAGATAGATCTTATTCTTCTTTGGTAAATATCACTCCCATTCTTAAGTAATACTGGAAAGAGACTCCATCCATATCCTTTTGTATGGTGGGATGACAGTTTTTTTCTGTTATGATCCTTATTCCATTGGTTCTGTTACAGTAGTGGGAATTTTGTGGATATTATATTATGTATGGCCCTCTCTGCTGCAGGTGGTATTAATGTAACTTAAACTCAGTTCACCCAGAGGGATTATGTATTGACTTACATAACCAGACAACAGGGAAGGTGTGAGTAGAAATGGTTTCAAGAATGACTGGAACTAGAGATTTGGGGTCTCTCTTCCACATTCCTTCTATCAAATTGGCTCATTCCATAAAATGGGAAAATGGCCTTCACATGTAATAGCTTCATAAACTGAGAGGAGAACAGACCTTCTCTGAGCTCTTAGTTTGAAATTTGGGGAATGACCTTGATTAGTCCATCTTGGAACTTGTGTCTACCCCTTCAGCCAATGATGTGGGCACAGAGACGAGGTTCCCTGACCCACATTGTATCCAGAACCACCCCCATGGTGTGTGTGTCTGTGTGTACAAGAGAGGTCAGTTATCAGAAGGGACACTAGCACAGATACAGCTCTTGGGTGAGCCATTGGGTTCTGGAAAGTCTCTGCAGTTGTGTTAATTACACAGATAAAATAAATGAGAAGTAAACGAGAAATAAACGAATGCTTGATCTCTTCTTTGCATTCCATTTAGGAGAATTTTTAAGTAAACTCCAACTCCAACTTACTTGCAGCATCTGGAAACAATGTTGTATGAGAAATAATTGAAGGAACTGCTAATACTAAATATGGAGATGGGAAAATTAAGGCGAACACTAACAGTTGCCTTTAAATACTCAAAAGAAGAAGATATGGAGGGTGAAGGAAACTTGATTTGCATTGCCCTAAAAGATAGAACTAGGATGCATGAGATAGAAATTACAGGATAAGGATTTCAACTCAGTGTAAGAAAGAACTTCATAAAATTTATAACTGTCCAAAATTAGAATGAACTCTTTTGTAAAGTGATGTGCTCTCCAGCAGTGAAAACTTTAGGAGTGGTGGTTAACCACTGATTCTGTAAAAGGAATGTCTTCCTGGGGAAGGACTTGGCCTGGATGCCCTTTTATTTTAAGGTTTTATAGTTCCAATCTAAGCTGGGTTCAGGATATCTTCCTTTTCCCCGTTCTTGCCCCATGGTGGAGGGGTGGGGAGAGGGAGAGAGAGAGAAGGAGGGAAGAAGGGAGGGAGGGGGAGAGAAAGAGAGACAGAGACAGAGAGAGGGATAGAGAAAGAGAGGGAGAGAGAATATTATAAATGAGCCACTTCTCGAGCGTTTTGTAAGTACTTCGACAGAAAACTTTTGGTAAAGCGCAGTCAGATGGTATGGAATGTACAGAGTAACCATTTTACACGTTCAGGGCCAAATGCAATAAATATGTCCTTTGTACTAGATGGCCTGCTTCTTAATAAGTACAAAAAGGTAAGATGAGAAAAGGTAACACGACTTGCCACAAAAAACCATAACCACTTTGAAACATTGGTTATTGCTTTTCCTTTAGACTGCAGGTGAAAGATGTAAGGAGGCTGCAGAGCTCTGTTTCAAAGACTAGTTAGAATATTATGGCTTGTTCTGCTTTCTAAAGTGTACTAATCTCTTTGATGTCGCTTCTAATTAGAAATGTTGAACTGCAGAGAAGGTTAATTTTTATCACAAGTTTATGTGCAGTGTAAAACAAAGGAGATAAGAGATTGTTCTGTCTATATGTCATACCCACTTAGATGTTCGTTATGGAGTCTCTTAAAGTATTGTTTTTGGTTTAAACCACCAATATTTGCTATAAACCAGAAAGAGGTTAAAACGAACTCATTCTGGTTTTTTAGTTGTGCAGATATAAACTGGAAGTAGTAAATGGTAATAGATGATTTATTTTTATGCCTGTTTTCTTTCTTATTTCCTTGGGGTTTTTGATTGGGTTGGTTTTAGAGAAATAGAAATGTCCAGCCACTAATTGGAAGTTAGGTAAATTTAGGCACCAACAATGTGGATTTGCTTAATCTTAGATTTTTGTATTATTATTCCCAAAAGCTAGTTATTATCATCTCATCTTGCAAGACTAAGGACAATCACAAGCTTATGGCATTTGAATGTTATTTATGCTTGATAATGAATTAAACAGGTTTAAATGAGACTGGCACATCCTAATGTGATTTTAAAAGTTACAAAATAAATTATGGGACTAAGAAACAGGTTCAGTATGAAAACAATTAAACGGGGTACACAAATTAATATTTTATAGTAATCAGTTATCTTGTTTTTGAGTTTGTTAAGTAGTGGATATCATGTATACCTTCTGTTGGTTTTAATTGGCTAATATAGCTTTGTTTAAATCATAGCTAAACATTTAACTATGTATTAGGAAATATACTAAACATTTGTTAGCTTAAAAAAATAAATTTTTTTTTTTTTGTTAACTTAGACAATGTTATTTGTTATATCTCCCTCTGGCAAATTCAGTTGCTTAGTAAAAAAAAAAAAAAAAAAAAAAAAAAATTTTTTTTTTAATGTGTTAAATGCCTTGCACAGCGGTTGATCTATAGAAGAAGCTCAATTAATATCAGCTTAAAATATTGTGTGTTAGATTACCTTTCAAAAATGCCAGCATGATTTGATGAGATTGTGGTCCTTTAAAAGATGGAATTAACAAATATTGTGTATCCTGGCTCTGTTATTTCAGGTGCAAATCCTAATTGTTAGTGGTTGTCTTCCATAATTAGCAAGATGTCACCTCCCCTGCTTCTCTCCAAGTATAGAGGCCAAGACTTATTGGAACTTCTAGGAGGTTTATCCTATTAGACAATATACTTGTTCTTGTTGTTGTTAGGTGCCATTGAGTCGGTTCCGACTCATAGCGACCCTATGCACAACAGAACGAAACACTGCGCAGTCCTGCTCCATCCTTACAATCGTTGTTATGCTTGAGCTCATTGTTGCAGCCACTGTGTCAATCCACCTTGTTGAGGGTCTTCCTCTTTTCTGCTGACCCTGTACTCTGCCAAGCACGATGTCCTTCTCCAGGGACTGATCCCTCCTGACAACATGTCCAAAGTGTGTAAGACGCAGTTTCGCCATCCTTGCCTCTAAGGAGCATTCTGGCTGCACTTCTTCAAGACAGATTTGTTCGTTCTTTTGGCAGTCCATGGTATATTCAGTATTCTTCGCCAACACCACAATTCAAAAGCATCAACTCTTCTTCAGTCTTTCTTATTCATTGTCCAGCTTCCACATGCATATGATGTGATTGAAATACCATGGCTTGGGTCAGGCGCACCTTAGTGTTCAGGGCGACATCTTTGCTCTTCAATGCTTTGAAGAGGTCCTTTGCAGCAGATTTGCCGAATGCAATGCGTCTTTTGATTTCTTGACTGCTGCTTCCATGGGTGTTGATTGTGGATCCAAGTAAAATGAAATCCTTGACAACCTCAGTCTTTTCTCCGTTTATCACGATGTTGCTCGTTGGTCCAGTTGTGAGGATTTTTGTTTTCTTTATGTTGAGGCATAATCCATACTGAAGGCTGTGGTCTTTGATCTTCATCTGTAAGTGCTTCAGGTCCTCTTCACTTTCAGCAAGCAAGGTTGTGTCATCTGCATAACGCAGGTTGTTAATGAGTCTTCTTCCAATCCTGATGCCCCGTTCTTCTTCATATAGTCCAGCTTCTCGTATTATTTGCTCAGCATACAGATTAAATAGGTATGGTGAAAGAATACAACCCTGATGCACACCTTTCCTGACTTTAAACCAATCAGTATCCCCTTGTTCTGTCCGAACAACTGCCTCTTGATCTATGTAAAGGTTCCTCATGAGCACAATTAAGTGTTCTGAAATTCCCATTCTCGGAAATGTTATTCATAATTTGTTATGATCCACACAGTTGAATGCCTTTGTATAGTGAATAAAACACAGGTAAACATCCTTCTGGTATTGCCTGCTTTCAGCCAGGATCCATCTGACATCAGCAGTGATATCCCTGGTTCCACGTCCTCTTCTGAAACTGGCCTGAATTTCTGGCAGTTCCCTGTCGATATACTGCTGCAGCCATTTTTGAATGATCTTCAGCAAAATTTTGCTTGTGTGTGATATTAATGATATTGTTCTATAATTTCCACATTTGGTTGGATCACCTTTCTTGGGAATAGGCATAAATATGGATCTCTTCCAGTCAGTTGGCCAGGAAGCTGTCTTCCATATTTCTTGGCATAGATGAGTGAGTGCCTCCAGCGCTGCATCTGTTTGTTGAAACATCTCAATTGATATTCCATCAATTCCTGGAGCCTTGTTTTTCGCCAATGCCTTCAGAGCAGCTTGGACTTCTTCCTTCAGTACCATCGGTTCCTGATCATATGCCACCTCTTGAAATGGTTGAATATTGACTAATTCTTTTTGGTATAATGACTCTGTGTATTCCTTCCATCTTCTTTTGATGCTTCCTGCATCATTTAATATTTTCCCCATAGAATCCTTCGCTATTGCAACTCGAGGCTTGAATTTTTTCTTCAGTTCTTTCAGCTTGAGAAACGCCGAGCGTCTTCTTCCCTTTTGGTTTTCCACCTCCAGCTCTCTGCACATGTCATTATAATACTTTGTTTTCTCGAGAGGCGCTTTGAAATCTTCTGTTCAGTTCTTTTACTTCATCAATTCTTCCTTTTGGTTTACCTGCTTGATGCTCAAAAGAAAGTTTCTCTGACATCCATCTTGGTCTTTTCTTTCTTTCCTGTCTTTTCAATGACCTCTTGCTTTCTTCATGGATGATGTCCTTGATTTCATTCTACAACTCATCTGGTCTTCGGTCACTAGTGTTCAGTGCATCAAGTCTGTTCTTCAGATTGTCTCTGAATTCAGGTGGGATATACTCAAGGTCATATTTTGGCTCTGGTGGACTTGCTCTGATTTTCTTCAGTTTCAGCTTGAACTTGCGTATGAACAGTAGATGGTTCCACAGTCGGCCCCTGGCCTTGTTCTGGCTGATAATACTGAGCTTTTCCATCGTCTCTTTCGACAGATGTAGTCAATTTGATTTTTGTGTGTTCCATCTGGAGAGGCCCATGTGTATAGTCGCCGTTTATGTTGGTGAAAGAAGGTATTTGCAATGAAGAAGTCGTTGGTCTTGCAAAACTCTATCATTCGATCTCTGGCATTGTTTCTATCACCAAGGCCATATTTTCCAACTACTGATCCTTCTTGTTTCCAACTTTCGCGTTCCAATCACCAGTAATTTTCAATGCATCTTGATTGCAAGTGTGATCAATTTCAGACAGCAGAAGTTGGTAAAAATCTTCAATTTCTTCCTCTTTGGCCCTAGTGGTTGGTGCACAAATTTTGAATAATAGTCGTATTAACTGGTCTTCCTTGTAGGCGTATGGATATTATCCTATCACTGACAGCGTTGTACTTCAGGATAGATCTTGAAACATTCTTTTTGACAATGAATGCAACACCATTCCTTTTCCAGTTGTCATTCCCAGCATAGTAGACTATGATTGTCCGATTCAAAATGGCCAATACCAGTCCACTTCAGCTCATTAATGCCTAGGATATCGATGTTTATGCATTCCATTTCATTTTTGATGAATTCCAATTTTCCTAGATTCATACTTCGTACATTCCAGATTCTGATTATTAATGGATGTTTGCAGCTGTTTCTTCTCATTTTGAGTCATGCCACCTCAGCAAATGAAGGTCCCGAAAGCTGGACTCCATCCACGTCATTAAGGTCGACTTTACTTTGAGGAGGCAGCTCTTCCCCAGTCATCTTTTGAGTGCCTTCCAACCTGGGGGGCTCACCTTCCAGCACTATATCAGACAATGTTCCGCTGCTATTCATAAGGCTTTCACTGGCTAATGCTTTTCAGAAGTAGACTGCCGGGTCCTTCTTCCTAGTCTGTCTTAGTCTGGAAGCTCAGCTGAAACCTGTCCTCCATGGGTGACCCTGCTGGTATCTGAATACCGGTGGCATAGCTTCCAGCATCACAACAACACACAAGCCCCACAGTACGACAAACTGACACACAGCGGTGGGGGGGGAGGGGACACAATATACTACAAAGCAGAAATTCATTGGGTACAAACAGATGAACTTGCCTCTTGGGAGGGTTAATTCCACCTTTCATTCTCACATTAGAATCAAATCAGTCTAAACGGAGAGGCTGGGAACTTTGCTGTGGGGCGTGAGAATGAGAGAAGTGTGTATAATGTAGATTCTGGATTCTGCTGTTAAAGCCAGATGGTTGAGGTGGTAGTGGCTGCATATTGTGATGTTGGAGAGCAATGGGAGGAGACCCTGAGTCAGGAAAAAAGTTCTAAAGAGAAATTGGAAGAAACCAATGATAAATTTATTAGTCAGTGAAAATCTGGAAGCTTGTGCCGATGTCCATTTTGTGAATGCAATTAGAGTCATATTTAACTCTGAAGTTAAACTACCTGAATGTCATCTGGCTCAACCCTGGATAAATCAGTTGTCTTTTCTGCACTTCAGTTCCCTTTTCTGGAAAATGGGGACAATAAGAGTACTATGGCATGGTGAGCATCAATAACATATGCAGCACCCTTAGAGCAGAGCCTGACGCAGTGAGGTGATCGTATGAGAGCTAGTTATTATTATTTGCTCATGGCACTCACTTTATATGCGTGTACCATCTTGTGTAAAAATGAAATAATAGGTAAATCTGTACCATCCTCTTTGCATCTGGAACCTTCCGTCATCAATAATGGAAAAAGGAACTTGCAAGCTGTGATGCAAAAGAAAAGCTATAAATGAGAGAAAAAAAAGTGCCATCGAGAAGTAGATATTAATTCTCAGGGTACGGTGGACACTCATTGGCACTCAGTGAACACTGTTGAATGGATAACTCAGTCTTTCTTTTCTTCATTTTGTTTTTTTTTTTATGGGAAATTAATGAGACAGCAATAAAAATGTTTAAACACATACAATTAAATTCATAAATGAAGCAATTCCACAGTGAAATTGAATTAGTTGCCTGTAGGCACAGAAATATTTGTAGTTCATTGCTATTATTAATATCTTACCATGCTTTTATTGGTAAGTACTGTGCCATTTTTTTTCAGAACCTTACATTTAATGTTGTATGTTTATTTTTGCCTGTGTTCTCTTTTCTTTATAAACATAAGAGGATAGAAAAGCTAGCCACCTTAGTGTACTCTATTTATCTGTTAGGTTTTACAGAGTATTTCTTCTAAAGAATTTAAGGGTCTGGATGTCTAACTGTAAATCTGGAACATGATGACATGTATATTTTGTGGATTCTACTTAGAAACTTACAGAATGTTATAGATTTACCTAGAAGGTGAAAACGTATACTTAGGAAGAAGAGTAAATATGGTTTTAAACAAAGACATGCAGTAACCTAATACATGTGTGGACATATGAAGGTAAGATCAGTAAAATACAGTGAAGGCCATGGTGACAGGTCAAGAAGGAGAGACTAGATAGGGAGGAGTAGAGTGTAAATTAGAAGGTTGCCACAGAGAGGGAGAGAAGAAGGGTGGAAGGAGTCAAGGTAAAGAATGAAATCTTAAAAGAAGTGAATCAGAAGGAAGAAAGTAGAGGGCAGGAGTTTATCTTGCGTGGAATGGTTTGTCTCATTAGTGCATTTATAGGAAGTGATCGGCTACCCGGGAAGCTCTAGTGTATTTAAATATTGCTGACATTCATTTTTCATTTGGCTGTTTCACAGGGTTGGTAGCTGTATTAGTCAGGGTCCATGGCAGTAAACAGAGACGTACTCTGGAATTTTGAAGGGACCATGGGCTCTATGGGAGAAAAGACCTGGAGATCTATCCTGTAAAGATTACAGCCTAGGAAACCCTATGGGACAGTACTACTCAGTCACATGGGGTTACTGTGAATCGGAATTGACTCTAGAGCACACAACAACAACAAGAAGTAATAGAGGTATGGACAGGGCTAAGAGAACACACACGGGACCTTGAGGAGCCTTGTAGCTAGCAGCGAGGGGAAACTGTTAACCCCATGGGGCCTTAGTGGAAAGGGAGTCAAAGGTGTTCTCAGCTTCTGGTGTCTGCAGGAGCCTGATGGGAGCTGCAGTCTTGGTGATAGGAAGAAGCCTAAGAAGGGGCATTCCTGTAGGAGCAGTTTTTAGAGGAAAGCAGCCACTGCCAGAACTATGGAGCTGAGGCAGAGAGGACATACCTTGACCATTTTCTTCTCTCATCGGCCCATCTCTTTCCATTGTCTTCCATCGGCTGACTCTACCTGGAAGCTAAAGTGCAAGAGAGCTAGCTGGTGCATTCCATGGGCTTCAGCAAGGTAGAGAAAGGTGGAGAATGGATTTGGGGTTGTGGAGGTGGGGGGATGAAAATGGAGACTAATTTGTACAGTGTCTTAAAATAGCTTGAGATTTCTTCTAATTCATTTTATGGATTGCCCCTGTTCAGTTCTGTAAATGAAACTGGGAGTAAGTACCCTCTGTTTTAGTAATGCAGGTATACTGTCTGGACTTTTAGTCTCCACATGAAGAATGCTGAATGCAGGAAAGGACCAGTCACCAAAGGAGCCGTCACCGTGAACAACTGACTCTTTGCTGAGTAATAGGAATGATGCTTTGTTCCAATATTTTGTCACCTTAGTACCCCAGAATCAGTGGGTGGCAGCGACAGTTTGGGCAGTTAGATCTGTATTGTGATGCAGAGCAGACAACACACACTTCATATTGTATCTGTTTTGGGCATTTTGTAAATTTGAAGTTATATAAAAATATTAGTTAAGGCATGACAAAGTAGTTTATGAAACTGGCTGTCATATGCAAAGAAATGTTTATGAGATGAGGTGTTTTTTGCTGCATAGGTTTTATTCCAAGAACATTAAGATTCTTGAGAGTAACATTTATGAAGGTAAAAGGTGAAGGAAGAAAAATATTGTTTGAAATTATTCAGATGTTTTTAGTTTTAATTTTAAGGGACTTTGAAATACTATTTCCATGTTTATTTGGAGTGAGTATGATATGCCTGAAAGTGTACATGCACACACCCTTCTGTGCAAAATGTTATGAACCTGAAGATCTCCTGACATTAGATACTGAACAATATTTAAATGAAATTGGTATCTGAGCAAACTTGATGCAAGAACCGTCAATTCACTGCTTTAATTCCAAGAACTGAAATGCCAGGAGCAAAATTATCTTCAACATATGAGTTTATAGATGATAAAAACAATGATCAACATGACATATGCACCTAGTCCATCTATTGGAACTGGTACATATGAGTTAAGTTCTTTTTCTCATCCATAGGAGGGAATTTCGTGTTGGGAACAGTATCAGCCATGAAGAACATACCAACCTTCATCTTTTCTCTCACAGCCCCCTTTTAGATACAACCTTTTTTGGCCTTTGGAACACCATCTTATGACATGGCTAGAGTTAGCAATTGTCCTGTAAGCAAGAGGATCATATTCAGGCCCTGTCTTTGTGTGGAGAGTTACTTGCCATGATAAAATTGCTCAGGCATTGTTTTCTGCTACTATGACAGTTATTAGCTCTAAGTAAGGAACATGCACTCCATTGAACCAGATTTAAGCCCACTTAGTTTAAAGAGCTCATTGGAGCCCTGGTGGCACAGTGGTTAAGAGCTCACGCTGCTAACCAAAAGATCGGCAGTTTGAATCCACCAGCTACTCTTTGGAAACTCTATGGGGCAATTCTATCCTCTAGGGTGGCTATGAGTTGGAATTGACTCAACAGAGGTGTCAGGGAAGGTTTTCTTGCCCACAAAGCTTCGTTGAGTTTGTTATCAGACTTTCCTTATATGTAGTAAAAGAAGTGGATTTAATGCATATTTCTAATATTTCTATTGACATCAATATTTATATCAATAAGTAATATAAAAATATTTGTGTTTAAAATCTTCTGACAACATAAAGAAGCTTATGTGTGTAAGCGTAAAATTTATTATTTAATGTGTTTTTTAAAAAATATAAAATATATATACAAAAAGGTTTCTATTTTAACCATTTGTAAGCATACAATTCAAAGATTCACCGTGTTGTGCTACTGCCAATGCTATCTATTTCCAGAAGTTTCTCATCACCCCAAACAGAAAGTCAGTACCCTCCAGCAATAACTCCCCCTCCCTCCCACCCTGGCCCCTGGTAACAACTAATTAACTTTGATCTGTATGCAGTTACCTGTTCTAGATATTCCCGGAACTGGGTTCATACTATGTTTGCCCTTTGGTGTCTGTCCTATTTCGCTCAGCATCTGATGCATTTTTAAACTGAAAATATTTGTGAACTATCATGAGCTGTTCTTTTCCTTTTAAATTCAGACTTAGGCAGAAAATACCACTGCAGATAAATTTCTTTGCTTTGAAAGTTTTACTTGCCAAGTTCCTTATGTGTGCTGTAAAGAATAATTAATGTAATGAAAAAATCAATATTGTGTATAAATTATTTAGGCTTTACTATCGTTGTAATTTTCTCTTCAACACCTATTGATCGACAAGAATTCATTTGTTAATTTCTTCCTAATAAGATATTCATCGTATTAGGTCTGTGGTAGTGCTGTCCCTGCACTTTCGCAGTGAGTCATGAATTGCTAATGATGCCAGGAACAAGCTAACTTACTACTCAGTGCTGCGAGAATGGAAAACAGGCAAAGGGGAGTAATTTGAAATGCTGTCCCGTAGAAACCCTGTGTATCTAGACAACTACAAATCACTAACTTAGTATACTCTTGACTGATAATAATTTGTACTGTTAAATTTCATTTGTATGATTTTTTTTAGGTATGTGTTTACTTTTAAATTAATTTGAAAATCCATTATCCTGTTTTTCTTGGGGAGGGTGGGGTCCTTTCCAAACTATCTATGGTAGTGCCCTGAAGTTGAGGACTATCAAATGATGTTTTGGACAATTATGAATGGATTTCCTTTAGAGGAGTAGGGAGAATATGAAGTCTTTTTGAAAAACACAGAGAGATGGGTCCGAGAAGTCAAATAGTTGACTGCAAAAAGAACCTCTGTATCAGATGATTTAGATCAGGGGGGCAGAGTGGTTCCCTGAAAAGAGCTCTGAATTTGTGATCAAGCAACCATGATTTGAATCTGGGCTTCCCCATTTTACTTATTTATTGTCTAGCTTCCTTGCTAAAATATATGCTTCCTGAGGATGGTGACTTTTTTAAAAATTCATTTCTGTATCCTCAACACCTCGAATAGTGCCTGGTTCATGAGGACTGTCAGATAAACGTTGACTGAATACATGAATGAATGAAAGAAATAAAGCATAGATAAATTCTCTGATTTGCCAGACAATTTGAATAAGAACATGTGCTCTATCTTCTTTTTAATGTTTTTGTGGGTAAGGAAATGAGTGTGAAGGCATTTTGTGAAGTATAAAGGATTGTACAAATTTAAATTTACATTGACGGTGAGAGACCTTTTGATATAGAATAGCAAAGGAAGAAAAGTTGGATTTTGGAAATGCAATGAATATAGAGTATTTCCAAAATCAGGAATGACAAAGATGAGGTTGAAAAATATGCAAACTACGTAATTCAGCACAACAGTTTGCTAGAGTAATGAGTAATGTCTTTTAACTTAACATATCGTAAAAGCCTGAACAAAACATGTAAGTCCTTTCCTTAGACTGTCAGGGAATTTTTTGCCAGGGCTTTGGCAGAGATCATTCTTCTAAAGGGTTTTTGTTGTTGTTGTTTGTTTGTTTTTTCCATTGCTTTACCCATTTGAGGATGTTCTCCTAAAATTGTATTTTCAATTTTGTATTCATGACCATAATCTTATATAACAGATATAAACTATATAGCTATAGGTTAATATGGAAACCCTGGTGGCGTAGTGGTTAAGTGCTGTGGCTGCTAACCAAGAGGTTAGCAGTTCGAATCCACCAGGCACTCCTTGGAAACTCTATGGGGCAGTCCTACTCTGTTCTATAGCGTCGCTATGAGTCGGAATCGACTTGACGATAGTGGGTTTGTTTTGGTTTTAAAGGTTAATATGTCCTGAAATTGAGCTAACAGTGTAACTGTTCTTTATTTTAGCTGATTTAGGATGTAATAATCCACTGAGCTGTTAGTTAACTAAGTATTGGTTTTCCAGTTAATTACAAAGAAAACAAGAAGTGACTTTAGAACAGAAAATAAAATCTTTGAGAATTTAGAGTTTGCATTATAATAAAGATCTATCAGAAGAATTATTTTGCTTGGTAATGACCTAGTTTCCATACCTGAGGTGTGGTTCTGGTCCATCCAGGATGACATGATAGATTTACGTGGGTCAAGATCTAGAAGTATACACGACTTCTTGGAAAAAGTTCAGTGAGCTGATGGAAAACTGTGAAAGGTGTGGTGACTGGCAGTAGGAGGTGATCCAGAAGGAGAGAGGGGCAGTATAATTGATTGAACTCTTTATTCTAACAACAACCCTATGAGGCATGTAGTAGTATCTCCATTTTACAGATGAAGAATCTGAGTGTATTTTGGGGATGGCTTCAGCTGCAAATAACAAAAACTCAAATTTAAATTCACTTAATAATAAAAAAATTTAAATCTCATAGCAAGTGGTCCAGAGAGAAGGTATTAGAACTGGTTGATCCTGTCTCAGTAGTGTTTTCAACAGACAGTAAAGCAAAGAGGTTTAAGAACACAGGTTCCAAAGCCTGACTGTGGATTCAAATCCATGACTCTACCATTTATTCCTATGTGACTTTGCATAAATTACGTAAATTCTCAGGCCTCAGTTTCCTTATGTGCAAAACAGTGATAAAACATTCCTACCTTCCGTTTGTGGTGAGGATCTTATGAATTAATGCACACAAACACCTAAAGGAATACCTAAAGCCTGTGAGAACTAAATGTTAGCCTTTTTTTTTTTAGCTGAGGACCCAGGTGTTCTTCCATGTCTCTGCTCTGTCAACCTGGGCTTGGTGACTTGGCTTCCTCATGGTTGGAAGACGGCTCTATAGCCATTCCAGGCAGAATTTCCAGGCCAGACAGGTCAACAACTAGAGAAGAAAGAGAATATCACATTACCTGTGTTATCATCTAAGGAGTAAGGAAATCTTTCCTAGAAGCAATCCTAGAAAACCTGTGCGTCTCCTTAAAGTGTTGCATTTCTTCGACTGGCCGAAGAACTGGGATTATTCTTTGTTTATTGTGGTTTAAATATATATAACGAAACATTTGCCATTTTAACATTTTTTATGTGTGTGTTTCAGTGACAACTGAACCATCATGTTGTACACTTATCATCACTAAAAAATTAATCCCCAAATTTTCCATTACTCTTAACATAAACTCAATGTCACCTAAGCAATGACTTCCCCTATCCCGTGTCCCACCATGTCTGGTAACCACTAATGAGCTTTGGCTTCTATACATTTGTGTATTGTAGATATTTAATATAAGTGGGGACATACGATAGTTGTCCTTTTGTGATTAACTAATGTTTCACTCAGCGTGTTTTCAACATTCATCCATGTTGTGGCATGTATCAGGACTTCATTTCTGTACATGGCGGAGTAATATCCCATTGTCTGTATATACTATGTCTTATTTACCCATTCATCTGTTGATGGACATTTGGATTGTTTCCACCTTTTGTGCTTTGGGTATTTACGTAGAATTGGAATTTCTGGGTCATATGGTAGTTCTATGTTCAACTTTTTGAGGAACCACCAAATTGTTTTCCACAGCTGCTACACCATTTTGCGTTCCCACCAGCAATGGATGAGGGTTCCAATTTCTCCACATTCTCTCTGACACCTCTTGATTTCCTTATCTTTCTGTTTATTTATATCACTGCCATTCTAGTGGGGTTAAGGTGGTATCTCATTGTAGTTTTGATTTGCATCTCCCTAATGGCTAATGATGCTGAGCATCTTTTCATGTGCTTGTGGCCATTCAAATATTCTCTTTGGTGAACTGACTGTTCATGTCCTTCGCCTATTTTTTGATTGGGTTGTCTTTTTGTTGTTGAGTTGTAGGATGCTCTCTCTCTCTCTCTCTATATATATATAGGATATTTGACTATTATCAGATAAATAGCTCCTCTTTCTTCTTTTTTAATGTAGGCATTTGCCCCTATAAATTTCCCTCTGAACACTGTCTTTAGTGTGTCCATAAGTTTCATGCAATTTTAAGTATTTTCTGGTTTTTGATTTCTTCCTTGACCTATTGGTTATTTAATAATGTGTTGTTTGATTTCTACACATTTGTGTATTTTCCAGTTTTCCTTCTGATAATTTGTAGATTCATTTCTTTGTGGTTGGAGAAGATGGTTTGTATGATGTCAATCTTTTTAAATTTATCGAGACTGTCTTTATAACCTGACATGGGGTCTATCACTGGAGAAAAATGTGGATTGTGTTATTGTTGGGTGAGTCTTCTCTATATGTCTGCTAGGTCTAGTTGGTTTACAGCGTTGCTCCAGTCTCCATATCGATCTTCTTTTTAGATGTTCTGGCTATTATTTAAAGTGATTTATTGAAGTCTCCAACCATTATTGTAGAGATATCTCTTTTGCCTTTCAATTCTGTCATTGTTTGCCTCATATATTTTGGAACTCTGATTTTAGGCGCATATGTATTTAAAATTGTTATATCTTCTTAATGAATTGACCCTTTTATCATTATATAATGCCCTTTGTCTCTTATAACTGATTTTGACTTAAAGCATATTCTATCCAATATTAAAATTGCCACCCCAGCTCTCTTTTGGTTACTATTTGTATGAATTTTTTTTTTTCCATCCTTGCACTTTCAACCTATTTGTGTCTTTGGGCTTAAGTTGTGCCTCTTCTAGAGAGCATGTAGTTGGATCATATCTTTTTTTATAGATGCATATTTTGACACTCTTTCCTTTTTGATTGGAGCATTTAGAATTTATATTCATAGTAATTACTAATAAGGAAGGACTTCCTTCTGCTATTTTGTTATTTGTTTTTTATGCTTATACCTTCTTTTTCCCTTATTTCCTCCACTTCTGCTAACATTTGTCTTTCGTGTTTTTTTTTTTTTTTGGTACTGAACTGTTTTGATTCTGCACTCCTTTTGTGTATATTTAAAAAAATATTTTCCTTGTAGTTACCACAAGGATTACATTTAACATCTTACATTTATAACAACCTGGTTTAAATTGACACCAACTTAACTTCAGTCACATACACAAACTCTATTCCTATAGTGCTCCTCCCTCTTCCCTGGTTATGTTGCCATCATCTATTATATCTTTTACATCATGTGCCCTGTAACATAAATTTTAACATATTATTTAATGCATTTGTCACTAAAGCATGAAGATATAACCACTGGAATTACCAAGCAAAAATACTTTAGAACTAGCCCTATCTGTGCCCATGAAACTACCTTTGATGGAAATTTTTTTTTTTTTTTCTACATATGACTTCGAATTACTGTCTGGTGTCTTTTCCTTCCCATCTGAAGGACTCCCTTTAGCATTTCTTGTATGCCAGATCTAGTGGTGATGCACTCTCTCAGCTAATGTCTTAATTTTGCTTTCATTCTTGAAGGGTAGTTTTGCTGGATATAGTATTTTGTTTGATACGTCTTTTGTTTCAGCACTTTAATATGTCATTTCACTGCTTTCTGGCCTCCAAGATTTCTGAGGAGAAATTGGCACTTAATCTTATTGAGGATCTTTTTTAATGTGATAAATTGGTTTTCTCTTGCTGCTTTCAGGATTCTCCAGTTTTCTGAGTCTAATTATAAAGTGTCTTGATGTGTATGTCTTTGGGTTTATCCTGCTTAAAGTTTGTTGAGCTTCTTATATTTGCAGATTTATGTCCTTAATCAGATTTGGAAAGTTTTCTGCCATTGTTATCATTTTTTTAAATTCTTTTTGTCCTTTTATCTCTGTCATTACCTTCTGGGATTCCCATGATGTGTATATTGGTTTGTTTGCTTGATGATGTCCCACATTTCCATTAGGCTGTACCCAGCAGTCTTTTCTCTTCTCTTCGTTGCTCTTCAAAGTCCATAATTTCAGTTACCTAATTCTGTAATTTGCTGATATTTTTCTTCTGCTAGCTCAAATCTGCTACTAAGTCCCTCCCAATGGTTTTTTTTTTTTTAATTTCAGTTAAGGTATCTTTCAGTTCCAGTATTGTTATTTTGTTTCTCTTTATAGTGTCTATCTATTTATATTGTTTTGGTCATGTGTTATTTTCCTGATTTTCGTTAGTTCTTTGAGCTTGTTTAATATTGTTGTATTATATTCTTTCAGTCTGTTCATTATCTAGGTTTTCATAGAAATGATTTCTCTCCTTTCATCTTGTTCTTTTGTGTAGGACATTGTTTCCAGTTTCTCTGTGTGCTTTGTTATTTTTTGGTGAAGCCAGGATATTAGAAAATTACAATATGTTGGCTTTCTCAATTCCCCCAAATATGTGGCACTTTTTAAAGCACTAATTTCTGCAACAAACTCTTAGGTGGGCACAGTCTTCAGACTTTGCACACTGTTCCCTCCCCTACTCTGTGAGATTGCTGTTTTAGTCCACATAGAGGTTTTAGTTCATTAGCAGCTCCCGGACTGGTGAGTAAACACACACTGATCAGTGTACCCCCAGGCAGGCACTGTCTTCAGTCCTTCTTCACCACTCCCTCCCTCACTGTGTGAGGGCTCTGATCCAGGCCAGACTGAAGTCCTGGTCCTTCAGGCCCTAACGTGACTGGTCCGAATATATACCCTGTACGGTTTTCTAGGAAGATCTGTCCTATTTACTATGGAGCCACAGATCTTAGTGCACTGGAGAGCTGTGAGTTGATTGGGGCTGTGGCTGTAGCTTTGGTGCAGCCGTCCATCTGCCTCACCAAGAGGGGAAAAGGCAGGGACAGTGAAAGAAGCACTTTTTCTACTGTATGTTATTCACTTTTATCTTGTTTCAGTTTATGGCTCCTTTTGTGTCCTTTGTCTGCCTCCTCAGGGTTCTTACAGGATTGAGCACAGATTTCTAGTTGTTTTTCTTGGCATTCATGTGGGGAGGGTCGAGATCTCATATCTGCTTAAGCTGCCATCTTCCCAGCATCCTCGTTTATTTTTTCATTCATTCCTGTGTTGGTTCATTCAACTCACCATATACTTACTGAGTGTCAAACACATACACTACAGTTTCAGAGAACACAAAAGGAAGAAAATTATTCCTCACACGTTTTGAGGGCTTTGATCTGGGTGCTTTAAGTATGTAAGTGCCTTTATTAAGTAGGTAATATTATCTCCAGGAATCTCTGGGTGATGCAAATGGTTAATTGCGTGACTACTAACTGTTTGGTGGTTTGAACCCACTGAGAGGCACCTTATAAGAACAGCCTGGCAATCTGCCTCTGAAAGGTCATAGCCTTGAAAAGGCTGTGGAATGCAGTTCTACTCTGCACATACGGAGTTTCCATGAGTCAGAATCACTTGACAGCAACGGATAAACTGGTAATTATAATCTCCATTAGAAAGATGAGGAAATTAGATTCAGGGAAGTTAAGCGACTTGCCCACGGTTGCAGAAGTAAACATTGATGGAGCAGTTGGGTGTTTTAATGACAAGATTTCAGAACCGTGTCTCTCAATCCCTAGGCTGTGTTGCTGTTGTGTGTACAGTAAGTCCCCGGGTTATGAACAGCTGATTTAAGGACAACTCCTACTTGCCTTTTACTGTTACGTAAACTTGCCCTCATTTTGGAATGATTGAACCAACCCCTACCTGCGACAAATTCTTCATCACAGTCACCTTCACATGCTGTGCGTGCACCTTTTAAATCATTGAAATGACTTTGAGCTTTTTCTTGCACTAAAATACATGGCTAAATAAGAACCATATGCACCTATTCACCTTACCTACAAATTTGACTTAAAGACATGCTTAGGAATGGATCTTGTTCATAACCTGGGGACCGCCTGTATTTGAGAGCTACCTGGGCAGGTAGTGAGAGGATTGGCAGGAGCAAGGTAGGGCCAAGGTAGATTTAAATGGGTTACTGAGAATGGGACTGAAGCATAGGAAAAAGAATTTATTTAATCAAAGACATAAAGATGGTAAAAAGTGAACACCGGGTTTTAGAAGCAGTGCAGAAGTCAGTGATCAGAGTAAAGGCATAAGTTCAAGTTGGAACTAGGTCCAGGAATAGACTAATAGCACCCTCACAACCATGGCTAGGATTTTGGAGTGGTTCTAGGTATCGGGGGATGACTGAGTCTTAAAGTCAGACATTTGCAAGCTCTAAGAGGACAGGATACAGGAGGAGGAAGGAGAAGGGAAGGGATATAAAACAAAACCTGATAGAGATAACTTCTTTATAATTTAAAAAATACTGTGAAGACACTGATCATTGCCTAGGGATATGAAACATTGAACTTAGAGCTATATATAAGTGTTCTAAAGAAAGTGTGCTGAAAGTTTGAATATTTACAGGAATAAGAAAGGCAGGTAATAAAGAGTATCAACTGGATAAAGAGATAGGGTAATATTGGGATGGGAATAGCACAATTTACAGAGGACCTTGAATGTATACTGAAGAAATTATTTTTGGTTCAACATGAAATTTAGAATTACTCCAGATTTTTAAACAACGCTGTGGTTTCTGTCAGTTTGTCATACTGTGATGGCTTGCGTATTGCTGTGATACTGGGAGCTGTGCCACCGGTATTTCAAATACCAGCAGGGTCACCTTTGGTGGACAGGTTTTAGCCAAGCTTCCAGACTAAGACAGACTAGGAAGAAGGACCTGGCAGTCTACTTCTGAAAAAATATGGCCAGTGAAAATCTTAAGATTAGCAGCAGAACATTGTTGGATATAATGCTGGAAGATGAGCCCCTCAGGTTGGAAGGTACTCAAAATACAAACGGGGAAGAGCTGCCTCCTCAAAGTAGAGTCAACTTTAATGACATGGATGAGTCCAGCTTTCAGGACCTTCATTTGCTGATGTGGCATGACTCAAAGTGAGAAGAAACAGCTGCAGACATCCATCAATAATTGGAACATGTGCAGTGCGATTAATTACTTTTGTGTATGGCCTTTCTAGCCATGGTCTTGTAACTGTCACCCAAGTGATAGGGTGGGACTGTGTGATAGGATAATTGTGGCCTACTAAGGGGTATTGGTCAGTTTTGCCTTAAAAGAGAGCCAGTTCCGGAGAAGAGAGGAGGATCCTACCACCACCAAGGAAGAACAGCCAGGAGTGGAGAGCATGTCCTTTGGACCTACGGTTCTTGTGCTGAGAAGCTCCTGGAAGCCAGAGACAGAGACAGAGTGACACAGAGAGAGAGAGAGAAGGCTGTAACCCTGAAGACAATGAGAAGTGGTGGAGGAGAAACCCGGCATCAGGAGATAGCACAGTGGCCTTCCTGGCCCATGGAGAGAGAAAGCGAAGTGCCTTTGGAGAGAGGCATTCCTGTGAGCATGGTTGAGAAGAGGCTGTCTGATGGAAGAACTGTATCCTGAATGTTCCTGTAACTGTTATTTCCCTAGTAAACCCCATAACTATAAGCATGGTTTGTAAGTTCTGATCGGACATTGCAATGAATTATCCAAACCAGTAGAGAGTGCTGTGGGAGGGAGGGTTGGTGTCAGAATGGGTAAAAATGGCAGAGAGAGGAGGCATGTGTGACTCCCGTCACATAGGAATCAGCCTTGGGCTCTTGATCCTCATTCCCCCTCCCCTTCATTGGTTTGGAGGTCAGACACTACCCCCAAGCTGTTTTTACGATGCGGACTGTACAAAGTATGAATCTAGGAAAATTGGAAATTGCCAAAAACAAAATGGAACACATAAAGATCGATATCCTAGGAATTAGTGAGCTGAAATGGACTGGTATTGGACATTTTGAATCAGATAGTCATATGGTCTCCTATGCTGGGAATGACAACTTAAAGAAGAATGGCATCATGTTCGTTGTCAAAAAGAACATTTCAAGATCTATCCTGAAGTACACCACTGTCAGTGATAGGATAATATCTATACGCCTACAAGGAAGACCAGTTAATATAACTGTTATTCAAATTTATGCACCAAGCACTAACGCCAAAGATGAGGAAATTGAAGATTTTTACCAAGTTCAGCGGTCTGAAATTGATCAAATATGCAATCAGGATGCATTGATAATTACTGGCGATTGGAATGCGAAAGTTGGCAACAAAGAAGAAGGATCGGTAGTTGGAAAATATGATCTTGGTGATAGAAATGGTGCTGGAGATTGCATGATAGAATTTTGCAAGACCAATGACTTCTTCACTGCAGATACCTTTTTTCAACAACATGAATGACAACTATACACTTGGACCTCACTGGATGGAAAACACAGGAATCAAATCAACTACATCTGTGGAAAGAGATGATGGTAAAGCTCAATACCATCTGTCAGAACAAGGCCAGGGCCTGGCATATGCAAGGTCAAGTTGAAGCTGAAGAAAATTTTAAAAAGTCCACAATACAACCTTGAGTATATCCCACCTGAAATTGGAGAACATCTCAAGAATAGAGTGAGCTGTTGATTGCTAATGACCAAAGACTAGACAAGTTGTGGGAAGACGTCATGGACATCATACATGAAGAAAGCAAAAGGTCATTAACAAGACAGGAAAGAAAGAAAAGACCAAAATGGATGTCAGAAGAGACTCTGAATCTTCTTGAATGTAGAGTAGCTAAAGCGATTGGAAGAAATGATAAAGAGCTGAACAGAAGATTGCAAAGACGAACTCCAGAAGACAAAGTAAGATATTATAATGAAATATGCAAAAACCTGGAGTTAGAAAACCAAAAGGGAAGAACATGCTTGGCATTTTTCAAGCAGAACGAGCTGAAGAAAAAATTGAAGCCTTGAGTTGTAATTTTGAAGAATTCTATGGGCAGAATAGGAGCTCTGGTGGAGTAGTTGTTAAGAGCTTGGCTGCTAACCAAAAGGTCACCAGTTTGAATACACCAGGGGGTAGTTCTACTCTGTTCTACAGAGTCTCTATGAGTTGGAATCGACTCGACGTCAATGAGTTTTTTTTTTTTAAAGTGGCAAAATACTGAATGATGCAGGAAGCACCAAAAGCAGATGAAAAAAAAAAAAAAAGAATACACAATATCACTGTACCAAAAAGAATTGGCTGACATTCAACCATTTCAGGAAGTAGCATGTGATCTAGAACTAATGGTACTGAAGGAGGAAGTTCAAGCTGCACTGGAGGCATTGGTGAAAAACGGGGCTCCAGGAATTGACGGAATACCAATTGAGATAATGCAACAAACAGATGCAGTGCTGGAAGTGCTCA
Organism: Loxodonta africana; assembly: GCF_030014295.1. Classification (NCBI taxonomy): domain Eukaryota; kingdom Metazoa; phylum Chordata; class Mammalia; order Proboscidea; family Elephantidae; genus Loxodonta; species Loxodonta africana. The sequence continues at coordinate 9,460,986 of NC_087358.1, read as the reverse complement.
CTCTTCTATGCCAAGAAATTTGGAAGGTAGCTACCTGGCCTTCCGACTGGAAGAGATCCATGTTTGTGCCCACTCCAAAGGAAAAGGTGATCCAACAGAATGTGGAAATTATCGAACAGTATCATTAACATCATATGCAAGTGAAATTTTGCTGAAGATCCTTCAAAAGCAGTCGCAGCAGTATATTGACAGGGAACTGCCAGAAAATCAAGGTGGATTCAGAAGAGGACCTGGAATGAGGGATATTATTGTTGATGTCAGATGGATCTTGGCTGGAAGCAGAGAATACCAGAAAGATGTTTATCTGTGTTTTATTTACTATGCAAAGGCATTCGACTGTGTGGATCATAACAAATTATGGATAACATTACAAAGAATGGGGATTCCAGAACACTTTATTATGCTCATGAGGAATCTGTGTTTAGATCAAGAGACAGTTGTTTGAACAGAGCAAGGTGATACTGCGTAGTTTAAAATCAAGAAGGGTGTGTGTCACGGTTGTATCCTTTCACCATACTTATTTAATCTGTATGCTGAGCAAATAATCCAAGAAGCGCGACTGTATGAAGAAGAACACAGCATCCAGATTGGTGAAAGACTCATTTCTGCGATGTGCAGATGACACAACCTTGCTTGCTGAAAGTGAAGAGGACTTGAAGAATTTACTGATGAAGATCAAAGACTTCAGCCTTTAGTATGAATTGGCACCTCAACATAAAGAAAACAAAAATCCTCACACTTGGACCAATAAACAAACAAACAAAAAAATAAACAACATCATGATAAATGAAGAAAAGGTTGAAGTTGTAGAGGATTTCATTTTACTAGAATCCACAATCAACAACCATGGAAGCAGCAGTCAGGAAATCAAATCACATATTGCATTGGGCAAATCTGCTGCAAACAACCTCTTTAAAGTGTTAAGAAGCGAAGATGTCACTTTGAGAAGTAAGGTGCGCCTGACCCAAACTATGATATTTTCAGTTGCCTCATAATGCACTTGAAAGCTGGACAGTGAATAAGGAATACTGAAGAAGAATTGATGCCTTTGAATTATGGTATTGGCCAAGAATATTGAATCTACCATGAACTGCCAGAAGAACAAACAAGTTTGTCTTGGAAGAAATACAGCCAGAGTGCTTCTCGAAGCAAAAATGGCAAGACTTCGTTTCACGTACTTTGGACATGTTATCTGGAGAGACCAGTCCCTGGAGAAGGACATCATGCTTGGTGAAGTAGAGGGACAGTGTGAAAGAGGAAGACCCTTGATGAAAAGGATTGACATAGTGGCTGCGACAGTGGACTCAAACATAACAAAGATTGTGAGGATGGCGCAGGACCGGACAGTGTTTCATTTTGTTGTACTTTGGGTTGTTATGAGTGGGAGCCAACTTGACGGTGCCTAACAACAACAACAATGGTGGTTTTAAAAAATGCTTTTAAGTTCTTTGATAATCATCCCTTCAAGAGGTAGAGCTTAATTCCTCTCCCGCTCCCCACCCCCCCCCCGCCCCAGCATGGGTTTTAGTGACTTTTTTTATTGAAATGTAGCAGAAGTGATGAGATGCTATTTCTGAGATTAGCCTATAAAATAACTGTGGCTTCTGCCACTGGTGCTCTCTGTCTCTCGCCCTGTCTCTTGGATCATTTGCTCTGGAGGAAGTCATGATCTGGTCAGCCCTATAGAGAGGCCCAACAGCAGCGTGAGTGAGCTTGGAAGGGAATTCTTGAGCTCCAGTCAAGCCTTCAGAAATTGCAACCCTGTCCCACCGCTTGACTCTAGACTCATGAAAGACATGATCCAGGTTTGAATGCTAACAGGATTGATAAACAAAGAGGGTTGATTGTAGGAGTGATGTTTTTTTAATAAAATGACAGATGATGAGATCACAGACAGCAGGATCTCATCTACCTCCCTTTTTAACAGGAACGAAGGCAGAGTATTTGAGTACAGATACTGGAAATTTAGTGGAATTGATACTTGAAAGATGAAGTAGTTCTAATCTGACTGCATCTATTTTATCTATGAAGAATGAAGCCAAGTCTTTAGCTGAGAGTGGGAAGGAGAGGGGCGGGGGATGTTTGAGATTTGAGAAAAGAAGGTGTGAAATAATTGTCTCAGAAGTTGGAAAAATAAATTTCCTAGGGATGCAAGTTGTCTGGCAGTATTGAGTTCTGTTTTGAGATCTGCGATTATAAATTTGAAGTCAGTTAGCATGGTTACGTGATTTTCTTCAGCAACATTTAACTGCTCTGGTGCAGGCATGGAGTAAGTGCATAGTTTGACCAGGATTGGGGTTTTACTAAGTCAGGAGCAATAGAGTTACAGATATTTATCAAGGGAGCATTTATATTGCAGGCTGTGTAATTTAGGCTGGTTAGGAGAGAAGCAGGGATACAAAAGGATGATGGATAAAATGGTATGGTTAATGGTAGAGGTCTTGCTGAGATTGGGAAGTTGTAGGAGTACTAAAATGCTGGTGTAAGCGTACTGGACTATAGGAGATGATGGTCAGAGAGAAGGATGTTTGAGATTAACTTGCTGGACTGGGTGCTTTTATTTCTATCATCCGTGTGAATGGGTGTCTGGGATAGGGCAAGAAGAGATCACTGGAGCTAAAAAGGTTAAAGAATGGCAGAGCCAACCTATAGACTGGATTATCCATGTGAATGTTGAAGTCAAGACTGATGATAGAAGTAGAGTTGGAGAGGAAAGTAGGGAGCCTAACGCAGGAAGCACGGTGGTTAAAGGGCAGCAAAGACTGACATGTGCTCCAGAAGACCGCGAGAATGTAGTTCCTCACTCACTCATCTGCAGGTCAGACTTCCAAGTGGTTTACTTTTCCAAGGCTGTGATGAACCAGTAAGAAAAGGGCCAAAGGGGAGAGGAGACAGTGGAAAATGGAAACACAAAAGCTAGAAAAGAAGTGACAGAAAGTTAAAAAAAGAGATCAAAAGAACCAAATACTGCTCAGCAGAGGAGGGGCAATGAGCTCCTTATCCTTCAGTGTCTCACTGGGGCATAGGAATTCTGATACAGCGAGGGGTCAGAGTGTAGCATTCCACGAAAGGTTAAGTCCTGTGACTTCCATTACCCTTAATTATATCACTCAATCACGTCTTCAAGGCACAGTTTTGTTTTGCATTTTCTCTTTAGGAAAACAGGAAAGTGAATAATATTTGTAAATTAAAATTTTTTTTAAATCTAAAAGCAATTTTTTAATTTTAAATCTTGGGTGCCAAAGATTCTGTTATTTGAATGGTTCCTTTGTGAGGGATAGATGTATCCCTAGCGATGCCAGATGCCTGAGATTTTGCAGTAGACAGCTGACCTCGGGAGGAATAAAGTCTGACTATTGGATGTGAGCTGGGCTCCAGAACCCAAAACAAACTCTGACTCAGCAGATCATGTCAATTTATGAGTTGATTGGTTTCTGAGAAATGGAAGTTTCTTAAGAAGACAACTCACATTCATAAAGGAAGATTAAACTGTTTTAAAGCACCCGTAGTTTTGATGAGATAGGCCTGGAGAAGGATTCATTAGGGGATAATTGTTATGGTTCCCAAATGTTGTATATTATTTATACATGGGAGGGGCTGCTTTCATAGATACATTGGCCTGTGTTTTGTCCAAAGTTTGATTCTCTCTACATTTGGAGGGTGTCTTAGGCTGGGTTCTCTAGAGAAGCAAAACGAGCAAAGTGTATATACAAATATAGAGAGACTTATCTCAAGGAAATGACTCATGTGGTTGTAGAGGCTGGCAAGTCACAATTCCGTGGGTCAGATGTCAGGTTGGAGGCTTTTCCTGACTCATGTAGCTGCAGGGGCTGACAAATCCAAGATCGGCAGATCAGACAGTAGGCCCCTGGCTCATGGGCTACAGAGGCTGACAAATCCAAGATCAGCAGGTAATATGGCAGAGAACCAGAGGTCAGATGATGAGGAGCTGGATGTAGGAACCAGAGCGAGCAAGCCAACAAACTTTGCCAGAACTTACATATATATATATGTTGGATGCAGGCCACATCCCTGAGTAACACCCCTTACAATTGATTGACTGATCACATCAGATCACATCATGGAGGATGCCTACATCATTACATAACTGCCAAACCACTGAGAATCATGGCCTAGCCAAGTTGACACACAGTCTTAACCACCACAGAGAGATACATTTATTCAGAATCTGGTATCCTTTTATTCTGTTCTGGAGGAGAAGTGTTGGAGACAGCACACTGGAAGTTTCATGGGGGTTGGTAATTCTGAGGTATCAGAGATGCCAAGGTGGGCGCAAGGAGGGACCTAGGAAATGTGGCCCAAGAAAGACTAAGAAGGTACAAGCAGTGGACTGTGCACCATCACCTAGTATCAAGCCCTTACACTTAATGTCCAGTAGTGGGATGAGTCCTGGGCAGGCAGAGATGGATAAGGCCCTGTTGATAAAGTGCTTACTTTCTAATGGAGAGACAACAATGTAACAACTTGGAAACTGTGTGAGCAGGTTGCAAGTCCTAGGTACTGTGCTAAGCACTGAAGATAAGAATGTGGATAAGACACTGTCCCTGTTCTCAAGGAACTTAAAGACTCAAAGGAGACAACAGTAATGCAGTGAGGGAGGTACTGCAGTGCGGGTGCAGTGGGAACGTAGTCAAGGGACATGGCGTAGTCTGCAGGGCAGAAAAGGCGTCCTTGGAGAAAGTAGGACAGATATAAAGGGTCACAGGAACTCTGAAAAGAGCGTGGCTAATTTTTCTGAAGGGCATGGTGAAGACTTCAGAAGTGGTGATTCAGGAACTGCGCGTGGACTTGCTGAACCTTCTCAAGGAACTTCTCCAAATACATGTTCTCACCACCCCTCACTCATCTGTGTCCTGGATGTGTCTTCATGACACACAGTTTGTTGTGCTTTGACCAATTGTTAGGTTGTCCCCTAAGGGACTTGTCACTACTTGAAATACCCAGTAGTTGAAGTACCTGAGTTTATGGAAAGTGATTTTCTTATAAAGAGGATTCAAGGTGACCCACATAGGATCGCTCTCTTGTTCTATAATGCTTTCTGGAGTGGGATGCAGAGGGGTGGATTTACAGTGTTTCCTGGAGAAGAAAGTCTGATTACTCCATTTTTAGCATATACAACTAAGAACAGATGAACAATACTATTCAATTATCGTATAGCTTAATTACTTGTGAACGTGCATATAAAGGTACATAACCTTCCTAGGCTGACTGCCTACCTCCAAAGACAGTTTAAGGTGGATTGTAGAATTCAAATGGGACAATTAGAAATATGAGTAAAGCCAAACCAATTAAAAGGAACAGAAAAATGTGTGTGTCAGGCATCTAGGTTTGGCTTACTTTTGCAGTTAAACATGAACTTAAGCTTTTAATAACTTGGCTGCTAAAAGAAAAAAGAAAATAATTAGAGAGTCTGCATCATTGGGTTAAATTTGTCTCAGAAAAAAATCCCTCTTTTTTTCTGCTCTCTGAAGGGAAGGAGGAGCCCTGGTGGTGCAGTGGTTAAGCGTTCCACCACTAACCAAAAGTTGGCAGTTCCAGCCACTCCTCGGAAACCCCATGGGGCAGTTTTACTCTGTCTTATAGGGTCACTATGAGTCAGAATCGACTTGGTGGCAACTGGTTTGACTTATTTTTGGTTTAGATGGAAGGAATTTATTGCTTAAAGGGCCATGGGATGACATTATGACCAGTGTTTCACAGTAGTTTTGCAGAAGATACAGAAATAGTCTTCAAAAGGCTGATAGCCACATCAACTCTATAAGACAGATTTTGGTGTGTCAGCAGTAAGTGACTACAGGGTGTAATAAAGACATTTCATTCACTGCAGTGGCAAAGATATAAAATACTCAGGAATAAACTTAATTAGGGATGACTGTGACCTGCATTAAAAAAAACAAAAAAACTACAGTACTTCATTGGAGAGATAATCAAAGCATGAATGAACAGGCAAATGTTTCCTGAATGGAAGAATGCATGTGGTAAAGATGCAGAGATTGAACATTTTTATCAGATTAATGTGCAAAATTAAAAAAAAAAAAAAAACCCTACTAGCTTTTCTCTTGATGAAATCATTCTAAAACTTTCTGAGAAATCATGGGACACCAGGAATACTACTGAAGAGTGATGAAGCAGACTTAGTTCTACCAGAGATAAACCATGTGAGAAGTAATAATTCTGAGTGCATCTATTGATGCAAAGTTAGAAGGATACAGAAATAGGAGAGAAAGCCCCAGAAATGGATACAGTTGTATTTGTGAACTGTATGTGTGATATAGCAGTTATCACAAAACAATAAAGGCATACTTAATGACCAGTTTTCCTACAACATTTAGAAACACAGAAAACACTGTTAGATCCATATCTCATTATATTCTAAATAAATAGTTAATCATAAAAAAACAGTATGAACTTTGGGACAGCATCAAACTGGGCATATTGGAATCCTGGACTTTGGACAGAATGATACTTCCCCAAGTATAAGGGCTAAAAGCAAACACAAGATAAAGATTGATCTACATTAAAAATGTGAAATTTGTACACTGAAAACAAGATAACTGAAACAAAATGGGAAAGAAGTGGGCAGAGTTTCTGTGGGTAGGATTTGGCAGGAATACCACAGACACACACTCAGCTGTGAGCCTGGATCGTGCTTCTGATGTATGTAGCCCCGGGTACAGGATTTTCGTGGAATGAGGAGGCCACATGGAGCAGGAGTGATGGAGTGTATTCCAGCAGCCTTTTCTGTCTGCAGAGCTTTTAGTGTGGTGGGGGTGTCGAGACTGCTGCTGGGGGCACTGCCCCCATCAGGCAGGGTTCCACCAGGTCAGAGAAGCTCAAGTCTTGCTGTCCCTTCAGCCCTTTTATACTCAGGGCTGAAATCACAATCTAGGAATAAGTTGAAGGGGGGAGAAAAAAAAAGGATTCAGTTACCTTTAAGGAGAAATTTACAAAGTTCTTCTGGTTCTTGAATCAAAGTTCACTCCTCAAGGTCACAGCCTCCTCTTGAGGGGAAAGCTGAGTAAGAGCCCAGGTGCCTCTGAACAGCCTCTTGGCTCCTTGCTTTCCAGAGCCCTAGGAAATTCCCCAGCCAGCAGATTGAGGACAAATACACAAAGTACGACAGGAAAGGATTAATGACTTTCTTAAAGGTGTTCAAACTGGTAGAAAAGCTATTCCAGTCTCAGTAGATAATTGGGCGAAATTCAACTTACACAGGCAGTTTTCTTATTAAGAACCTCAGTTGGCAAGTAAACAACTAGGAAAATATTAACCTTACAGTAAGCCATACAACTAAAATAGAAATGAAAATAACACACAGCTCACGCTTATGAAACTAGTAAACATTAAAAAATATACACAATATACACCATCCTTATGGAAGTGTGGTAACATGGGGTCACTTGCAAGTTTACAACCTTTTCTGTTGCTGATTTTGGGAAAGCAGTCTGATTATGTCAGTGTAAAAACGGCAAAGGGGAGGCGTCTGATCTCATCCAACCCCACGGCGGGGCGGGGTGGGGGAGGAGAACCAAGATCAACAGCCCGAGGCTGATTCCTATGAGGTGGGCATCAGACGCCCCTCTGCCATCTTTGTCACTTCTGACACCAAGTGTCCCTCCCACAGCACACTCTGCTGGGTTTGATAATTCCTTGTAATGGCCTCTTAGAACTCTCAGACCATACTCACAATTATGGGGTTTATTAGAGAACTAACAGTTACAATTCAGGCTCAAGAACACTCAAGACACAGTTCTTCCATCAGGATAATCCCGCCCCAGCTGTACTCACAGGCACGCCTTTCCCTAGTCCTCAGTCTCTGCCCAAAGGCACTCAGCTTTCTCTGTCTGTGGGCTGGAAAGTGCACCACACCATCTCCTGCTGCCAGGTCTCTCCTGCCACTTCTTCTCACCATCTTCACGGTTACAGCCCACTCTCTGTCTTCTGGTCCCAAGAGCCTCCCAACACTGGCTGGTCCTCCTTAGTGGTGCTAGGCTTCTCCTTTCTGCTCTGCAGTTGGCTCTCTTTTAAGGCAAAACTGACCAATCCCATAGGTAGGCCACAATTACCCTATCACACAGTCACCTCGGTGAGAGTTACAAGACCATGGCTAGAAAGGCCACACACAAAAATAATTGATCCACCACTGCAATCAGGAGTGAAAAAAATTGCACGTAGACATTTGTAACAGGAAGCTCACTCCTGAGAATTTATCCTAAGGGAAATGGGTTGCAGCCCTAGTGGAGCAATAGAACTCTGGTGTTGCAGTGGTTAAGTGCTCAGTTGCTAACCACAAAGTCAGTGGTTTGAACCCACCAGCCACTCTTCAGGAGAAAGGTGTAGCAGTCTGCTTCTGTAAAGATTTACAGGCTTGGAAACCCTGTGGGACAGTTCTATTCTGTCCTGAAGGGTCAGTATAAATTGGAATCGACTCGATGGCAACAGCTACGTGTATCTCTATGGACAAGTTCTTCAAGGGAATATAACAAACCGAAAAACAAACAAACCCCCCAACATTACAAAAGTATGGGTAATCTTAATTTCATTCCAATTTCCTTTATTATTATTAAAAGTAGCACGGAGCAGTGGTTAAGAATGCCGACTCTCAGATTACTGGGCTCATATCCCAGTTCTTCTACTTATTAGCCGTGTGATTGTGGAAAGTTACCTACTCTTTTTGTGCCTAAGTTCGTTCACCTGTAAAATGGGATATAAAATGGGGCTGTGGTGCAATGGTTAAGCTTCAGCTGCTAACCAAAAGATTGGCAGTTCAAACCCAGCCAAGGGCTCTGAAAGGAGAAAGACCTGGCCATTTTCTTCTATAGAGACTACAACTAAGAAAACCCTATGGGGCAGCTCTGCTCTGTCCCTTGCGATTGCTATGAGTTGGAATTGACTCGAAGGCGCTCAACAACAGCGACAACTTTATAGGATTGGGAAGATTAAATGAGTTAATACTTGTAAGGTGTTTGGCATATATAAAGCACTAGCTTTTTAAACTGTTAGTATAAATGTTAATAAAATAGAAATGGGTGTAAAAACCTCCAAATAAACAAAACACTGCTCTTTCCACAAAACACCGTCACTCAGGCCTAATACATATGCATTAACATCGCATAGTCTGTGTGTGAAGAGTAAAGCCATTGACACTGTACTGAGAATTCCTTTACTGTGAGGGTGTGTTCTACCCATTTCTGTAACACACTGGTAATGGTTGGCAATCAATAAGATGTTTTTTGACCGAATTGCCTGGATACGGGGCTTTCCGATTTGGCTTAATAGTTAGATGGTGTTTAGGTGACCATGGGAGCTTCTTTCTCCTTGACCTTGCATCTCTCTGCTTCCGCCTCCAGCGCCTTCCCTCCACCTTGTGACTTTGTCCAGCCTACTGGGTTTTCAGGATTCTTTTCAGGTGCTAGCTATCCAGGCTGGGTCAGGTGCTCTTCCTTGACATATTCTACTAACATTTTTGCGTTAATCGGAGCTCACTTTCTTCCAAGTGTAGAGCCCTGGTGGCGCAGTGGTTAAGAGCTCAGCTGCTAATCAAAAGGCTGGCAGAAGCCACTGGCCACTCCTTGGAAACCCTATGGGGCAGTTCTACTCTGTCCTGTAGGGTTGCTATGAGTCAGAATCAACTTGACGGCAATGGGTTTTGGTTTTGTTTTTTGGTTTATTCATCCATGTATTCTCAGCAATGGGCATGATGTCTGGCATGCAGAAAGTGCTCAATATACCTTTATTGAACTGAACTTGCAAATAACTCATAGTTCCCTCATTTTAGCAAGTGCTAAATTGCAGTGAAATTTCCAGCGAATGCCTGAAGCATCACTATTTTAAACTGTTGATTAAAGATGAACACTAGAGGGGTGCAGGTGGCAGAACTGCCATCCTACTCTGATGACGTTGGCACCTGACTTGTACTCTCATCATTCCACTTATGCAGAGAGGCCCAGGGAAGCTTGAAGAAGGTAAAAATGTATTTAAAGAGAGATGGAAGTTTCTATGAAGTAATGGAAAGAAGCATGAGTTTTGGAGTATACAAATTAATTCTCACTTGAACTTTATTATTTACTACATATATGAACTTGGAAAAATCACAGTGTCTTCTGAGACTCAATTTATTCGTCTGCAAAATGAGATTAGTAATTAAACCCAGTTTTTAGGATTCGGTATTAAATGAGGTCATGAAATGAAGTTTTGTAGACATTAGTAATTAAATTCATTTCTTTTCCTGCCCCCTTGCTTCTTTCTTCCTCAAATGCTTTGTGTGTTATTCCAACTGGAGTCATGATTTCCACAGCAGGAAAGAGACTGTTTTGATCTGAATATTTCTTAAGAGAAGGATTTCCGGGGAAATGCTGAAAGGTTTAACATTGTAAGATGCACCTGAGGTCTTAATACCTGAAAATAATAGCAGAAGAATTACCAAAAAAATCATGAGAGGCGGGGCCAAGATGGCGGACTAGGTGGACGCTACTGCGGATCCCTCTTGCAACAAAGACTCGGAAAAACAAGGAAATTGATCACATACATAACAATCTACGAACTCTGAACAACAAGCACAGACTTAGAGACGGAAAACGAACAAATACGGGCAGACAGTGACCGTTTTCAGAACTAGGAGCCAGCGTACCAGGCAGGTGACCTTCGGAGCCCGATCTGGGGCAGAGCCCAGGGGGGCAGACGGCACAGAAGGGGGGCCCAGCCCTTCCCCCCGAACCCATCCCGGGAGGAAGTCTAGCTGGTTGGCGCGGGCGGCATAGCGGCGCAGCCGGAGGGAGAAGCACCCGGGAGGCAGTGACTGATCTGGGAGAGGGGAGAACAGCATCCCAGCCGGGAAGCCGTCCCGCCGGGAGTTAGGAGGGAAGTGGGCGGGGCGCGAGCGGGGGAGGGGTCAGCTATATTTCCCGAAAGCGACCCCAGGGCGGGGCGCACATGTTCGTGCGGGGGGACGCACACCCAGTCCGCGCGTGTGGTGCGGTGCACCGGAGGGAGAAGTCCCCAGGAGGAAGTGACTGGTCTCGGAGCAGGGAAAGCAGCGTCCCAGCCGGGACCGTCCCGCCCAGATTTTGGCGGATGGGGGCGGAGCGTGAACGCGGTGTTCAACTCTATATTCTGTGGTGCTACACTCCTAGCTCTCTGAACCCTCCCCCACCCTCCCCAGGCGGCTCCATTAACATCCGAATACCCGGAGCCAGAGGGAGAATTCAGATAGGGATCTGACTGCATTTTTTTTTTAGTTGATTACCTGGAAAATCTAGTTTCCCAGTGATGGCTCGGAGACAGCAGTCCATATCAAACCACATAAAGAAGCAGACCATGACAGCTTCTCCAACCCCCCAAACAAAAGAATCAAAATCTTTCCCAAATGAAGATACAATCCTGGAATTATCAGATACAGAATATAAAAAACTAATTTACAGAATGCTTAAAGATATCACAAATGAAATTAGGATAAATGCAGAAAAAGCCAAGGAACACACTGATAAAACTGTTGAAGAACTCAAAAAGATTATTCAAGAACATAGTGGAAAAATTAATAAGTTGCAAGAATCCATAGAGAGACAGCATGTAGAAATCCAAAAGATTAACAATAAAATTACAGAATTAGACAACGCAATAGAAAGTCAGAGGAGCAGACTCGAGCAATTAGAATGTAGACTGGGACTTCTGGAGGACCAGGGAATCAACTCCAACATAGCTGAAAAAAAATCAGATAAAAGAATTAAAAAAAATGAAGAAACCCTAAGAATCATGTGGGACTCTATCAAGAAGGATAACTTGCGAGTGATTGGAGTCCCAGAACAGGGAGGGGGGACAGAAAACACAGAGAAAATAGTTGAAGAACTCCTGACACAAAACTTCCCTGACATCATGAAAGACGAAAGGATATCTATCCAAGATGCTTATCGAACCCCATTTAAGACTGATCCAAAAAGAAAAACACCAAAACATATTATCATCAACTTGCCAAAACCAAAGACAAACAGAAAATTTTAAAAGCAGCCAGGGAGAAAAGAAAGGTTTCCTTCAAGGGAGAATCAATAAGAATAAGTTCAGACTACTCAGCAGAAACCATGCAGGCAAGAAGGGAATGGGACGACGTATACAGAGCACTGAAGGAGAAAAACTGCCAACCAAGGATCATATATCCAGCAAAACTCTCTCTGAAATATGAAGGAGAAATTAAGATATTTACAGATAAACACAAGTTTAGAGAATTTGCAAAAACTAAACCAAGACTGCAAGAAATGCTAAAGGAGATTGTTTGGCCTGATGACCAATAATATCAGGTACCAGCACAATACAAGGTCACAAAACAGAACGTCCTGATATCAACGCAACTCAAATAGGGAAAGTACAAAAACAACCAAATTAAGACTAATTCTAAAAAATAAATAAATAAAAGAATACACATAACAGGAAATCATGGAAATCAATAGATAAACGATCACAATAATCAAAAAGAGGGACTAAATATAGGAGGCGTTGAACTGCCAGATGGAGAGTGATACAAGGCGATATAGAAGGATACAAGTTAGGTTTTTACTTAGAAAAATAGGGGTAAATAATAAGGTAACCATAAAAAGGAATATCAATTCCATAACTCAAGAAAAAAGCCAAGAAAAACGTAACGACTCAACAAACACAAAGTTAAACATTATGAAAATGAGGATCTCACAAGCTACTATGAAAAACGTCTCAGCACAAAAAAGCATGTGGAAAAATGAAATGGCCAACAACACACATGAAAAGGCATCAACATGACAGCACTAAAAACTTATTTATCTATAATTACGCTGAATGTAAATGGACTAAATGCACCAATAAAGAGACAGAGAGTCACGGACTGCATAAAGAAACACGATCCATCTATATGCTGCCTACAAGAGACACACCTTAGACTTAGAGACACAAACAAACTAAAACTCAAAGGATGGAAAAAAATATATCAAGCAAACAATAAGCAAAAAAGAAGAGGAGTAGCAATATTAATTTCTGACAAAATAGACTTTAGACTTAAATCCACCACAAAGGATAAAGAAGGACACTATATAATGATAAAAGGGACAATTGATCAGGAAGACATAACCATATTAAATATTTACGCACCTAATGACAGGGCTGCAAGATACATAAATCAAATTTTAACAGAATTGAAAAGTGAGATAGACACCTCCACATTTATAGTGGGAGACTTCAGCACACCACTTTCAGAGAAGGACAGGACATCCGGTAAGAAGCTCAATAGAGACACGGAAGACCTACTTACAACTATCAACCAACTTGACCTCATTGACTTATACAGAACTCTCCACCCAACTGCTGCAAAGTATACTTTTTTTTTTCTAGTGCACATAGAACATTCTCTAGAATAGACCACATATTAGGTCATAAAACAAATCTTTGCAGAATCCAAAACATCGAAATATTACAAAGCATCTTCTCAGACCACAAGGCAATGAAGCTAGAAATCAATAACAGAAAAACTAGGGAAAAGAAATCAAATACACGGAAAATGAACAATACCCTCCTGAAAAAAGACTGGGTTATAGAAGACATCAAGGAGGGAATAAGGAAATTCTTAGAAAGCAACGAGAATGAAAATACTTCCTATCAAAACCTCTGGGACACAGCAAAAGCAGTGCTCAGAGGCCAATTTATATCGATAAATGCACACATACAAAAAGAGGAAAGAGCCAAAATCAGAGAACTGTCCCTACAACTTGAACAAATAGAAAGTGAGCAACAAAAGAATGCATCAGGCACCAGAAGAAAACAAATAATAAAAATTAGAGCTGAACTAAATGAATTAGAGAACAGAAAAACAATTGAAAGAATTAACAAAGCCAAAAGCTGGTTCTTTGAAAAAATTAACAAAATTGATAAACCATTGGCTAGACTGACTAAAGAAAAACAGGAAAGGAAACAAATAACCCGAATAAGAAACGAGAAGGACCACATCACAACAGAACCAAATGGAATTAAAAGAATCATTTCAGATTACTACGTAAAATTGTACTCTAACAAATTTGAAAACCTAGAAGAAATGGATAAATTCTTGGAACAATACTACCTACCTAAACTAACACATTCAGAAGTAGAACAACTAAATAGACCCGTAACAAAAAAAGAGATTGAAACGGTAATCAAAAAACTTCCAACAAAAAAAAGTCCTGGCCCAGGCGGCTTCACTGCAGAGTTCTACCAAACCTTTAGAGAAGACTTAACACCACTACTATTGAAGGTATTTCAAAGCATAGAACAAGACGGAATACTACCCAACTCATTCTATGAAGCTACCATCTCCCTGATACCAAAACCAGGTAAAGACATTACAAAAAAGAAAATTATAGACCTATATCCCTCATGAACATAGATGCAAAAATCCTCAACAAAATTCTAGCCAATAGAATCCAACAACACATCGAAAAAATAATTCACCATGATCAAGTGGGATTTATACCAGGTATGCAAAAAGGCTGGTTTAATATCAGAAAAACCATTAACGCAATCCATCACATAAATAAAACAAAAGACAAAAACCACATGATCTTATCAATTGATGCAGAAAAGGCATTTGACAAAGTCCAACACCCATTTATGATAAAAACTCTTACCAAAATAGGAATTGAAGGAAAATTCCTCAACATAATAAAGGGCATCTATGCAAAGCCAACAGCCAATATCACTCTAAATGGAGAGAGCCTGAAAGCATTTCCCTTGAGAACGGGAACCAGACAAGGATGCCCTTTATCACCGCTCTTCTTATTCAACATCGTGCTTGAAGTCCTAGCCAGGGCAATTAGGCTAGACAAAGAAATAAAAGGTATCCGGATTGGCAAGGAGAAAGTAAAGTTATCACTATTTGCAGATGCCATGATCTCATACACGGAAAACCCTAAGGAATCCTCCAGAGAACTACTGAAACTAATAGAAGAGTTTGGAAGAGTCTCAGGTTATAAAATAAACATACAAAAATCACTTGGATTCCTCTACATCAACCAAAAGAACACCGAAGAGGAAATAACCAAATCAATACCATTCACAGTAGCCCCCAAGAAGATAAAATACTTAGGAATAAATCTTACCAAGGATGTAAAAGACCTATACAAAGAAAACTATAAAACTCTGCTACAAGAAATTCAAAAGGACATACTTAAGTGGAAAAACATACCCTGCTCATGGATAGGAAGACTTAACATAGTAAAAATGTCTATTCTACCAAAAGCCATTTATACATATAACGCACTTCCAATCCAAATACCAATGTCATACTTTAAGGGGATAGAGAAACAAATCACTAATTTCATATGGAAGGGAAAGAACCCCCGGATAAGCAAAACATTACTGAAAAAGAAGAAGAAAGTGGGAGGCCTCACCCTACCTGATTTCAGAACCTATTATATAGCTACAGTAGTCAAAACAGCCTGGTATTGGTACAACAACAGGCACATAGACCAATGGAACAGAATTGAGAACCCAGATATAAATCCATCCACGTATGAGCAGCTGATATTTGACAAAGGACCAGTGTCAGTCAATTGGGGAAATAATAGTCTTTTTAACAAATGGTGCTGGCATACCTGGATATCCATTTGCAAAAGAATCAAACAGGACCCATACCTCACACCATGCACAAAAACTAACTCCAAGTGGATCAAGGACCTAAACATAAAGACTAAAACGATAAAGATTATGGAAGAAAAAATAGGATCAACCCTAGGAGCCCTAATACAGGGCATAAACAGAATATAAAACATTACCAAAAATGATGAAGAGAAACCAGATAACTGGGAGCTCCTAAAAATCAAACAGCTATGCTCATCTAAAGACTTCACCAAAAGAGTAAAAAGACCACCTACAGACTGGGAAAGAATATTCAGCTATGACATCTCAGACCAGCGCCTGATCTCTAAAATCTACATGATTCTGTCAAAACTCAACCACAAAAAGACAAACAACCCAATCAAGAAGTGGGCAAAGGAGATGAACACACATTTCACTAAAGAAGATATTCAGGCAGCCAACAGATACATGAGAAAATGCTCCCGATCATTAGCCATTAGAGAAATGCAAATTAAAACTACGATGAGATTCCATCTCACACCAACTAGACTGGCATTAATCCAAAAAAAACAAAATAATAAATGTTGGAGAGGCTGCAGAGAGATTGGAACGCTCATACACTGCTGGTGGGATTGTAAAATGGTACAACCACTTTGGAAATCCATCTGGCGTTATCTGAAACAGTTAGAAATAGAACTACCATACAACCCAGAAATCCCACTCCTCGGAATATACCCTAGAGATACAAGAGCCTTCACACGAACAGATATATGCACACCCATGTTTATTGCAGCTCTGTTTACAATAGCAAAAAGCTGGAAGCAACCAAGATGTCCGTCAACGGATGAATGGGTAAATAAATTGTGGTATATTCACACAATGGAATACTACGCATCGATAAAGAACAGTGACGAATCTCTGAAACATTTCATAACATGGAGGAATCTGGAAGGCATTATGCTGAGCGAAATGAGTCAGTTGCAAAAGGACAAATATTGTATAAGACCACTATTATAAGATTTTGAGAAATAGAAAAAATGGAGAACACATACTTATGTGGTTACAAAGAGGGGAGAGAGGGAGGGAGGGAGAGGGCTTTTTATTGATCAATCTGTAGATAAGAACTGCTTTGGGTGAAGGGAAAGACAACACTCAATACAAGGAAGGTCAGCCTAATTGGACTGGATTAAAAGCAAAGAGGTTTCCGGGATAAAATGAAAGCTTCAAAGGTCAGCGGAGCAGGGGCTGGGGTCTGGGGAACTTGGTTTGAGGGGACTTCTAAGTCAACGGGCAAAATAATTCTATTATGAAAACACTCTGCATCCCACTTTGAATTGTGGCGCCTGGGGTCCTAAATGCCAACAAGCGGCCATCTAAGATACATCAATAGGTCTCAACCCACCTGGAGCAAAGGCAAAGGAAGAACACCAAGGTCACACGAGAACTAAGAACCCAAGAGACAGAAAGGGCCACATGAACCAGAGACCTACATTATCCTGAGACCAGAAGAACTAGTTGGAGCCCGGCCACAATCGATGTCTCCCCTGTCAGGGAGCACAACAGACAACTCCTGAGGGAGCAGGAGACCAATGGGATACAGACCCCAAATTCTCATGAAAAGACCATACCTAATGGTATGATTGCGACTAGAGGAATCCCAGAGACAATGCTCCCCAGAACTTCTGATGGCACAGGACAGGAACCATCCCCGAAGACAAATCATCAGGCGTGAAAAGGACTGGTCAGTGGGGGGGAGAGAGATGCTGATGAAGAGTGAGCTAATTAAATCAGGTGGACACTGGAGAGTGTGTTGGCAACTCTTGACTGGAGGGAGGATGGGAAGATAGAGAGAGAGGGAAGATGGCAAAATTGGCACGAAACGAGAGACTGAAAGGGCTGACTCAATAGGGGGAGAGCAAGTGGGAGAAGGGAGTAAGATGTATGTAAACCTACATGTGACAGACTGATTGGAATGGTAAATGTTCACTTGAAGCTTAATAAAAATTAAAAAAAAAAAAATCATGATAAGAATCCCAAGAGGAAAATGAGTTCTAAAAACAAGAAATGAAATTTTGAAGTAAAGAAAACCAGATCTAATTGTAATAGTGTTTTCACATCAAAGAGGAAGAACAAATTTGCAGGACCAGGTGTTTACAATGGCAGAGGTGGAAAACAAATCTCGAGAATCACAGAGATAAGATTGAATGATAATACCTACTTGAGAAGATGGAAAAGAAGACATAACATCTATAAAAATGTGCAGGGATGATAAATGACTGCCGCACATGGAAATGCCACAGAGATACAAAATACTAACAAGGCAGGCTCTGAAGGGCAGCCTTAGAGCATTGGAATCAGACTCACATTAGTTGTAAACTGTACCACTCAATGATTGAATTAAAATGTGATAGACTGCATGATCTACAAAATGAATTGAGATAAGTCTTAATATAGGGGCACCAAAAGAAAAAGCAATGGACAATTAACATGGAAATCATGAGGAAGAAAATAGAGACTTTCTCTAAGGTGGAAAAGAAAAATTTGTGAGAGAAAAGTAAGAAAAATGCTGAAATGCTTTCTGTCATTACTCCTAATTAATACTACTAGGGATGCTTGCTGCAGGACTATCAGTGGAAAAAATAAGAAGAAAGATGAATAAGATATGTTCCTAAATGCAGATAAGAATAACTATTTAGAAAACCCTACTGAACATTTTGATCAAAGATTCTATAGAAGAATCCTGATCAACAGGGGGAAAATGTATAACAGATTTAAAAATTCTCCTGAACTCCATATTTTCTGGAGTCATGGGGGCTGGATGAACCCCTGAAAATATTGTCCTGAGATAATCTTTAAAATTTAAACAAAAATATCCCCTGCAGTCTTCTTAAAGCCAAACAGTAGTTTAACTTACTGGTAAGAAATGTCTGCCTTGAGCAATTATGTTCTTTTAAGAACTGTCTACATGGGATCAAAATGACCTCAGCAACTCGAAAGATTAGATAGAAACCTTAGGGAGAAGTGAGTTTATATTAATGAGGGAGGAATGACTCAGAAATGGAGGGTGAGAATGGGTGCACAACTCGAAGAATGTAAGCAGTGTCACTGAATTGTATGTGTAGGAACAGTTGAATTGGTGTATGTTTTGCTGTGCGTATTCTCAATAACAACAACAAAATGGAACTTAAAAAAAAAAGTTAAGCACAATTATAAATACAAAATAAATCCATAGTCTCTAATGCTTTGTTGTTGTTGTTAGGTGCCGTTGAGTCGATTTTGACTCATTATGACCCCACAGGACAGAGTAGAGCTGCCCCAAAGGGTTTCCTAGGCTGTAATTTTTATGGGAGCCGATCGCCAGGTCTTTCTCCCAGAGAGCAGCTGGGTGGGTTTGAACCTCCAGCTTTTCACTTAACAGTTAAGTGCTTAACCATTGTGCCACCAGGGGCTCGTTAGTGCTTTAAACACCTATAAAATGTAGTAAAAATTAATCTCTTTATAAATAGTAAAAATAGCATTAAATAACCACCAATTAATTTAATATAGGACAGGTAAGCTACTTAAAGGAATTTAAAATAATGAGAGACATTTTAAAAAAAGGGGAAAAGAGTAATATTTTACTGCAGAGTGATCTTACTAAGTATGCTAATGATTACAATATCTCTTTATTATATAGAATTAAATATAGCTATTGATGCACTGTGTAAATTATAATGTAGGATTTGGATGCTAGATATTGTTTTACTACTAGAGTTTAGGATAGAAAAATGGAGATTCAGGACAAATTTTAGGGGAAAGTAGATTTTTAAGATCGTCTAAAATATTCAAGGTTTGTGATCAACAAAGAAGCCTAATAATTTTCACTCTTGGTTACATGAAATTGGATCTACCCTAATTGTAGTTGTTGTGTGCCCTGGAGTCCCTTTTCAATTCAG
Source organism: Loxodonta africana (assembly GCF_030014295.1). NCBI lineage: Eukaryota > Metazoa > Chordata > Mammalia > Proboscidea > Elephantidae > Loxodonta > Loxodonta africana. The sequence goes on along the minus strand of NC_087358.1, from coordinate 9,441,463 downwards.
AGCGACCCCATGTGACAGAGTAGAACTGCCCCAGATGGTTTTCCAGCCTGTAATTTTACAAAAAGGAGCCCTGATGGTGCAGTAGTTAAGCGCTCAACTGTTTTCCAAAAGGTTGGTGGTTTGAACCCACGAGACACTCCTTGGGAAAAAGATGTGGCAATCGGCTTCCGTAGATTTACAGCCTTGGAAACCCTATAGGGAAGTTCCGCTCTTTCCTGTAGGGTCGCTATGAATCGGAATTGACTCAATGGCGATGGGTTTGGTTTATATTTTTTAAATTATGCAGAAGCAGATGGCCCGGTCTTTCTCCCTTGGAGCCACTGGGTGGGTTCGAACAGTAGTGGTTAATCCCAAAGACTTTGGAGCCAGATGGCCTGGCTGCCTTTCATTTATTATCTTTGTGCCCTTGGGCAGTTGTTTAACATTTCTGCTCCTTAGTTTTCACTCTGTAAAATGGGAATGAGGATTTACTGAGTCTCCCAACGGAGAGTCGTCCCCACAATATGTAAATTGCTTAACAACAATCCCTGTCACATAGGAACTGCTGTGTAAAAGATCTGCTGAGAAATAGATGTAACTAAAATATGCCATTATAATTAAAATTATTCGCTCAGATTATTTGCAGCATTAAATATACTAGCAAACAATAGGAAATTTGTTTTACTGTAGGGAACTATGTAGCTCATGCAGTCATTTAAAGCATTCTTGAAATTCTAAGGATATGAAAAATACAATATATTCATAACTGAAAAAACATAAAATACTCTGTATTCTCTGACTCCTGTTATCTAAAAAACAGATAAATACATGTGGATATTTCTCTAGTTTGTTTTCTATACATCATAATGTTAAACTGGTTTTTTCTGGCTAGTGGCATTTTGGGCAACTTTTATTTTCTTCGTTATATTTTTTCTGGATTTTTCACATGTTATCAGGAGACAAAAAAGTATCAATGTGAATTTTTTTAAAGGAAAAAATGTCTATTACTCTGTAATACCTTCTTTGATTTAGGCAGCGATGACCCCTAATGAAAAAAATGCACAATTATAAGCATTTTTTTTTTTTCCAATTTAGATTTCTAGATGTGAAGCTTGGCAGAAACTTTCCTGGCTCTGGCACCCAAGAGTCCTCACATTACTGAGCCAGTCAGAGCGTATAAAGTACAGGAGGCTGGTGTAGCTCAAGGACCTGGGTATACCAGAGCATTAGTAGTATACGTGGTTGGTCAGTCTCATCTGAGAAACTGGGTGAAGTTTGGGATGAATCCAGGAGGTTGGGAAGTTAATGGAGATTCCCGTGATTCCCCCTGCCTGTGATCAGTTACCTAGCCTGAAGGCTGGATCTGAAAAGTCCGTAGTAAAGCCGAGGCACCGAGACTTTCGTTTTCCAATTCTCAGAGCTCCTAAAACTGAGACGGTTAAAACTGCTCACAGAGGATTTAACTTTGTTTGCCCACCTATTTGAAGAACATTTAAAATTATTGGTAAATGCATTCCCAGACACCTTAAGGTTTTAAAAATGCCTTCATTTCTCTTTGGAATTTTCAAAGTATGCAATTCTAGAGTTGTTGATTTACTGATACTTTGAATTTAGACATACTTAATTTAGCTGAATTGAAATATATCCAAGAAGGTGGGCTTTATGGGATTCTTGGTGCAGTTTATAAGAAGCTTATTAAGGAGCCAAGCAAATGTAGAATAAGATGAGGTATGGAATAGACTAGATATCTGGAGAAAAAGCATACTCTTATCGCTGTTATTCAGTCTTGTGTGTTGACCCCTGCGGCCATCTTCTTTCCCTCTGGGCAGGCTAGAACCTTTTTGATGCCACCAAGGAGTGTAAAATGCAGATGAGGCAGCTGGTGGCTGTCTGGTCCAGGATAGTTTACAACAGCCACCCAGTGAGTGAGCGCGACTGTCCTTCCATCCAGGGTCTCTTCTTGGTGGCAGTGGTTACATTCACAGATTCAGCAACTGCTTGGTTTACTTTTATTGGCTGTGGTCACTCCATTTGGAGGAATAACTCGTCCTGAGCCACAGAGTTTCTAGCTGCTGGTGTCTTAGTCATCTAGTGCTGCTATAACAGAGATACAAGTGGATAGCTTTAACAAAGAGAAATTTAGTTCCTCACAGTCTGGTAGGTTTCAAGTCCAAATTCAGGGTGTTGGCTTCAGGGGAATGCTTTCTCTCTCTGTTGGCTCGGGAGGAAGATCCTTGTCGTCAATCTTCTCCTGGTGGAGGAGCTTCTCAGGCGCAGGGACCCTGGGTCCAAAGGACGTGCTCTGCTCCTGGTGCTGCTTTCTTGGTAGTACAAGGTCCCCAACTCTCTGCTTGCTTCTGTTTCCTTTTATCTCTTGAGAGATATTAGGTGGTGCAGGCCCCACCTGGAGGAAACTCTCTTTACATTGGATCAGGGAGGTGACCTGAGTGAGGGTGGTGTTACAATCCCACCCTAATCCCTTTAACATAAAATTACAATCACAAAACGGAGGAAAACCACTCAATACTGGGAAGCATGGCCTAACCAAGTTGATACACATGTTTTTTGGGGGACATAATTCAATCCATGACAGCTGGACTCCCTAGATCTTCTTTCATTTACTATCTGTCCTTCCCCAAAGGACAAATTATTATCTGTCCTTCCTAAACCTCCTAAAACCTACCACAATCCTGGAGAGAAGCTCACGGGACAATGTGTTATTCCACATTGATCACTTACCATTGCGTTCTGTGATGTGGTTTTTATCCATTATAATGGCATCAACATGAGAAGAGAGTCTCGCTGGGGATTCTCTTCTCATGCTGATGAGAGTAATGGGGGGTAATGTTTGTGCAACCTGTTGTTACCCAGGACTTCTTCCACGTGATCATACTCTAACTGTTGGTTTCTTTTTCAATAGGTAAAAATTTAAAAGCACTTCTTATGAACTATTATTGCAAGAGATTTACATAAAAACCAAAAACACCAAACCCATTGCCGTTGAGTTGATTCTGACTCATACTAATTAAATAATTTAATAATCAAAATAACCCTTTCAGGTAAACCAACAACCAAATCCCTTGCCGTTGAGTCAATTCCAACTCATATTATTATCACCATTTTACAGATGAGGAAATTGAGGCACAGAGAGATAATTTGCCCAAGGTCAAAGAGATGGTAAGTGGTGGAGCCAGGATTTGATCTCAGGCAGTCTGACTCAAAAGCCTGAACACTTAGCTACATGCATTTGCTTCTTTCTATCTGTAATCTTCAGTTATTATGAGAGAATTTTCAATTTTTGTAGCCTCCTCCTTACTGCATTCTGTCTTTACGTATCTTACAAAGACATGTTCTTCTATTATCGTAGCATCTTCTATTCCATTAACATAATCTCACAGGTATACTTTTGGAAACCCTGTAACCTATTATATTTTACATATTTTCTGCTTAACCTAGTATATTTCCCTATTCACATTGTTGTATGGGAAATTGTTTTGACATGATGATAGCCTACAAATACTCTATCAGAGGTTACTGAACAGAAAGGCTCACAGACAAAATTAAGATGGTTCAATCACACAGTTAATGAAATCAATTGAAAGCATATAATGAGAAGCCAGGGGAAAAAGATGGAGCAGGTTAATACAATTAGGGTAGGATGCAAGTGAAGTGGAAGATACCTTACAACTTGCATTCTGGGTTATACAGTATTGCTATGTCCTGTCTTTTTCTTTACTGCATCAACCTTCTTACCTGGTGGTGTGGTTACAAAGACCAGAGTGGGGCTTGAGGAAGGGGCCCAACAGACAGACAGATGTCTGGGGACACGTTAACTCTATCAGAGTGATGCATACCTGACCAAGTGCTCACAATTAGTCTGTTGAATAGCTTTGGGTTTTTGTATCTGCATTTTTTTTTTTTTGCGGGGGACGACAAAGCACACGTGCGGCCACAGTGGGACATATTGGATAGCTGATTTAAAGATGACACAGTTGCCATCCCAGAGTGGTGTGATAGTACCTTCAGCCTTGGTCTATCCAACCCTTCCAATCAATAAGCAATTCTTTCGTCTGTTAGAGCATGTATTCCATTTATTCTATCTTTAACATGTCCTACAGTTTCCTATGTTGCTATTCATTATATTCCTGTGTCTCATAAGCTACCCATTGTCTGTGTTAATGTATACTTTGAATTTTACCTCTTTCTCTTAAGCTACCAGCTTATTCTCTATGCTTAAGAATTCTTATGAATTTCATCCATTGTTTGCCTTTCTTGACTTTTACAGAAGAACTGAATAGTCTCAAATAATGAAGCAAGTACACATTATACAAGTGCAATAGATTTTTTCTCTTACCGTCAACTGGAGAGTTAAAAGTCTTCAGACAGAACAGTTTTTAATTGAATACTCAGGTGAGCATTGGACAAACAGTCTTAGTGAATGGGTGATTTGCTTGGTGGAGGTATCAGAAAAGGTTTTGGAAAAGGGGAATTGGAGCTACTGCTTAGGCTCTTTATACTGGTTAGTTTGTTTTGGATTGCTTCATATCCACTCATGAGAGCATTCTGGCACCCTTGCGGAGAGCAATATAACCGTTAAAGAAATTTCTCAACTGGTTTCCATTCCTAAGGAAAACGATTCCTGGAAATCAGGTATCGAGTATGACTAGAGTATGTATAAATTCCATTCCCTTGTAGGGGTCTGGGATTATCAACCAGGGTTTGATTGCCAAAGGAGTTTTGGCATCGTATCTTTGTAAAAAAGGCAAACACGTTAGGGCTGTGACTGCCTCCATACCCGGCTGTTTCTTAAATTTCACGATGAGTGAATGCAAGTAAAAATTTACATGATGGAAAAATCCTTTCAAAACTTGCCCCAGAAAAGCCATCTTGCTGAGAATTCAAAATAGTGTAGGTAAGGGTCCTCTATTGTGCCTCCTCCTAGGAAGCATTATAGAAAAGTACCACCTGGTTGTTGTGGAAAATTAAAAATGTAGGGTTTATTGAATTGTTAGTGGTATATGTGGACTGAGTAGAAGGTTTGGCCATTAGCATAAGGTTTGACCAGTAGCATAAGGTTTGACCAGTAGCATAAGGTTAAGCCTTTTGAAGATCATGGATTTAAGTTCTCATATTTTCCTTATAGGAACTGAATCATCCCAGATATTAAACAGAAACGAAAGTAATACGTTCAGGAGCTTTCCTTAATAGTTTTTAGAACTGAGGCTTATTGCTCTCTTGATGGCAGTTTCTAGCCTGTTGTTCCACTGAATTGCCAGGAACAGCGATTTTAGGTGTGAAGTTGTTAACCATCTCGAGAGGGCTATCCTTTAGGACAAGGAGGCCACCGGAGACTTGAATGGGAGAACTGATTCCAGGCACTAAAGGCCCCCATGGACAAAATCATTTAGCCAAGCTTCTTCGGCAGACTGGTCCCACTAGCCTGCCTCTTTACTTTGGCACTTCTCATTCCTTGTTTGCTGGGATAGGTGTAAAATAAGACAAATAATGGAAAAAATAAAGTAGATACTGTTTTACTCCCTTTCAGGAGTGGAATGTGTAAGCAATTTTGACTCATAGAATCTATATGCACTGAACAGCAGAGATGATGAGTGGATAATTCTTTGGTATGGGGTTTTGGGTGTTGTTTGCAGTTAGCCTCGGTTTCTTACTCTTGAACTGGATGCATGGGTTACATGCTGGGAGTGTAACCAGGTAAGGACATATTTTGCTGATTGAATCAGTTGTCCACATTAAGACATGGCTTGAGTAAGTAGTTCTCTTACCTAACCACACCTGATTTACTATCTGGATTTTGATGACAGAATACAAATAAATAGTGGAATGTGCTGATAAGTAACACAGCTTATTATAGGCTTAATGTGCAGTATGTTCTCAGTGATACTCCACTCCTGAATGCAGACTGATAGATGTGGTGATATGCCAAACTTATGGAAGATTTGTTACCACGTGACATTCTGCCATAAGTAGGAACATAAGAAAGACAATTTCAGGATGGGATAATTCAAGAAGTGATTTTTAGGGTTTGGAATTAGGTAGGGACCTGGTAGTTTTAAGTAAAGCAGTGGCTGTCTGGGCCACTATTAGGAATGAGATTTCTGAATATTTATTTTAAATTTATGTTTTACTTACTCCAACAAAGTGTTTGAGGTGACATGCAGTTAGAGCCACCAAGAAACCTATCTATTAAGTCAAATATAAAGAACAAGATATAAATGATAAAACAAGGTGTTGGTTTTAATGCAAAAACCTAGGTTAAAGTTAGTCATTGCAATTGTGGAAAGTATTTACTTCCAAGTTGCTTAGAGTCAAGATCCAAATGGAAATGGAATGAATTAAATAAGTCTCATTGTTTAATAGTAGAAAGTATCCTAGTGTGTTAGAAAGAAAAAGCTTATCTGTCTCCAAATTCTAAGAAGAATTTATTACATTGATTTTAACTTTTAAAGGGGCATTAAGCTTCACAAACCAACCTCAACTCCAATTCCATTCTTCTTACCTAAGTTTACTAACCTACTGCCTCATCTTTCCTGCTTATTTTAAATGTGTTCTATCATGCTAGATTTGTATAACCTTGAAAGCCACTCAAATCCTACCTAACACAAGGTACAGTGTAAACAAAATAAATATAAGCAACGTGATTGGTAGGGTCTTCAATTGCAGTTTTTATAAAATATACAGAATCATCTAGTGTGGTCATTTGTAATTGATTCTTGATGAACATACACTAGCAAGTATTCATTGTTCTGTTAGGATATTTTAGTCAATGATGGTAGCTATTTAATTTTAGCTCTGTAAGGGCGTCTGCTGCCTTCCTTCCTGGTCTTTGATAATTCCTCTATACTTGCTCTTTGACTTCACAAAGACCATCAATACCTTAGCTCCCCTCTTTTTTCCATGTCTTTCAGTCAGCTTTTGACCTCTATTCCTTTCCAGTATGGTAGGGACCAATTTTTTTTTTTTTTTTTTTTTAAATCTGAATGATTCTTTCACCAGCTTCCTTAATCATGCTGTACATCTATTCTTCTGCCTCAATGCCCTCTGCAAAACATGGAATCAGGATTAATACTACAGTTTTCTTCCTATTCTCCTGACCTTACTTGCTGAAACTTGGAGAAAACCTCATAAGTGTGAAGGCCGTTGCCATGAAAATATCATGGGGTTCCAGTTCAGCTGAGCCCCGATGCCATCACATTCCTCCTTATACTTGCTCTCTCATCAGAAATGAGTTCAGAGTTTCACCTCGTTCTTCAGGCTCTCCCTTCAACCTCTCTCTACCCTTTAACTGTCACTATATCAGTAGATAACCCTTCCTTCTGATATATCAAGTGAGTAAGGATCATTAGGATTATCCGCCCCCCTTCCTACTTTCAGCTAAAATATTAGCTACTGTCTTAGTTGGAAACCCTGGTGGCATAGTGATTAAGTGCTACGACTGCTAACCAAGAGGTTGCAGTTCAAATCCGCCAGGCGCTCCTTGGAAACTCTATGGGGCAGTTCTACTCTGTCCTATAGGGTCACTATGAGTCGGAATCGACTTGACGGCAGTGGGTTTTTTGGTTTTGTCTTAGTTACCTACTGCTGTTATAATAGAAATACCACAAGTGGAATGGCTTTAACAAACAGAAATTTATTCTCTCATGGTTTAGGAGGCTGTTCTTGTTAGGTGCCATGGATTTGGTTCTAACTCATAGCAACTCTCATGGATTGAATTATGTCCCCCCAAAATGTGTATATCAACTTGGTTAGGCCATGATTCCCGGTATTCTGTGGTCGTCCTCCATTTTGTGATTGTAATTTTATGTTAGAGAGGATTAGGGTGGGATTCTAACACCATTACCAGGTCACATTCCTGATACAACATAAAGGGAGTTTCCCTGGGGTATGGCCTGCACCACCTTTTATCTCTTAAGAGATAAAAGGGAAGAGAAACAAGCAGAGAGTTGGGGACGTCATACTACCAAGAAAGAAGCATCAGGAACAGAGAGTGTCCTTTGGACCTGGGGTCCCTGTGCCTGAGAAGCTCCTTGACCAGGACAAGATCGATGATAAGGAATCTTCCTCCAGAGCCAACAGAGAAAGCAGTCGCCTGGAGCTGATACCCTGAATTTGGATTTGTAACCTCCTAGACTGTGAAAGAATAAGTATCTCTTTGTTAAAGCCCCCCATTTGTGGTATTTCTGTTATAGCAGCACTAGGTGACTAAGACAGCAACCTTATGTACAACAGAAGGAAACACTGCCTGGTCTGGAGCCATCCTCACGATCGTTGTTATGCTTGAGCCCATTGTTGCAGCCACTGTGTCAATCCATCTCACTGAGGATCTTCCTCTTTTTTGCTGACCTCTGCTTTACCAAGCATGATGTCCCTCTCCAGGGACTGCTCCCTCCTAATAACATGTCCAAAGTGTGTGAGACATAGTCTCACCATCCTCCCTTCTAAGGAGCATACTGGTTATACTTTTTTTTTTGGTTATACTTCTTCCAGGACAGATTTGTTCATCCTTTTGGCAGTCCATGGTATATTCAGTACTCTTCGCCAATGCCACGATTCAAAGGCGTCAATTCTCCAGTCTTCCTTATTCATTGTCCAGCCTTCCTATGAATATGAAGCAATTGAAAACACCATGGCTTGGGTCAGGCGCACCTTACTCTTCAAGGTGACATCTTTACTTTTCAACATTTAAGGAGGTCTTTTGCAGCAGGTTTGCCCAATGCAATGCATCTTTTGATTTCTTGACTGCTGCTTCCATCGGTGTTGATTGTGGATCCAAATAAAATGAAATTCTTGACAACTTCAATCTTTTCTCCATTTATTATGATGTTACTTACCGGTCCAGCTGTGAGAATTTTTCTTTTCTTTGTGTTGAGGTGTAATCCATACTGAAGGCTGTGGTCTTTGATCTTCATCAGTAAGTGCTAGAAGTCCAGATTCAGGGCACCAGTTCCAGGGAAAGGCTTTCTTTCCTTATCAGTGCTGGGGAGGGTCCTTGTCATCAGTCTTCCCCTACTCTAGGAGCTTCTCAATGCAGTAACCCTGGGTCCAAAGGATATACTCCACTCCCAGTGCATCTTTCTTGGTGGCATGAAGTCCCATTCCTCTCTGCTTGCTTCTCTCTTTTATATTGACTCAAGATACAGCCTAATCCTATAGATTGAGCCCTAATCCTGCCTCATTAACATCATGGAGGTTAGGGTTTACAATATGTAGGATAATCACATCAGATCACAAAATGGTGGACAGCCACACAATACTAGGAATCATGGCCTTGCCAACTTGACACACAATTTTTTTGGGGACACAATTCAATCTGTAACAGCTACCTTTGTGCACTCCCTTAACTCATTCATTTTCTTTGGTCAAAGATGGTGAAGTGTGTGGCTCTGTTTCATACCAAATCACCCACCTGTGCATTGACCGATTCTCCTATCTCTTCTGAGCACTTGTTTCATCAACAGCTACCTCTTACTCTGGAATCTCCAATGTCTCCTTTCTGTGAAAGAATCTCAAGTTTGTCTCTTCCATAAAACATGAATAACAACAACAATAACTCTTGACTGAATGTAAGTCTCACTCTATCCAATCTCATTCCAACTTCATGAATCTTCTTCACTTGGTGTCAGTTTTCTTACTCTCTCTTCACTCAGAGTACTGCATGCCGTTGGACTTTAGCCTCAGCCACTCCAGTAAAAGTGCCCTTGCTAAGGAGACTAGTGTCCTCTAAGTGCTACTTCCGATGGATACATGTTATTCCTCTATGTGATTAATTAATTACTGGTGGAAGCTCTCTGTTACTATGCTTTCCTGATTCTCCTTTTATCTTTTTGACTATCCCATTTTTGTCTTTCTAAAGTTCTCTTCTCTCTTCCAGTGCCCTTCAAATGCTGATGTTCCTAGATATATGTTCTTGGTTCTGGTTATTCTAGACACTCTTCTTGGAAGATTCTACATATTTTTTTGTGATTTCATCTATCCGTTGTGTGTTTGTTGATTGATTGGGAAGCAAAGTGAGGCCACCCAGGTATGTAAGTTTCTGGTGACTTGGGCTGCTTTCAAATTAGAGAATAAAAAAAGCGTGAAGAGGTGACAGCTAGCATGTGTTGGGGGTTTCAAAATAAAGTCCCACAGCGATTACAACAGAATCACTTAAATCATCATACCTAAACATATATACAGGGATATATACTGTCCCTGAATTTCTGAGTTAGTGTGTTTGGCATGGGGTCTGGGAATCTATATTGTCAAAACGTTCGTAAGTTGCTTCTCATACACTTTTACTGAGTGTTTACTGTATGTCAGGTGCTGTGCTAAGCTGGCAAAGCCAATTTATTATAGAAATTTAAAAGCCTTATCTGTATTCTCGAGTGAACGTAAAGAGTATGATTTTTGGCTGCAGGTGGACATGCAGTCATAAGCTTTGAATGTGCTTGTAACTTTGTACTGGACCAAGTATTAACTTCTGTTCCATGATGCACTAACAGTGCGGTGTCCTGGAATATTTAAAGGCAGGGGTTTCTGATTGTCCCAGAGATGTGCTCTCATAGACGGTCATTGACTTTGAACAAAGCTATATCATGATGAGCCCAGAGTGGGCTAGCCTTTAAGTGCATCTTGAAATAACTAAATGGAAGAAGTTATTTCCTGTAACTCAGTTGTCAGCTGAGACTTCCCTCCCTACCTGGCTTCTCCAAGAGTGTGCTGCATGGTTCTGTCCCACATGGGTGCAAAGCTCAGCTTCTTTACCAATTCCTAGATTCCCTACTTGCCTTTGTTAGTTGGCTGGAGATTTGGGGGTTCATGGAGGCATTACATCTGAAACCATGTAGCCTTTCTATATCCCCCAGTTCTCCCTTTTCCCTGATTTCCCCCTTCTTTCTCTTCCCCTAATCCATAGTCCCTCTCTCCCAAGAACCATGCACATTCTCCTCCTGGTGTGCTGCAGAGAGCTTAATAACTGCCGTCTTTAAAATTTGAATGTGCTTGAGATATTTCCCTTCATCCCAAATGAATTATGAAGGCGTTTCCCTCAAAAATGACAATTTTGCTTGTAATAAGGCAATATTGTGGATAGTTTATTCTGGCCATAATTGAGTCAGTTTCTGCAAGATCATTCCTTCCTTATAAAGGAGGGTGCATTTTTTCAGTTTGGTATGGCAGACAGGGGTCCTGATGGCACACTGCTTAAGAGCTACGGCTGTTAACCAAAAGGTCAGCAGTTCGAATCCACCAGCCACTCCTTGGAAACCCTAGGGGGCAATTCTAGTCTGTCCTATAGGGTTGCTATGAGTTGGAATCGACTTGATGGCAACTTTTTTTTTTTTATAGGAGACTTGTTTGCACCCAGGTCAACACCAAAGTATGTGGAATAAGTTACACGGGGTGGAAGGTGCAGAATAGTTCTGTACATAATTTGGGATTGGAGCTTGACTTATTACTGTCGTGAGCTGCTGTTGAGTCAGACCCCAACTCGTGGTAACGCCACACATAACTGAACAAAATGCTGCCCGGTCCTGGACCATCCCCACGATCATTTGCAGATCAGACAGTTGTGATCCATAGGGCTTTCACTGGCTGATTTCTGGAAGTAGATCACCAGGCCTTTCAGCCTAGTATTAGCCTGGAAGCTTCGCTGAAACCTATTCAGTATCATAGCAACATGCAAACCTCTCATGACAGACAGGTAGTGGCTGCGCATGAGGTGCATTGGTCAGGCATCGAACCTGGGTCTGTTGCATGGAATGTGAGAATTCTACCATTGAACCAAACAGGGTCTACTCTGATTCTTGTGGTGATATTACAGTAAAGTCATCTAAAGTCTCTTGCATCTGTATCTTCATTAGTTTGTATGGAATCAAGAATCACTGAGAAACCAAGAATCAAAATTAATTTGGAGCATTTAGTCTAATCTTTAGAAATTGTTCTGTACTATTATTTTAAGGGAACCCTGGTGGCGCAGTTGTTAAGAGCTCAGTTGCTAACCAAATCCACAAGCCGCTCTTTGGAAGCCCTGTGGGGCAGTTCTCCTCTGTCCTATAGGGTCTCTATGAGTCACAATGAACTGGACGGCAATGAGTTTTTTTTTTTTTTTTTTTTAAGAGGAACCTTGGTTGCATAGTGCTTAAAGCTCTTGGCTACTAATTGAAAGACTGGTTGTTCAAAACCACCAGTGGTTCCGTGGGAGAAAGATGTGACGGTCTGCTTCCTTAAAGATTTACAGCCTTGGAAAACCTATAGGGTAGTTCTGCTCTGTACTATAGGGGTCATTATGAGTTGAAATCATTTTGAGGACAGTGGGTTTAGTTTTGGTTTATTATCTTAAGTAATAGTAATTGTCATATGTAGAATAGTATGCCTCGAATTGCAATTCTTCTTACAGAATTTGAGATTAAATAATCTAGGTAGTTTGAGAGGAAAAAATAACAACTAAGAGTTTTAAAGAGATTTCCACAAAAAATGAAGAGTTTGGCAAATACAGTAACTTATTCTAGGGTTTTCAAACTCTATTTGGCAGGGAATCTCTCTCTCTCTTTTTGACAAACAGTTCTAAAGGAGATGTAATAGAACTGCTTTTCTTGGTTGAAAGGGCATGTGCCTGTGTGTTGGGGGGTGCTGGGTGCCACCCCCTCTGCCCACCTCACCCTCCCCTTCAGGTAGCCTGGAACCCTAGGCCTTTAAGAAACAGTGGGAATACTATTGGCTACTACTTTGAGTTGACCCACAAGGAACATGCTTGAGGGCTTAATTAGACTTTCTTTGCATGGAGTAGGATTTGCTACTCATAAAGGGCATTATATTGTGCTATAGATGAAATATCATTTCTGGAAAAGTGATTAGTTATTTTCTGATCAGTGTCTGAGCTCTAAAATCTACATGATACTGCAAAAAGACAAGTAACCCAATTAAAAAATGGGCAAAGGATATGAACAGGCACTTCACTAAAGAAGACATTCAAGTAGCTAACAGATACATGAGGAAATGCTCACGATCATTAGCCGTTAGAGAAATGCAAATCAAAACTACAATGAGATTCCATCTCACTCCAACAAGGCTGGTATTTTAATCCAAAAAACACAAAATAGTAAATGTTGGAGAGATTGTGGAGAGAGTGGAACACTTATACACTGCTGGTGGGAATGTAAAATGGTACAACCACTTTGGAAATCGATTTGGCATTTCCTTAAAAAGCTAGAAATAGAACTACCGTATGATCCAGCAATCCCACTCCTTGGAATATATTCTAGAGAAATAAGAGCCTTTACATGAAGAGATATATGCACACCCAGGTTCATTGCAGCACTGTTTACAATAGCAAAAAGATGGAAGTAACCAAGGTGCCCATCAACAGATGAATGGATAAATAAATTATGGTATATTCACACGATGGAATACTATGCATCGATAAAGAACAATGATGAATCCCTGAAACATTTCATAATGTGGAGGAATCTGGAAGGCATTTTTTGAATGAAATTAGTCAGTTGCAAAAGGACAAATGTTGTGTAAGACCACTATTTTAAGAACTCAAGAAATAGTTTAAACAGAAAAGAAAATATTCTTTGATGGTTACAAGAGTGGGGAGGGAGGGAGGGAGAGGGGTTTTCAGTAATTAGTAGATAAGAACTGTTTTAGGTGAAGGGAAAGACAACACACAATATAGGAGAGGTCAGCACAACTGGACTAAACCAAAAGCAAAGCAGTTCCCTGAATAAAGAGAATGCTTTGAAGGCCAGCGCAGCAGGGGCGGGGGTTTGGGGACCATGGTTTCAGGGGACATCTAGGTCAATTGGCATAATAAAATCTATTAAGAAAACATTCGCATCCCACTTTGGAGAGCAGTGTCTGGGGTCTTAAACGCCAGCAAGCAGTCATCTAAGTTGCATCAATTGTTCTCAAGCCACCTGGACCAAAGGAGAATGAAGAACACCAAAGACATAAGGTAATTCTGAGCCCAAGAGACAGAAAGGGCCACATGAACCAGAGACTACATCATCCTGAGACCAGAAGAACTAGATGGTGCCCGGCTACAACCAATGACTGCCCTGACAGGAAATACAACAGAGAACCCCTGAGGGAGCAGGAGAGCAGTGGGATTCAGGCCTCAAGTTCTTGTAAAAAGGCCAGACTTAGTGGTCTGACTGAGACTAGAAGGACCCCAGAGGTCATGGTCCCCAGACCTTCTGTTAGCCCAAGACCGGAACCATTCCCAAAGCCAACTCTTCAGACAGGGATTGGATTGGACTATGGGATAGAAAATGATACTGGTGAGGAGTGAGCTTCTTGGATCAAGTAGACACATGAGACTACGTGGGCCGCTTCTATCTGGAGGGGAGATGAGAAGGCAGAAGCTGGCCGAATGGACATGCAAATAGAGGGTAGAGAGAAGGAGTGTGCTGTGTCATTAGGGGGAGAGCAACTAGGAGTATATGGCAAGGTATATATAAATTTTTGTATGAGAGACTGACTTGATTTGTAAACTTTTGCTTAAAGGACAAAAAAAAAGTGATTAGTTATATATGGTGTAACAGGTGGGGTTATCAGATCCCTAAGGAAGGTTTTAGGGTCCACATAATTTGAGATTTTGCCACGGGGGAACAAACAATTTACCTAAACAATCACTGTGAACTTGCCTTTCTTTAATTCCTTTTTCTTAAAGTAATTCCAGGAGCAACTATATCGCCAAATCTGCATTCATTATTGGCCCTATTGGTTAAGCCTTGGGTTTCTCAGTGAGCTCTGTAGTATTCCATTAAAAACTGCTTGTAAAAGGATTTACATTTAATGAATTCCTGTGCAGCTTTCTTTGAGCTCTTTATCCTATCCCATCTAGTCTGGAACTACCTCCTTTAATTATCCTTGATCTCAATTTTCAACCTCTCATGACTCATTCCCTGTAGGTGTTAAAAATATTCAAGCCTTCCCTATTGTACCAAGCTATAAAATAGCCTCCTATGGCCCTGCAGGGGCCCTGGTGATACAGTGGTTAAGTGTTTGGCTGCTAACCAAAAGGTCAGCATTTTCAATCTACCAGCTACTCCTTAGAAACCCTATGGGGCAGTTCTACTCTGTCTTATAGGGTCATTATGAGTCAGAAGTGACTTGATAGCAATGGGTTTCATGTTATGGCCCTCCCTGGAGTGTGGCTTCCACCACCTTTTAACTTACAAGAGATGAAAGGGAAGCAAGCAGAGAGTTGAGGAGCTCATACCACCAAAAAAGAAGCACTGGGAGCAGAGCGTGTCCTTTGGACCCAGGGTTCCTGTGCAGAGAAGCTCCTAGTCCAGGGGAGAATTGAGGAGAAGGAATTTCCTCCAGAGCTGACACAGAGAGAAAGCCTTTCCCTGGAGCTGATGCCCTGAATTTGGACTTCTAGCCTGCTAGGCTGTGAGAAAATAAATTTCTCTTTGTTAAAGCTGTCCACTTGTGGTATTTATGTTACAGCAGCACTAGATAACTAAGACACCATTTCAGCATTTTATACTTGTACCAGTCAGTAATATTAACTATATTCATCATGTTTTGCACCCATCTCCACTATCCATCCCCACATTTTTCTGTCATCCTTAATACAAGCTCAGTGGCTCCATAAGCAATGACTCCCTCTTTCCCCTCCCTCCTACCACTGGTCACCACTAATGAACTTTGGTTTTATACATTTACCTATTTTGTATACATTTGACAATTTGACAATTTTTATTTGTATAATTCAGTGACATTTATTACATTCATCATATTGTGGAACCTTTACCACTATCCTTTTCCAAAATATTCTATCACCATTAACAGATACTCAGTGTCCCCTAAGCAATGATTCCCCCTTTCCCCTTTCCTCTTCTATCCCTGGTAACCACTAATAAGCTTTGGTCTCTATACATTGCCTATTTCATGTTCGTGGGGTCATACAATATTTATCCTTTTGTGACTGACTTACTTCACCCAGCATAATGTTTTCAAGGTTCATCCATGCTGTAGCATGTATCAGGACTTCATTTCTCTTTATGGCTGAGTAATATTCCATTGTGTGGTTATACCACATTTTGTGTGTCCATTCATCTGTTGATGGACATTTAGGTTATTTCTACCTTTTGGCTATTGTAAGTAATTATGCAGTGAACATTGATGTACAGGCCTCAATTGTTTGGGGTATATACCTAGGATCGTGATTGCTGGAAACTATGATGTTTAACTTTTTGAGGAACTGGCAAACTGTTTTCCACAGCAGCTGTACCATTTTGCATCCCTACCAACAATGGATAAAGATTCAGCTACCTTCATTTTTAAAGCCAGTCCCTCATTCCCCTCCCCTCTCCTCCATCACGCATAGCATCTGAGAGCCAATGGCTGTCAGAAGCTTAGATGAGCTTCCACCATGGGAAGTGCTGTTTCTGATTTTCCCAGGCTTTCGTCCACGCACTGCCATCAGCTTCCCATTAAAACTGCCTTGAAATCCAGGAACCACAAGTCTTGGAAGGTCAAATCCAAAGGAGACGTGACGCTTTTGCACTGACTAAAAACAAGTCCATAAGCGTATCTAAATGAAGACTGTATTTTACTTCACTCTCTAAAGAGTCTCTTCTCTTCATTTTTTCTCCTTTAGATTGTTTTTCTTAGTTTATGAGTCCGCTTAATGCTTAGGATATTATTTTCTTTTTAAGTCTTCCTAGTTTAACTTAAAAAAAAAAAAAGCTTGCTATTTACTTTTGTTATTTTATTTCTTTATCATATTAATTTTTTAAAAATCATATTCTCTATGTTTTATCAGTTATAACCTTTTAATGTCTCAGCTTATGGTTTTATGTATTTTTAATGTTTGAATTTCTTCTTTTAATTCTCTGTATAGCAGTTTTTCACTTGTATTTTTTTTCCTCTCCTTTTTTGGTATCTGGATTTACCTTCACTTAGCTTCCTTTATTTATCTATTTGTAATATTTTTTCCTTTTCCCTGGTTCCTATTTTTTTTAACCTATTTGTATTTTAGTGCTGTAATGATTTTACCCTTTTAATTTCTGAGCTTTTGGTTGTATCTATGTTATAGGTATGGCACCACCACCATGTTATAGGTTTTAATTTTACTGCTTTGCATTATAATCTTTGAAACTTCTTTATGTTATTTATTTCTTGTTTTTCTGTTATGTTTTATTTCCTTTGTTTCTTTTACTTAAAAAAAACGACAGTCATGCAAGCATCTTGCTGGACTTTTTAAGGAAATTCTTCCCAGCAGTCATAACTGTTAGGAGTTTTTCTCCTGGTTGCCCTTAGCACATCTTCCTTTGGGTTTGCATGACAGCTCTCCATTTCCCTTCAGTGTTGATTCTCCCAGGAAGGAAAAAAAAAATCATCAGTACCCTCAGAGTTGAATAATATACATTTCTTACCTGAGAGGGGTAATGATGCTCTTTATTGGAGGAGTGCACGTTCATGTTAGAAAGTTTTTCTTTTCTTGCTTCTTCTATTAGCTAACTTTTTCTTGTTGTTGTTGTGTGCCATCCAGTCAATTCCAACTCATAGCGACCTTATAGGACAGAGTAGAACTGCCCCCATGAAGTTTCCTAGGCTTTATTCTTTACGGGAACAGATGGCCAAGATTTGGTCCTTTTTGTAACATTTCTTTTCTCCCAGTGGAAATGCTAGTGGATTCAAACCTGTGACCTTTCAGTAGCAACCGAGAGCTTAACCGTTGTGCCACTAGTGCTCCTTAGTTGTTCATTGGGAGCCGGATAATCTTGCATTCAGTCTCTCTGAAACAGGTGTCGGTATCAGCAAGCTGTATGAGGACGTGCCACGTGCTTCAGAGAAGAGGTAGGCAGGGGATTCAGGAAGGGAAACAAAAACAAAAAACAAACCTGTTGCCATAGAGTCAATTTGGACTCATAGCAACCCTCTAGGATAGAGTAAGACTGCCCCATAGGGTTTCTAAGGAGCAGCTAGTGGATTCAAACTGCTGACCTTTTGGTTAACAGCTGTAGCTCTTAACCACTGAACCACCAGGGCTCTGGTAAGGCCACTTCCAAAAGACTATTCTAGAAGGAGGCTTTGTAGTGATACCACAGTCTTGCTGAAATCTGTTCTCCCTCAGCCAACTTTTTACTCTTAGTTGCTATAGCACCCCTCAACAAGTTTATGGGAAAATCCTGTGTGCATAAATCTTGTTCCTTCATTCTCACATTAGAAGAAACATGGGAAACATGGGCTGGGATTAGCACTAACAGGATTTCTTTCTCTCTCTTTTTTTTTTAAACATCAAATAGAAGTATGGATGAATGAATATAGAACTCAACTGCTTGTTGTTCTGGCTAGGACGCATTTGAAATTATGAGTCCAGTTTGAACTGTAAAAATAGAATGGTGAAGTAACTGAAAAATTGGGTTATATGAGGGGCAGTTGAGGGAATAGTTTAATCTAACTATAAAAGGAACTTAAAGAAAATTTACTTGCCATTGGCAGATGTCCCCAGAGCAGTCATGGAAGAGGAGGTTGCTAACTAGGGCATAACTAGAAGCAGTGGGTGGGATTTGCAGGGAGCCAGGTTTGGCTGCATATATGAAAGAAAATTCAGATATGAAAACTGTTCAACTGCAGAACGTTTTGATACAAAGTGGATCACCATAGGCTAAGAGGGCCATTGTTAGACAAAGGTTAGATGGTTCTGTGATCGTTGGCCTTTTTCTCATTTTTACCTCTTGTCTTGAGTTTAAAATGATCTTATTAGCCTAGTTCAAAATAGTGTATTTGAATTTGAAGTAGGTTTCCTTACCTGATTTTATTGTTTTCAATAGTAAAAAGGGAATCCTTTTTCCTCAGCATCACTATTGGTTATATGGCATCTGGGTGGTGGTCATTGTTGTCCTGGTATCCAGTAGGATTCATTGAATGTAAACTAGAGTTTTTCTAGGGAAAAGGTGTGCGCATTGGTTTGTGCTAATTCTTAGCTCTCCACAAATGTATTCTATCCCAATTCTCTTTAATGAAGTATAAGTAATGTATGATAAAAATGTAGGATCTTAAATGTTTAGTGCAATGAGTTTTGATAGGTGTATACACCTGTGTAAGCTACTCCCTGTGAGTACTTTCATGTCCCTTTTTAATCTATACCACCTCCCTACCCTCCGCCCCCACCCTCCCCTTTCAGGTCAACCACCTTCTGAGTTCTGTAACCACTGATTAGTTTTGCTTGTTCTTCGCTTTCGTATACATGGAAGCATACAGCACATATTTATATGTCTCTGGCTTTATCACCCAGTATACTGTTTTTGAGGCTCTTCCATCTTATCCTGGGTATCAGCAGTTTGGTCCTTTTTATCACGTTTCTTGGCATGAATACATAGTTTATCCATTCTCCGCTCCAGAGATTTTGTTTCTTGAAACCTAGAGGAACAAGGCCGAATATTTTCAAAGGACTAAATTCTGTAGGTAAGCTCCCTCCTGACCTCATCACTGAGTCTGTCTTACTTTTACTTCAACTTGCTTATTTTTAGTAAAAGAAACAAGTAAGAAGATAACTGTCGTGTAATGTAAAATGCACACAGTGTTGAGCTCACGCAAACTCTTCAGTGAATGTGGGCTCTAATTATAGCAGTTAGGTAGTTTATCTAATTTGGCCAAATGTTTTTAGTCCTAAACATGAGTGGATCAATAGGATGCAGTAGAATACTCTGGAAGTCTTTGAAAGTTTAGCAAGCATTTCAGTAAAATGAGTTTCAGAAAAAGTTAAAGCAATTTATACGATCTCTTGTGAATTGCACGATAATTGAAATGTCTCATTATTAAATGTTGTGAATAAGCTTTAGTGCACAAAGCTAGATTCTCTTTGAAATAAAATGGTGAATTATACTTGTTATCACTTTATATATAATAGCTAAACATTGTAAGCAACCTAGACATGCAATAATAAGAGAATTTAAAGATTTTTTTAAAATCAGCTTTATTGAGGTATGGTTGACATACAATAACTGAATATTTGAAGTGTACAAAATTTTGACATATGTTTATACATGAAACCATAATCAGTATCAAGGTAATGAACATATCTCTCATTTCCAAGTTTCCTTGTGTCCTTTGTAATCCTTTTCTCCTACCCATCTACCCACCAACTTCCAGCAATGGATTAAGCCCATTGCTGTCAAGTCGATTCCGACCTCCAGCAACCCTGTGGGACGGAGTAGAACTTCCCCATAGGGTTTCCAAGGAGTGGCTGGTGGGTTCAAACTGATGACCTTTTGATTAGCAGCTGAGCTCTTAACCACTATGCCAGTAAGGCTCCCGCTGTAGATTAGTTTGTGTTTTCTAGAGTTTTGAAAGGGGATGTTAAAATAAGTTGTGGTGTATTTATATTGTTAAAATTAAAATAATGCTATTATGAAGAATATTTACTTACATGCGAAGTAGTCATGATTAAAACAGGATTATAAATACAGAATGATCTTAAATTCACACTCAAAAATACTTTTGGCATATATAGAAAAAGATGAAGAAAATATATTTAAATGATACGGCTATTTCTGGGTATATAGGATTCTGATGATTTTTATTTTCTTTATGCTATTCTTTATTTTCTGAAGTTAGTATAATCAGGATACATTATTTTTACAATCAGAAAATACATGTAAAGAAAAGTGTGAAATAGATGATCTCAATACACAGCAAAGTGTGTCTATAATGCATGTCTGCTTGGTGGAGGATTTTTACCTGGGAATTTTTTACCGTAAATAGTTAAGGATGTGTTCTCTCTGCTAAAAGAAAAATTGTGATAAAAAAAACATTTTTTTTTTTCCTGGAAGTGTTTGACTGCTGTGGCTATTAATACAGTTTCTCTGAGTAATCATGTTAATAACTATGGTATGTAAAATAATTCCTGCGGTATCTGACTGCTTATCCTTCTGGAACTGAACTGAAAGCATTAAGTGAGATCTCTTGGTAATGAAGGTCACAAATCAAAAGAAAGAACACATGAAAAAGGGATTAGAACAAAAAGAGCTAAAGCCGTAACTCTACGTCCCTGCTATAATGAATCTTATAATTTGACAAATGTAAGCGGGTAAAAAATGGCACCTAATGAATTAAGCATGAGTTGCTCTTCCCTATTATCACTTGGGAAGAAGAACTTTTTTTCTCCCTGAAATACTGAAGAATTCAGCAAAAAATGGTGTATAAATTAAAAGAATTTGTTAAATGTAAGGATATTTCAATTTTTTAAATAAATAATGTTCGTAGTAAAAAGCAACTTTTCTTCCTGAGTTTTGCATAGGACTTATAGCATGTGCCATGTAAACACTGATTACAAAGTTTATCTATTTTTAATTCTTAATTCAATAAAATAGTAATTGCCTATCATGTGTTAATAGGCCTCTGCTTAGTGTTAGAGAAAATGCAAAAATGAGCAAGTTGCAGTCTCTGCTCTCAAGTCACACACAGTTTAGTTCATCATTTGGGTGTGTACTTGGGCCTTAAACCAAGTGTCTTTTTTGAGCCTGAAGAAACCAATATTTTCATCTATTAATATACCAAAAACAAAAACAAAACCCATTGCCATCGAGTTGGTTACAACTCACAGTGACCCTATAGGACAGAGTAGAATTGCCCCATAGAGCTTCCAAGGAGCAGCTGGTGAATTTGAACTGCTGACCATTTGGTTAGCAGCTTGTCATGGATTGAATTATGTCCCCACAAAAATGTATCAGCTTGGTTAAGCCATGTATGGTTGTCTTCCATTTTGTGATTTTCCTATGTGTTATAAATCATAATCTTTGTGGTTAAAAGGATTAGGTTGGGATTGTAACATCCCCTTACCCAGGTCACCTCCCTGATCCAAGGTAAAGGGAGTTTCCCTGTACCACCTTTTATCTCTCAAGAGATAAAAGGAAAGGGAAGCTAGCAGAGAGTTGGGGACCTCATACCACCAAGAGAGCAGCACCAGGAACAGAGCACGTCCTTTAGACAGGGGGTCCCGGCACCTGAGAAGCTCCTCGACCAGGGGAAGTTTGAGGACAAGGAATCTTCCTCCAGAGCTGACACAGAGAGAAAGCCTTCCCCTGGAGCCGACGCCCTGAATTTGGACTTGTAACCTACTTGACTGTGAGAAAATAAATTTCTCTTTGTTAAAGCCATCCGCTTGTGGTATTTCTGTTATGGCAGCGCTAGATGACTAGGACACAGCTGTAGCACTTAACCACTGTGCCACCAGGGCTCCATTAGGAGTAGTGGTTAAGAGCTATGACAGTTAACCAAAAGGTCAGCAGTTTGAATCCACCAGACGTTCCTTGAAGACCCTATGGAGGCAGTTCTACTCCATCCTATAGGGTTGCTATGAGTCTGAATCGACTCAACAGCAACGGGTTTTTTATTAACATACCATGAGGAAGTGAAAATGACAGCATAGATAAATATAGCTGTCAATTTCCATTAAAATTTGTCTTTGTGTCAATTTAAAATAAAGTTTGTGTTGTAATGTTAGCCCAAGAGACAAAAGGGCCACATAAACCAGAGACTCCATCAGCCCGAGTCCAGAAGAACTAGATGGTGCCCAGCTACCACCAATGACCCCCTGATAGGGAACACAACAGAGAGTCCTGGATGGAGCGGGAGAAATTGTGGAGCCGAACCCAAATTCATGTAAAAAGACTGGACTTAATGGTCTGAGTGTGACTGGAGGAACCTCCAAAGCCATGACCCCCTGACGCTCTTGTTAACCCAGAACTAAAACCGTTCCAAAGCCCACTCTTCAGACAAAGATTAAACTGGACTATAAAACATAAAATAATACTCGTGGAGAGTGTGCTTCTTAGTTCGAGAAGACACACAAAACCAAAGGGGTGGCTCCTGTCCAGAGGCATGATGAGAAGGCAGGAAGGGACAGGAACTGGTTGAATGGAAAGGGGGTGTGTGTTGTCACATCATAGGGATTGTAACTAATGTCACAAAACATTACGTTTATAAATTTTTGTATGAAAAATTAACTTGAGCCGTAAACGTTCACCTAAAACATAATTAGAAAAAAAAAAAGTTCATGTTATAAAAACTATATGAATATAATTATGTATTTTTTTCTCACTTATTTTTAGTAATATTGTCATTTTCCATGTTTGGACAGGTCATTATCCTGGAAAACTTTTTTTCCAAAGAAGTAATAATTTATTGTCTTGCATATAAATTCCAGTATTAATGTAGGTGAAATGACAAGAATTTGGGACCAGGTCCATGACTCCCAAGGCAGGCTGGCATTTTAGTCCTCAGCCACAGTGTAAGTTGATGATGCTACCTTCAATATAATATTAATGGAATGTTCACAAGGACATGGATGATACTTTGCAAAAGGGAAGAGTATATGTTATACTTTGTTTTGTTGTTGTGTTTAGGTACTGTGGAGTCTATTTCTACTCATAGTGAACCCATGTGATGCAGTAGAACTGCCCCATAGGGGTTTTTAGGCTTTAATATTTACCACAACAGGTAGCCAGGTCTTTGTCCTGTGGAGCCACTGGCTGAGTTCAAACGGCAGCCCAGTGCTTCATCATTGTGCTACCAGGACCCTTTATTCTTTCTTTTACCTGTGGCCAAAAGCTGTGTGAACTATGGCTACAAAAAATTCTGGTACACACGGCCACAACTTCCTTAATGGTCCTGTGAACACAGTATTAGAGTGCACGTTTATAAATATCGTAAGCACATATGTCAGAAACAATGGCATATCATGAAAGCACAATTAACGCAGTTAAATCTTTTATCGTTCCTTTGTGCTAATAGTCTGTTTTTCTTCACAAATTGTCCAGCTTAATAAAGTGAACTCATTTCTTCGTGGATGCATTAGAAAAATCAAGAAACAGTAATGTGATATCAGTAATGTTAAAAAAAAAAAGATATTTCAAAGTGGAAGTTCTGATGCTTTCCCAGAGCTTAATTGTATTTAAAAATAAATGAAATTCTGGTGACTTACATCTCCCACCTCCCCCAAACCTTTCTCTAATATACATGCTATTTCATATAAAACTCCTTAAGCAGAGCTTGACATCTTTTAAAATCATTCACTATCATAACATAATGTAGCCTGCAAATGTTTTTCACTTCATTTGAAATGTCTCTGTGGTTGAACAAAGATCCTATTGATAGCAGTGATTGAATGCCTCAGTATCATTGCATAATGAAGCTAATATCACTGTGAAATAAGATAATGAGCTCTCAAATTTTACTGAGCTACCAAAAACTTGTTACAGATAAAAACAAAAACTTAGAGTAAAAATAAAATCCACTGCCACTGACTGGATTTTGACTCATAGTGACCCCATAGGACAGAGTAGAACTGCCCCCATAGAGTTTCGAAGGAGCACCTGGCGGAATTGAACTGCTGACCTCTTGGTTAGCAGCCATAGCACTTAACCACTCTGCCACCAGGGTTTCCAGAGTAAAAATAATGATAGATAAATGTTCCTTCACTACCTAATATTTAGGCAAATGATTTTATATATATATATATATCTCACACATAGTAGTTTCAAGAGTAAGCTTGCATAGTTGTAAGTGGTTTAATGCAAATGATCAGACTTAAATCTCTAAGCTGTTTAAGGTGAAGAGATGTCTAAAAATAATATTTAGTATAATTTAAGTACTTGAGATCAGTTTTTATTTGTAAAATGATTACAATTTACTGAAAAAAAAGTTGAAGACTGTTCCATAACACACTTAAACAAAACTTTCATTAACTTAAAGAATCCTAACTTAATTGAAAATGAAGGCATGATATAGTGAAAAGGTTTGAAATCAGACACAGTAGAGCTCAAATCCCAGTTCTGCCATTGCTAACCATATGACTTTGGCAAGAGAGTTTAATTTATTAGCTTCTATTTCTTCATCAGTTCAAGGAGTATAAAATATCTATCTTGCAGAGTTGTTAGGAGAATTATATGTTAAAAATGTGATACATAGTCATCGAGTCAGTTCCAAAGTTGTCAAGGATTTAATTTTACTTGGATCCACCATCAATGCCTATGGAAGCAGCAGTCAAGAAATCAAAAGATGTATTGCATTGCACAATTCTGCTTCAAAAGACCTCTTTAAAGTGTTCAGAAGCAAAGATGTCAACTTGAGGATGAAGGTGCGCCTGACCCAAGCTATGGTATTTTCAATCGTTTCATATACACGCGAAAGTTGGACAGTGAATAAGGAAGACCGAAGAAGAGTTGATGCCTTTATATTATGGTGTTGGCAAAGAATATTGAACACACCATGGACTGCCAGAAGAATGAACAAATCTGTCTTGGAAGAAGTACAGCCAGAATGCTGCTCAGAAGTGAGGATGGTGAGCCTTTGTCTCATGTACTTTGGACATATTATGAGGAGAGACCAATCTTTGGAGAAGGACATCATGCTTGCTAAAGTTAGAGGGTCAGCGAAAAAGAAGAAGACCCTCAATGAGATGGATTGACACAGTGGCTGTAACAATGGGCTCAAACACAGCAACGATTGTGAGGATGGTGCAGGACTTGGCAATATTTCGTTCTGTTGTGCATAGGGTTGCTGTGAGTCAGAACGGACTCCAAGGCACCTAACAACAACAACATGATTTATTTAAAGTTATTTTAAAAGATACAAAGAATACAAGGCTTACTGTCTTTTATAAAGAAACACTTATATCAGCCAATGTTAAATTACTAAATGGAGTTGAACCATGAATCAAATGGAGGTGATAACTGACTGGGAGAAGAAAGCTACAAAGGAAGGCTGTTGTACCATCTCTCATCAACAACACCAGAAAGTTCATTGCATTTTCCAGACAAACCATTGAGATGTAGAGAGACTAAGGAAAGCTAACAAAGTGACTATGGTTGAAGGAACTTTCAAAAGCCCAACTTCCATGTTCTCCAGTTTCTGTACTTACTATCATATTTTAACTGAATAAAGGGGCTAGCATGTTTTGTCATTCTTGATAGTGATCAAATAATAGAGGATTAATTTAATTAACGAGGAAGACTCATTAACAACCTGCGTTATGCAGATGACACAACCTTGCTTGCTGAAAGTGAAGAGGACTTGACACACTTACTAATGAAGATCAAAGACCACAGCCTTCGGTATGGATTACACCTCAACATAAAGAAAATAAAAATCCTCACAACTGGACCAATAAGCAACATCATGATAAACGGAGAAAAGATTGAGGTTGTCAAGGATTTCATTTTACTTGGATCCACAATCAACAGCCATGGAAGCAGCAGTCAAGAAATCAAAGGACGCATTGCATTGGGAAAATCTGCTGCCAACGACCTCTTCAAAGTGTTGAAGAACAAAGATGTCACCTTGAAGATTAAGGTGCACCTGACCCAAGCCGTGGTATTTTCGATCACATCATATGCATGTGAAAGCTGGACAATGAATAAGGAAGACTGAAGAAGAGTTGATGCCTTTGAATTGTGGTGTTGGCAAAGAATATTGAATATACCATGGACTGCCAAAAGAACAAACAAATCTGTCTTGGAGGAAGTGCGGCCAGAATGCTCCTTAGAGGCAAGGATGGCGAGACTGCATATTACATACTTTGGACATGTTGTCAGGAGGGATCAGTCCCTGGAGAAGGATATCATGCTTGGCAGAGTAAAGGGTCAGCGGAAAAGAGGAAGACCCTTAACAAGGTGGCTTGACACAGTGGCTGCAACAATGAATTCAAGCATAACAACGATTGTAAGGATGGCACAGGACCGGGAATTGTTTCGTTCTGTTGTGCATAGGGTCGCTATGAGTCGGAACCGACTTGATGACACCTAACAACAACAATTACTGTAGGGAGTGTTATTCAGAAGAAATCCACTTACGTTACTAAGTTAAGGCTGTGTATTTTTCAGGTTACTCGAAATCAATTATCAACAGCTAGATGGTACAAATGGTTAACACACTCAGCCGATAACTACAAGATTGAAGGTTCAACTCCACCCAGAGGCACCTTGGAAGAAAGTCCTGGTCATCTACTTCTGAAAAGTCAGCCATTGAAAACCTTGTGGTGCACAGTTATACTCTCATACATACGGGGCCACTAAGAGTCAGAAGTGACTCCATGGCAACTGGTACGAGTACTAGTAACCGATCCTTTAACTAGTTTATTAACTATATCTTAACAGATGTTGCTAGGTTTCACCTGTCTTGATAAGATCACAATGAACTTGAAGATGCACTAACCATCATCCTAAGTGCATACTGGACAAAACTATATATCTGAGAGAATTAATGGAGTAAAAGCTGTAGCATATACCTAAAACATTGTCAGGTAGCAGTGCTTCTGAGTAGGGTCTAGGGATGTGTGAGAGAGACCGCGGTAGAGGCAGAGAGGAAGGGACGAGAGATTGTGCTTGCCCTTAGCTGCTTCTGATTTTGACCTGCATACTAAAGCTATTTCTGTAATAAACACTTGAATTAAGAAAATGCATGTAAAGATTGGTAGTCTTTGTGTCAACTTCAAAGAAGTGAAAACAGCAATCTAAAGAAAATTAATTTCAGGGAAGTCAACTTCGGTAAGCTCAAATGAATGATAAGAAAAAGACTTGTAAGTGGAAGTCCTGTGAAAACTAGATTATTTCTTAAAGCAACAACACTTGTAAGGGTGCCAGAGAACAAGGAGTACATGATGAAATCCAGTTAGCTACAGTGAGCTGCAGATTTGCAGTGGCTAAAAGAGTAAGGATTAGAAGCATTAAACAGAAATAATGGATATAAATGATGACACATAAGCGGAAGACCAGAAGATGTATTTTGACATAGAAACTGTAATATACCCTAAATGGCAAAATATTGTCTAGGTGTGTATGAGATGAAAGGAAGGCTGAGAAAACATATCTTCTTTGTTAGATGCAAAGTAAAAGGGGATAATGTGATTTATGCCAAAATAAAAATTGCTTTAAGAAATGTTTAGCCTTTATGATAAAATATACTCTGTAATTTGGAAAACAGAATAGGAAACACTGTAGTAGAAGGACAGGGAAACAAATTAGACTTGGCAAGGAATTGCTCAAAGATCACTTAAATAAACAGGTCCTGATGACTTTCAAATTAGAATGCCAATTATTGATTATTCTGGCTCTAAAGTGCTAAAAATAACACCTTTTTGTTACAGTAGAAAACTGTTCTTACTGCTTTTTAGATCACTGTGAAGTGTTAATGCTTGTTTTGTTATGGTTTATGTCAAATGACAAAAAAACAGGGCTTCAAACTGGTTTGGAAGGGTTCAATAATCATCAATGTATGTAAAATGAGAGTCAGAAGAAAATCCATTGGTCCAATACTCAGGGTATGGTTGGTGGCTATAATTTGTACTTATGATATAGTTGAATTGGAAAAACATTTAAGACATAATAAAATTTATCTTCTATTGTCTTACATACTTAAAAGGAATATTCATAGTCTGCAAATAAGGCCTCGGGCTAAAATGTTGATGTACATTGATCCTGCTCACTGCCAGCAATGCGATTGATAAGAACATTGCTTTTAAGATCCTGGTGAAGAACCAGACGGTATCTGGTGGAAAACCAGCACCGTGAATTTAAAGAGCTTGCAAGGGCTGCCATTTAGGAGCTCGACCAAGTCCAAGTATTGATTGTAGATGTGTTATCTCCAATCTCTGATCAAAAGGAGGGAATGATTTGAAAAATAATATTGAAATCATTATTCCCTGCTCTTGAGCATAGAGAATGTGATCCAGCTGGAGCTGGGCTCACAAGTACTCAAATGGACACATTAACTGGGCCCTGAGGTATAAAGACAGTAGTTAGGATAATCTTGGAAAATATCTTTTATGGAACCTTTCACATAAGCCAATCAAACAGAACACAAAAGACTTTCCACTCTTATCTTTTTCTATTAACATTTAGTGAATAGAAAATTTGCTGGACCAGTGAAGACCCTCCTGACTGTGGTTACTGAAACCTATACCAATGATTGTTAAGAAAGGCAATATCAAAATGTAGGATCACAATTTCTAGCCAATCTGTGAAAAGGTGAAGCTTTCAATGATTTTGCCCATTTGTAATGTTAATATATATTGATGATTCTGTAACATTCCTTGGGCTCTGACAGACATGGCTGTGGCAGCATGCTTGTCTGTTTTCTCATTCTTGCCTATTCTGTAATATTCTTTGAACCTGGACAAACATGGCTCTAGCAGCATGCTTGACCATTTTCCACTTTTGTCTGTTCTGTAATATTTCCTTGGACTCAGGCAAACGTGACTCTGGCAGCATGGTTGTCTGATTCTCACTTTTGCCTTTTTGAATATATGCTGATTAAAACTTTCTTTTTGCTTAAAAAAAAAAAAAATGCCTGTGTAAACGAGGGCAGCGCACACATTGCATAGCAACCAAATCTTTCACGTTTGGATTTTGACCTGAGTAGGAAATGGTGGTGCCCCTCTCAAAGATGGCGGCAGCCCCTTCCGCTTTGAATTTGTATCGCTCCCTCAATAATCCAGTCGCTCCCAGGGATCCAAAGTTTCAGGAGCTTGATAGTTAATTTTTTTATTATGAAGGTAGTTCATGACCATTTTTAAAATGCATTTAGTTTAGTAGCTTTTCCCTTTCTCTTTATGTCCACAATAATGTGACTTCCCATTTTCCTGAATCAGGACACTACGGGGAAAAAAGCTCACATCATTTTAAAGTGACTTGCATTCAAAATAAGAATTATAGGTCTGCCTGAAATGCGAAAAGTCAGTCTGTGTGTCCCAAAGCTGCCAATAATCCAGGGCATCAGAGAAGGTGGTTTGGGAGCAGAGTCGACCAAAAGATGAACACTTGTCAGCATTATTGTCTTATTTTTTTTACAAAATAGCATTTAAGGTTTTTTTTTCTACTTAGAGGACAGTCACTTATAATCCCTCCATCAAGGGTTAACCGCTGTTATCATTGGATGTATATCCATCCTGACTTTGGGTGTGTGTAATTTTTAAAATGGAATTTGCGTTGTTCATACTGTTTTATGTACAGCTTTTCTTCCTTTAGGGGACTGGCTAGTATTGTATCACATAGATGCCCATGCTTTCATCAGTTTCCTATTGATAGGCATGTTGTCATTTGGTGTCTGTGAGTTGGTCATCTACTTAGAAATGTGTCGAACCCCTTAACCTACATACCAAAAGGAAATGTGATGGATTTGCTATCCACATGTCCTCACCCAAGTTCCTCTTAAGAACACTGGCTGTGTGTACAAGGTTTGGTACTTTTAGATCTTTTACTTAGATTTTTTTTAATCGTAAATTTTCTTCACATTGAAAAGAGAGCACAGACTCATAGTGCCTGTGAGGGTCCTTAGTGGGCATCTAGCCCAGGACATCACAGGATCAGAAAGGTGGGGTGCCCTGCTCAGAGGCACCGGGCAAGTTGAGGTACAAACTCTGGAGCAGGAACCCAGTCTTGTTTCCAGTGCCCTGGCTGATCGGGTACTGTTTTTATGACATATGAGCTGTTTGTAAAATTGTTGGGGGCCTTCATGAGAAATCTATTTCTGTTTAGCTAACTTAAGGAAGGGAGACTTCAATACATTCAAATGAAATCCCACCAGTAGCAGTTTTACTCATTTATTTATCCTCAGGTAACATGTCTTATGCTCTATGGGACTTAGTCAGACTTTCTCAGACATCTTAAGAGAATATATGTATATTAAATTACATAAAAATACATACATAGGCATTATTCAGCTATTGCTGAATAACATGGAATTTTCCTGGGTTCTTCAGATCACTGTAGTTTTAAGATGTAAAGTTGTCCATTATTTTTTGTCATGGACATAATAAAGCTGAATTTATAGGGGAGGACTAGATCTCATATATTATATTTTCTTTAATTGCTCTAAATAGAATGGTCATCTCTTGGTGGAGGGATGATAGGTGACTGTTTTGTAATTAGAAAAAAAAATACTCTAAATATTATTTTAAAAAGTCACCATATTCAGAATTTATTTAATCATCTGGGTACCTCCAAAACAGTCTACTCTTGAATACTTTCTTTTTAGTCTCTCAGTCATCAATATTTTAAAGTCACTTTGGCTCTTCCTTTTCCCCTATATCCAGTTAATCCCACATCACTGAGATTTTATGGAATGAAATGTTTCTCAATTCTCCTTTTTGTTGTTATTGCCACTCCCTGACTCAGACTCTTGCTGTTTCTGAGATACTAGAATATATTTCTAATTGTCCCCGTTCTCTCCTTTTTCCACTTTCCTCGATAGCAGTCCATTCCACGTACTACTGTATGATTGATTCCCTCCCTATGCAATCTATTGCACTTCTAGAGTGCATCTCTGATTTTATTGCTTCCTTGCTCAAAACCCTCCTCAGAGAAGCGTCCCAAATGGCTTCTCTAAATTCTCCAAAGCTCACCTCTTTGGCAGTCAAGGCCATCCATGATTTGGCTCCCAACTCCCTTTCGAGTCTTTGTTCTCATACTTCTCATACATGTACTCTGTGCTGTAGTCTAGCCTGACTGCTTACTATTCTCTAAAAATGCTCTGCACTTTTCTATGTCCTTAGTTTAACTCACACTGGTTGCTTTCATCGAAATGCCCTCCCTCTTTCTCTTTATTGCCTGTTAAAAATATCAGCCATCTTTCAGTGGCACCACAAATGCCATATCTTCTAGAAGCTTTCTTGATTTCCTGATTCGGCATCCTCTCACCTTTTAGGAGCTCTGGTGGTACAATGGTTAAGCAAGCGCTAGGCTGCTAACCGAAAGGCTTGCAGGTCAAACCCATCCAGTGACTCCATGGGAGAAAGACTTGGTGATCTGCTTCCATAAAGATTACAGCCTAGCAAATCCCATGGGGCAGTTATACTCTGTCACATGGGGTTGCTATGAGTCGAAAACCGACATGAGGGCACACAATAACAAGATAAATACTTAAGGTATTTGTCTTGCACTGCCTTGAATTTGGTGATTTGTACACGTGTCTCTTCCCAGCAGGAGCATGTGCGCATACACACATACAAACACACACCCTGAAACTGTAAAGCCCTTGAAGGCAGTCTCTGTTTTGCCCACCTTTACATTTCCTGCAGTGTCTTAGGGTGCTGGCTTCAATATGTCAGTTCTTGCTACAGGTGCTGAGTTGTTACTGATTGGATCACACCAGAGGAGGGCCTAGAGTTCAGAAGCAGGAGCTTAGTCAACAGTAAGCAGAGAGTAGGTAACCATACGTGGAGAGTAACGCAACTGAATCCATTGGATGCTGGAGATGTTCTGGGAGAGGCACAAGAGAGCTGCTGCAGGGGATGACACCTTGATTTTCACCTGGGGCGCCTCCCTACCAGCTGGGCTGGTGTTGTTTTACCCAACATTTTCCCCTACTGTGGGAGGTGGATTGTACTTCCTCCAGAAATGGTCAGATGATATGACAGCTGAGTCAGCTTCCAGGACACAGAGTTTATCTGGAACAGCCTAACGCTCTGTATATATGTCAAAAGCAAGCAAAGGTTTTCTTTATATAAATACCATTTGTGTAATTAAAACTACCAGCATGAAAAATTATGTTTTAAATTTTAGTAAGCTACATAGCCTAAACTTTAAAAATGTGATCAGTGATGTTGACCTTTATTAATGAGGGCATCGTTTGGTGGCATAGTAGTTAAGTAGTTAAGAGTTTGGCTGCTAACCAAAAAGTTGGCAGTTCGAATCTACTGGGAACTCCTTGGAAACCCTGTGGGACAGTTCAACTCTTCCTGTAGGGTTGCAGTAAATCAGAATCGACTCGATGGCAATGGGCTTGGTTTATATATATATATAGTGTGAATATATACGTATATACACACACACACACACATCCATTAAAGGCACTTGATAAAATGTTCTTTTCCAAGTTTCTTTAATCAGTATACAATATTGTCGTGGTGAGGACTGCGTTACATGTAAGGCACACTGTTTAGTGGGAAAGGGCACAGGGTCTGGGTTGCTTTTGATTGCAGTCACCTGATTGGCCTTGGCCAGATGGTTAGCCGTTCTGAGCCCAGCTTCTCCAGTTGTAAAGTGGGGTTGGTAATACCGACTTCAAAGTTTCCTTGTGAGAATAAAATGAAAAAAAAATTGTGTAAAACACTAGTCGTTGCTGTTAGGTGCCATTGAGTTGCTCCCCACTCATAACAACCCTGTGTACAATAGAATGCAACGCTGCCTGGGCCTGTGCTGTCCTCGGAATTGTTATATGCCTGAGACCATTGTTGTTGCCACTGGGTCAGTCCATCTCTTTGAGGGCCTTCCTCTTCTCACTGACCCTCTACTTTACCAAGCATGATGTCCTTCTCCAGGGACTGGCTCCTCCTGACACACATCCAAAGTACGTGAGACGAAGTCTCTCCATGCTTACTTCTAAGGAGCATTCTGGCTGTACTTCTTTCAAGACAGATTTGTTCATTCTTCCAGCAGCTGATGGTATATTTGATATTCTTCACCAACACCACAATTCAAAGTCATCAGTTTTTCTTCATTCTTCCTTGTTTATTGTTCAACCTTTGCATGCACATGAAGCAATTGAAAATACCATCGCTTGGGTCAGGCATACCTTAGTCCCAAAAGTGACATCTTTGGTTTTGAACACTTTAAAGAGGTCTTTTGCAGCAGAATTGCTCAATGCAATACATGTTTGGTTTCTGGACTGCTCCTGCCAAGGAAAATTAAATCTTTGACAACTTCAATCCTTTCCCTGTTCCTCATGATGTTGCTTATTGGTCCAGTTGCGAGGATTTTTGTTTTCTTTATGTTGAGGTGTAGTCCATGTTGAAGGTTGAAGTCTTTCATCTTCATCAGTAAGTGCTTCAAGTCCTCTTCACGTTCAAGTTTGTGTCTTCTGAATATCGCAGGTTGGTAGTGAGTTTTCCTCCAGTCCTGATGCTGCAGTCTCCTTCATGTAGTTCACCAGTCGATGTCAGTTTGTTGTACTGCGGTGGTTTGTGTGTTGCTTTGATGTTGGAAGCTATGCCACCATATTTCAAATACCAGCAGGGTCACCCATGGTGTACAGGTTTCAGTGGCGCTTCCGAACTAAGACAGACTAGGAAGTAGTATTTGGGGTCTATTTCTTAAAAAAAAAAAAAATTGGCCAATGAAAATCTTATAAATAGCAGCAGAACATTGTAAAAACACTTAGCATATAGTAGTTTTTACATAAATTACTGCCCGTCGTAGAGAGATGTTTCATTGAATGGAGACTACTACTACTTCTATTAAGTAATGTCAGATAATTGGAGATTAAGTGTAAACATCAATTGTAGAGTGACAGGATTATCTGCTTTATTTGCATTCATTAAATTCTTTCAGCGCTATATTAAAAGATCAGGGGAGAGGTAGAGAATAAAATTCATTTGTCTTTAATTGTCTGGAGTGCCATTTTGGGAAAAAAACTTTATTTTGTTTAATTTAAAAAAGTAAGTTTAATTATAATAGGTAAAGTTTCCATGAAAGTAAAGACTTTCAAAGCCTCCAGATTGTCCCTCGAGTCATGTTAGATTTCAGTGGTGAAGTATTCCTAAAATATTTTAATTTCTAATGTTTAGTAACTGTGATTT
Source organism: Loxodonta africana (assembly GCF_030014295.1). Lineage (NCBI taxonomy): Eukaryota > Metazoa > Chordata > Mammalia > Proboscidea > Elephantidae > Loxodonta > Loxodonta africana. The sequence goes on along the minus strand of NC_087358.1, from coordinate 9,406,950 downwards.
CTCTTACGGCTGCTAACCAAAAGGTCAGCCATTCAAACTCGCCAGGTGCTCCTTCGAGACTCTACGGGGCAGTTCTACTCTGTCCTGTAGGGTCGCTATGAGTCGGAATCGACTCAACGGCAGTGGGGTTGGGTTTGGGTGATTTCTCTATTCAGCTTAGTGTAACATCAGTAAAATGTCAAGGTTCCTTCATTTAGTATGTAATAATTTTATGAGTAAAAGAGATGGCCTCATACAAACCTATGACAAAAATGAGGGCTGTAATAAATGACTAGCTAAACGTAATGAGCAGATGACTCACAAAGGGAAATTAAAACTGGAAAATAACCCTGAGAAGAAATATATTCTCTGTAATAAGGGGAGTACAAATTAACCCAAAGGGGTATCTTTTTGTCCGTTTTCACTGTTGTAGTACCAAAGCTTTTTGCTAGAGTAGATCAGGGTAGAGTAATTACTCTCCTAGATTATTGGTGGCAGTAAAATTGGTACAACCATTTTGGAGGCAGTTTGAGAATATGTATCAAGAACCATAGAAATATTTCTATCTGCAGACATCCAATTCTACCTTTGGAAAACAAACCTGCGAAAATAATACAAAGATAGAAAAAGGTATATGCAGCAAAACGTTCATCATAATGTTGTTTAAAATTGCGAAGACTAGAAGCAATATTAATACCCAGCACCGTGGAGATGGCCAAGTCAATCATTTGGTAATGTATTGTGCGGTCGCTAAATGTGTATTACGTGTGTACACGTGTAACACTGTGTACCAGATGGAGAAGTGCTTAGAGTAGGGTTAGAAACACAGAATATCAAATTACGTGTACATCTTAATTCAAGTTTCAGGAAGAAAAAGTGCATGGAGATGAACTTGAAGAAATTTCGTCTTCAAAGAACTTTGAAGAAAAAGTACAAAATAATACTAGCAATTACCCAAGAGAGATGGTATCATAAATTTTCATATCTTTCTACATTCTTCAAATTGTCTTTGCTGCCGTTGTGTTTTGCAAATCCTGGTGGCATAGTGGTTAAGAGTTTGGCTGCTAACCAAAAGGTCAGCACTTTGAATCCACCAGGCGCTCCTTGGAAACCCTATGGAGCAGTTCTGCTCGGTCCTGTAGGGTTGGTAAGAGTCGGAATCGACTTGATGGCAGTGGGTTTGGTTTTTGGTTTTTTACAGTTGTGTTCCGTGTAAAGCCTTTTATAAAAAAAGAGATTCTCACCTCATTGAGATATGCTATTGGGCAAATGTATTCTTGCCTTGTGGACAAGTTTATCTTGGCCTCCAGGGCAAAAGCTGAATGCTTAAATAGGTATTAATTAGCCCTAGATTCAGCACTAAGGGAGGACAGAGAGGTCAGAGGTTAATAAAAATTTTGATTGGTTTAATTTATACAGTGAAAATTCATGTCCATGCTATTCTGGTGAGTTTTCCTTTGAAAAAGGTTAAGGATTTTTTTTTTTTTAAAGGCTATGAATGGCAGTAATTTTTTTAATAATGTAAAACTGATACAGGAAAAAGATTTCTGTATATACCAAGTACTTCTGTCTTCCACGGCCAGCAACATAACTACAATTAGTTTATCTTGTTCTGCCATTTATCATACTATTTTTGTTTCAAGACATATGAAATTTAGGATTTCATTTAATCATACAAAAATGTTTCTCTGAATAGAGAGGAATCATAAACAGGACACATTGTTTGGTGAATAAGTCATGGTGGTGGTGTTGTCAGGTGCTGTTGAGTTGGTCCTGACTCATAGGGACCCTGTGTACAGCAGAAGGAAACACTGTCTGGTCCTGCACCACCCTCGTAATTGTTGTTATGGTTGAGCCCATTGTTGCGGTGGCTGTGACAGTCCATCTCATTGAGGGTCTTCTCTTTTGCTGACCCTCTACTTTACCAAGCATGATGTCCTTCTTCAGGGACTGGGCCCTCCTGTTACCCTCCAAAGTATGTGAGGCGATGTCTCGCCATCCTTGCTTCTCAGGAGCATTCTGGCTGTACATCTTCCAAAGACAGATTTGTTCATTCTTCTGGAAGCCCATGATGTATTCCATATTCTACACCAACACCAGAATTCAAAGGCATCAATTTTTTGGCCTTCCTTAGTCATTTTCCAGCTTTCGCACACATACAAGGTGATCGAAAATACCATGGCTTGGGTCAGGAGCATGTTAGTCCTCAAAGTGACATCTTTGCTTTTAAAGACTTTAAAGAGGTCTTTTGCAGCAGATTTGCCCAATGCAATGCATCATTTGATTTATTTACTGTTGCTTCCATGGACGTTGATTATGGAGCCAAGTACAATGAAATGCTTGACAGCTTCAATATTTTCTCCATTTATCATGATGTTCCTTATTGGTCCAGTTATGAGGATTTTTGTTTTCTTTATGTTGAGGGGTAATCCATACTGAAGGCTTTAGTCTTTGATCTTCATCAGTAAATGTTTCATGTCCTCTTTGCTTTCATAAGAGGACGTGGAACGAGGGATATCATTGCTGATGTCAGATGGACCTTCGCTAAAAGCAGAGAATACCAGAAAGATGTTTACCTGTGTTTTACTGACTATGCAAAGGCATTCGACTATGTGGATCATAACAAATTATGGATAACATTGCAAAGAATAAGAATTCCAGAACACTTAATTTGCTCATGACAAACCTGTACATAGACCAAAGAGTGGTTGTTCAAACAAAGCAAGTGAATACTGCGTGGTTTAAAGTCAGTAAAGGTGTGCGGCGGGCTTATATCTTTCGCCATACTTATTCAGCCTGTATGCTGAGTGAACAATCTGAGAAGCTGGACTATAGGAGGAAGAGCGCAGCATCGGGATTGCTGGAAGACTCATTAGCAATCTGCGATGTACAGATGATACAACCTTGCTTGCTGAAAGTGAGTAAGTCATAAAAACTCTTTTTTTAAGATCACCAAAAATCTCCTTTTAGCCAAACTCAAAGTTTACTTTTTTAGTAACTGCTTTAAACATGCTTTCTGTTTAGTTTCCATGAGGCTACACTCTTAGTTTTCCCTCTATTTCTCTGTTTCTTCTCACGATACAGAGTAATCTAATCATCTGAAAATACCTGTTGTTGTTAGCTGCCATTGAGTCAGCCCCCAACTCTTGGAGACTCTGTGCACAATGGGATGAACTGCTGCCCCGTCCTGCTCCGTCCCCGTGATCTGTTGTAGGCTGGGCCATTATGATCCTCAGGGTTTTCACTGGCTGATTTTTGAAAGTAGATCACCAGGCCTTTCTTTTAGTCTATCTTAGCCTGGAAGCTCCAAAGAAATCTGTTCTGCATCATAGCAACACACAAGCCTCCACTGACAGGTGGATGGTGGTTGTGCATGAGGTCCATTGGCCAGGAATCAAACCTGGATTTCCCCTACGGAAGGCAGGAATTCTACCACCGAACTACCATTGATCCCAACTTAAAATACCTAGCTAGTATCTATTGAGCTTTACTGTGTGGCAGTCACTATGCTAAGTACTTTATAGGTATTAACTGATGAAATAATCACAGAAATCCTTTTAGGTAGGTAGGGCCATCATCCTACCTTTGTATATGTGAGTCAGTCGAGACACAGAGAGGCTAAGAGACTCACCCAAGTCGCTTAATCTGTAAATGGCAGAATTGGGATTTGAACTCAGCTATCTGGTTTCATAACATGGATGTTTACCACTACACCATTCTGTTTCTTACAGTCTCCTTGGTGCCAGCAATGGCTGAAAACCAAAAGAGGGCTCAGGAAGGGTACGTATTTTTATAAGGAGTCCATAGAGTGAAAGGTACGCAGCTCTGATTAGGTGGCATGATATGAAGATACATTTTAGAAGAGCTATAATACCAATTGGATTGCATATGACATTTTACAACCAAATTTCAGAATTGTACAGCTGAGTTCCTGGTTATAGTCTCACACAAGATCTTGTTGTTGTTAGTTGCTGTCAAGTCACTTCCGACTCATGGCCACCACATGTGTGCAGCATAGAACTGCTCCATAGGGTTTTCAAGGCTGTGCCTTTTGGAAGCAGATCTCCAGCCCTGTCTTCTGAGAGAAGACTCTGAGTGCATTTGAATCTCCAGCCTTTCAGTTAGTAGTTGAGGGCTTAACTCTTTGCAGTACTCCCACCCCAAATCCATTGCTGTAGAGTTGATTCCCACTGGTAGTGAGCCTATAAGACAGAGTAGAACTGCCCCATAGTGTTTCCAAGGCTGTAATCTTTACAGAAGCTGACTGTCCCATCCTTCTGGTGGATTTGAACCGCCAACCTTTTGGTTAGTAGCTGAGTGCACCCAGGGACCCTTAAATTCTACACTTCTGATTTAGGGCATCATTGACCTTTTGAGAGTCTCTTGAGGACAAAGACTTTGTGTGTAGAAGGCAGTCAGTGCCACAAACGATGAGACTTGGGGCATATTTTTAACATCAGGTGCTGAACTTCGTTTATGGCCCCACTCAGAATTCATTTGGTAATTCAATGAAAGAGCTGTATTAAGGCTCTTAGCACAGTGTACAGCGTAAATGTAGGCAGGGTATAAGATTGACGTTCTCTTATGGAAATATCAGTGTCTGACCAGAAATCACATGTGCGTGAACAGAGGTAGCCCCTCCAGGCAGGTCATTTTTCCTCAGAAAATTGTTTCAGGTCACTCTAGCTTATGGCAGGGTGCTACCATTTATTATCTGGGTAACCTTGGCCAATTACTGAACCTCTCTGAACCTCAGTTTATTGATCTGTTAAACAAGGATAATGACATTTAGCTTGCAGGGTTTGATGAGGATTAAAGTAAGATAATAATGTCTGTAATAGCTAACCTACTTTCTTATTCCTTTAGTGTTTGATGATGCTACTTAGTAAATGTTATTTTTTCAAAAAGTCTTTGGCTTACGATTTCTTCTAGTTTTTATTGCCATTTTACTTGTAACTCAGATGGTTTACTGAAATTGTAGAGATTTTAATTCTTAAAAGTTTGGAAATTAGGGAAAGTTATCAAAGAAATAGAGCCCTGGTGGTGTGGTTAAGAGTTACAGCTGCCAACCAGAAGGTAAGCAGTTTAAATCCACCAGCTGCTCCTTAGAAAATGGAGACCCTGGTGGCATAGTGGTTAAGTGCTATGGCTGCTAACCAAAAGGTCAGCAGTTCAAATCCACCAGGCGCTCCTTGGAAACTCTATGGGGCAGTTCTACTCTGTCCTGTGGGGTTGCTATGAGTCGGAATCGACTCGACGACAACGGGTTTATCAAAGAAATTACATCTTGCAAAAAACAAGATAGGAGAAAAAGAGTTTTCTGAGACAAAATTCCAACTGGGAGGAGGAGATGTTTCTATTGGTTTAAAATGAGGCAACATGGAGGAGGAAAAGCATCAGCGCTGACATTTCAGGAAGCAAGGAAGTATTTGCCCAGGGACCTGGCAGATAATTTGTCATTTTGGACTTTTAAAGTAGGAGTCAAGAAAGCAGTAGTAAGCAGCTGGCTGACTTGGGAAACTGATGGGTGTTCTCAAGAGAACCTCCTTTATTTGTTCAGTGCAGGTAACCCACTCTAGATAAGAACCTTAAAGGGACATACTTCAGAAAGAAAAAAAGAAGTGTTATATTAATTACCTCTTTTTTTTTTTTTTTCTGATGTCTTATATAATGAATTGTTAGCGTTCAGAGGGACTGAAAAAAAAAAATCTCTTATTGTAAGCCCTTGCTTCTGACTAGGATTATACGTAACCCTTACCAGACAGGTAGATCAGCTCAATGAAGTAGACATCTTTGAAGACCTACTATCAGCCAGACACTTGCTCAGTAAGGCTGGATGGGGCAGAAGAGGAGCTACAAGACAGTCCCTTCCTTCAGGGAACAATGAAGACAGGAAGAGGAATTAAGGGCGGGTGACTGGACTATAAAACGTTACCATGGTGCCAGTATGGTGAATGCTGCATGACTGGTATAAACTAAGTGCTTTGAGAACATTGAGGAGGAATTGAATGCTCTTAGGAAGATGAGAGAAAGCTTCACAAAGTAGGTGACACTTCAGCAGAAATGTGAAGGTTAAGGGCTAAATCAAGTGAAGGAAACAATATGTGGAAAAGTGTAAAAGCTTCCTATCCAGGGTGGGAAGACCAGCGTGCTTGGATTATTGCCTGGCCACATTCCAGGAGTGATAAGAGGCCAGGCTGTAAAGGAAGGTTGGGAGAAGGATTTCAAGAGATTGAATGAATGATGGTATCATTAGCTAAGTTGGGGAGGGGGAAGAAGGAGTGAATTTGAGGAGAAAACTACTGTGTTTGGTTTTGAGTATATTGAAGTGGACGGCAGCTCAGGGTATACTGGGGAGGAGGGAGGAGGGTAGAGCAAGAAGAAAAATGAGGAGAATGTGGAATCCTTGGAAACCAGAGCAAAGGAAGAAACCTGTGAGTGAAACAGAAAGCAGGAAGCCTCAGAGAATAGCACTTGTAGAGGTGAGGACTGAACCAGGAAATTTTAGAATTAATAGATACCAGAGAGAGTGTTTGAGGCAGGCCGAGACAACATTAGCAGAAGCTACATGGAAATCAAGTAGGATGAGAACTGAAGAGACCGCAATTAGGAGGTCACTGGTGACATTCTTGAGAACGTTTTCACTGGAGAAGTGAAAGCATAAGCCAGGCTGCTTTGCAATGATGAACTGGTGGGAGGTGTGGAAGTATAGGCAGGAAGTATAACTTTGTTAATCCTTTTGGCAGGGAAGATGAAAAAAAAAAGGCAAAGAGAGTTTTGCAGGAAGGATTGCATGCAGGAATGCTTGATACAGGAGTCCCTGGATGGTGCAAACAGCTAACGTGCATTTTAAAGGTTAGAGGTTCGTTTACTCCCAGAGGCACTTCAAAGGGAAAGCCCTGGCAATCTACTTCCAAAAACTCAGCCACTGAAAAGCCTATGGAGCAACAGCTCAACTCTGACATACCCCATCACCATGAGTCAGAGTCAACTCAACGCAAGTGGTAAATGCTTGGCACAGCAGGCATGAGCATGTTTGTGTGCTGAGAGAGAGAGCCAGGAGGAAGGGAGAAGTTGAAGATACAGACAGCGGGGAAAATTTATGTTTGAAATTCCCCGAGGAGGTGATAGAGGCTGGTATAAAGAGCGTGAATGGCAGGATTAGATCTTGAAGAAGCAGTACACTTTTCCCTCTAAGACAGGAAGGAAAGAGACAGATCAAAGAAAATTTAGGTACATTTGAAGCTGAAAAGAAAGAAAGTGGATTGTATGTGTGCCCTGGTTTTCAAACTCTTTTGCCAGGGGGAGCAGTACTGGCACTTAACTTTATTTTATTCTCTTTTCTTAGGATTGTTTAGTCTTTTTAATGTTTTAGAGGAAATGGAGACACTGTACTTGTAAATCATTGCAGAGTTGCAGGAAAAATTCACGGTTTGCATGTACTGATTCTGGCTACTATTTTCTTAGGGGGAGAATCCCTGGCCACATCGGCCAAATGTGTTACTTGTATAGTTAATATCCAGACTTTTTGAGATCAGAATTGAGGAACTACTTAAATGATTGGTGTGTATGTCTTACTGGTTATACTGTAATTTGTAATAATTTCAGAAGTCATTAAATGCATGTAGAACATAAAATAAAAAGAAAATAGTGCATCAGCAAGGAATACAAAGCTGTTATATTTGTAGTTCATTTCATTAAGTTGAACAATTTGACCATTTTTGATCTGCGAATCAGCAATTTTTATCTGCAAAAATGGCAGTTTTGTATAGTTCAATCTAATAATAATGTCAAAATTATGAGAGTAGCTGGACCGAGTATACCCTTCCAGGGGACACTAGTGGGAGGCAATGTCCATGCCTGGTAGGAGCCACAATCACGGCACCAGGAAGGACTGGAGACAAGTCCAGCTCCATCACTTATTAGCTGTATGACCTTGGACATCTCAGCACTCTCATTTTTAAAATGTGGTCAGGCTGTGCCTACTTTCTTATATTTTTTACGAGGATTAAATAAAATCATTTATGTAGTTCTTAACAACTTCCTGGCACATAGTAATCACTCAGTAAATTGCTAATACAATTAGCAACAGCAATATTAATAGCCTGTAATCTATATAGCTCTGTGAAGTTTTAGTCGAAACATCTTATCTCTAGTAGAGGGTGTCGTGTGTAATGAAAAATGCTGATTGTAGTAGAAATTAATATACATGAAATCTGGTGATGTTTACAGTTTTTTTTAAATCCTTCTGTACAGGTTCAATTAACATGGTTGCACTGAGCATCTAGAAGGAGCCCTGGTGGCACAGTGGTTAAGGGCTCAGCAGCTAACCAAAAGGTTGGTAGTTGGAATCCACCAGCTGCTCCTTGGAAACTGTATGGGGCAGTTCTACTCTGTCCTACAGGGTCAGTACGAGTTGGAATCGACTCTATGGCAACGGGTTTAGGAGAGCATCTAGAAATCACCACGCAGTGCAGCTTGGTGCATGCCCCGCTGCTCTGTTTCTACTAGTTATGTACCATACGTAAGTTCTTCCAATTGAGTGAATGGATGTAACAGAACCCTGTGAGTGTTTAAGGGCCACTTTTATTCACTGTGTTATTGTGAAGGTTATTTCCTTTATGTAGAGAGATCCAAGTTGTTCCATTCTTATATTCCTGACCATGGATATTTATATTATGTAGGAGTGTCTGGAAAGGTGGTAATTGATTTTCTTTTTTTTTAAATTTTATTTATTTTGTGGTTGTTGTTGAAAATATACACAGCAAAACATACACCAATTCAACCGTTTCCACATGTACCATTTAGTGACATTGTTTACATTCTTCGAGTTGTGCAATCATTCTGGTCTTTCTTGTCTGAGTCATTCCTCCCCCATTAGTATAAATTTACTGCTCCCTAAGGTTCCTATCTAATCTTTTGAGTTGCCATTGTCAATTTGATCTTACAAGAGCATAATGCTCAAGGCAGGTGTTTTTTACTAGTTAAGCTAAGCTATTTGGTTTTAAGAGGACTTAAGGGATATTTTTGGTTTAAGGTTTAAAGATTATCTCAGGGCAGTAGTTTTAACCTTCATGGGTCCAGGGAATGTGGAGTCCATGGAATTTGAAAATCTGTTATCCATTTCTCCCCTTTTGATCAGGATTCTTCTACAGAATCTTTGATCTAAATGTTCAGTAATGGTAGCTGGGCACCATTCAGTTCCTCTGGTCTCATGGCAAAGGAAGCAGTTGCTCATGGGGGTAATTAGCCATACATTCTATATCTTCCTCCTATTTCTGACTCTCCTTCTTCTTCTGTTTCTCCAGGTAACTAGAGACTAGCTGTTGTGATTTGGATGGCTACTTGCAAGCTTTTAAGACCCCAGGCACTAGCCAACAAACTAGGAGATAGAACAGAAACACTAAACATGTTAATAGGCCAGTTAACTGGGATGTCCCATGAAACCATGGCCCTAAACCCGTAAACCAAGAAACTAAATCCCATGAGGTGTTTGGTTGCACATAAGCAACCTCAACAGCTTCTCTTTTGTTGTTGTTGTTCTAAATATATCTATCATACAACTTTTACCAATTCAACTTTTTACAGGTGTACAACTTAGTGACAGCAATTACAATAACTGGCTGTGCAACTCTACCCTTAATCAGTGCGGTATTTCCATCACTGTTAACACCCCCTTTCCCCCTCCCTCTCACCCCAGGTAGCCACTAATCAACTTTGGTCTCTACACATTTGCCTTTTTTTTAATATAAGAGAGGTCATACAATATTTGTCCTTTGCAATTGGCTTCTTTCAGTCAGCATAACGTCTTCAAGCTTCATCCATATTGTAGCATGTATCAAGACTTCATTTCTCCTACTGGCTGAGTAGAAGTCCCTTGTATGTGTGTACCACATTTTGTTTATCCTTTCTTCTGTTGATAGGCATTTAGGTTGTTTCCACCTTTTGCCTATTGTGAATAGGGCTGCAGTGAACGCTGATATAAAAAGTCTCTGTTCGAGTCTCTGCTTTCAAGTCTTTTGGATATATACCTAAGAGTGAAATTGCTGGGTCATAACTTTTTGAGGTGCACCACACTGTTTTCCACAATGGCTGTACCATTTTGCATTCTTACCAGCAATGGGTAAGGGTTACAATTTCCCTGCACCCTTGCCAGCATTTGTTATTTTCTGTTTTTTTTTTTTTAAATCTTTGCCATCTTAGTGAGAGTAAGGTGCTATCTCATTGTGGTTTTGATTTGTATCTCTCTGGTGGCTAATGACACTGAGCATCTTTTCGTGTACTTGGTAGCCGTTTGAATGTCCTCTTTGGTGAAATGTCTTTTCAAATCCTTTGCCCATTTTATGATTAGGTTATTTGCCTTTTTGTTGTTAAGTTGTTGAAGTTTTATATATGTTTTGGTTGTTAGATTCTTGTCGAATATATGGTTTCTGAAGATATTTTCCCCAGTTGGTAGCTTACGTTTCCACTTTTTTGGTAAAGTCTTCTTTTTTTTTCTTTCTTTTAGGTCAAAGTTAACAGTGTAAATTAGTTTCTCATTAAAAACTTTATACACAAATTATTTTGTGACATTGTAAAATCTTTTGATGAACAAAAGTGTTGATTTTAAGAAGTCGTAGATTCTGCTACCAAGTTCCATTCTTCGGTGACCACAGTCCATTTAACTTCCATTTATTTTGGTTTACCTATTGGAAAATGAGAATAATAACAGCTTTCATCACAGCTCAGGGCTATTCTGAGGCCAGATGAGGGGAAATGTAGTATTTAAGCATTTATTTAGTCCACAGAGTTTTATTTATTTTCTAATAAACACTATCTAGCTTCTGCCCTCAGAGGGTATTAAGTCTAGTGGGACAGACAGATACACGGACAATTACACTACAGTGTGGCATAGATGCAATGAAAGAGGCCCGCAGACATTAAGTAGAACTCAGAGGACTGGGGGTTTCTCAGAGAGGGCTATGGGGCTTGGTGGTACAGACTCAGAACTTCAAGAAGGGGAAATTTCTTTCTTCTACAATGTAAGGCTATGGTGCTGAATCCTTGTTCGATTAGATTACCTCTATTTCCTGTAAGTTTAATTTTCAATTCCTTGAATTTAATTTTATAAATATATATTTTTCAGATAGCATTTCTAGACACTGAAGCAAGCATCACCTTTCATTAAAAAAAAGTTTTGAAAGCCTGTTATATGCTGAGCATTGTTCTAGGTACTACTTGAAATATGGAAAGAAATAATAACCTTTGCCCTCAAGATGTTATGACCTTGTTGGGAGTACTAATGCCTTAAGGCATTAGGGGTATGAGTAATGTGTTAGGGAGCCCAATTAAACAAGTGTCCATAGCATATGAAAGATTTCATACAAGTAGTAGGGTTTTTCCTGCGTTTTGAAAAATGAATGGGCTGTGGAAGTGAAACAAGTAGCATCAGCAAAGGCAGGGAAGCATGAAATTGCATAGATTCTCTGAGCAGTTGCAATGGCTATAGTGTAGAGTTTGTGAGCAGATGCAGCGGGAAAGTAGGCTGAAAAGGAGATGGGGCTGAAGTTGAGGAGTTGCTCCTTACGGTCTGTGCTAAAATCCTTTCTGTAGAGCTCTTTATTCTCTTGGCAGTGGAGGATTTAGGAACACTTTTTAGTAACCTTTAGGTAAAATAATAAACTCAATGACTAAATCCTTAGTAGAGCCTTAACGGATATCACTAGCTCCGTATGACTTGAGAAGGTGGAGGAGGAGATAACTTAGGAGGCTATTGCCAAAATCCACCGAGTAGGTGATGAGAGACCTTTAGTTCAAGACTGATGAACAAAGGATTTACTGAAACCTTCCCTTTCCACACAAAACTCATAGAAATACATGAAAAGGAAGATTCAGAATCCAGTAAATGTGTTATCTCTCCTAAAAGAAGAAAGCAGATACGGTTAAGCAGAAGTTTATAAAAGCGTAGAAGAAAATTCTTTCACATAAAAGAGGAAGTCAGTGGGGAATTACAAAGACCCAAGGAAGTTCACCATTGTGAAAGAAATCACAATTACTTAGCAAACACCAGAATTTGCTCCTGAGGAAATAGAGATAATAGAATAATCTGAAAAAGACTTTAAATGGAAATATTTAGTAACTTCAGGATGATAAATGTCTCCCTGTTTATAAAACAAAAATAGGTGTTTATAGCATAACAATAGACATTTATAAAAAGCCCCTTTAGAGACCTTGGAAATAAAATATAAAACTATCAAAATTAAAAACAGCTGATGGGCTAAATAACAGACTGGAAATGACTTGGGGGTATATCAGTGATCGGGAAGATCGACTCAAGGAATTTTCCCAGAATGCAGCACAGAGATAAAGATACAGGAAATACAATGTAAAATTTAGGAGACGTGAAGGATGAATGCCTAAGTTCCAATATCCATCTAATGACATAAAAGAACAGAAGGTGAGAAGACAAAAAATAAAAGAAACGTGGAGTGAAGGGAATATAAAGGAAGGGATTGAATATATAAGGAACTTGGTGGTGGACATAAGACACTCATCAAATGTCTGGACATAGAATGTGAAACTGGAAGAGCTAAAGAGGATCCTGGGGGAGCAGATAGGTAGGAAAGGCTACTTCTGAATATAAGAGGGAAAATAAATATTTGGGCAAAAATTTTTTGTTTGGTTTTTAACCTTTTGGTTTAGAGACGCTGGAGAAATATGTATGTGGACATTCTTGTTCAGTACTAGAAAGTTTAAGTTTGGAAACTCAGAGGAGTGGTAAAGGGAAACGAGAACACAGAGGTGATACTTCAAGGAATCCAAGTCAATGATATAATGGAAAATGTGATAAAAAGTGGTGTGAAGAATTCTATTTGATAAGCAATTGTTCTACTACATAATTTAACTTTATTAAATTGAAGTTGATTGTGGTACAAAGAGATCTGGCCCATTAAAAATTTATCATGGTTAAGATGTAAGGCAATGCATTTTATATTATCTAGGAGTTCTTTTTTATGTTGTGTTTGGCTTATGTTGTTTAGCTTATGTTTAACATGTTAATTAACTATTGTGTTTGGTTATTGTGGATGTTTTTAAATATATACAGTAGATTTTTGTTGTTGGTGTTCTAACCCCCTCCCAAAAGAAATCTGTGACTAAATCAGCATGGCTACTAAATATTCAAACAATAGGTCCCCCAAATAATCTGATGACAACGTATATAAAACTTTATTTTAGAATCTGACCCCAAACTTCTAACAGGACCACAATCACGATGTTGTTGTTCTTACGTGCCGTCAAGTCAATTCAGACTAATAGTGACCCTACAGGACAGAGTAGAACTGCCCTATAGGGTTTCTAAAGAGTGACTGGTAGATTTGAATTGCCAACCTTTTGGTTAGCAGCCGAGCTTTTAACCATTATGCCATCAGGGCTCCAATAGCAGATTTGGTTCTTGTAATCATGATAGTTAGCACTTACAAGAAAGAAGGGAATTTCTAGATTTTATAGATTTATTCTCTTTGATTTGAAGTATCATGCTGCTCTCATAGGGTAAAACCAAACCCACTGCCTTTGAGTAGATTCTGACTCATAGTGACTCTAAAGGACAGAGTAGAAGTGCCCCGTAAGATTTCTAAGGCTTTGAGACGGCCACATCTTTCTCCTGTGGAGCGGCTGATGGGTTCAAACTGCCGAGCTTTAGATTGGCTGCTTAGTGCTTAACTACTGTGCCACTATAAGGTAGTGGCCATATAAGTACTTTTTTTTTCTGCATCATTTCAGTGCATTTTGGCATGTAAGTCTTTCTGAGATAGGCTTTTTTATTTTATTTAAATCTTACCAGTATGCAATACCTTCCCTGGTGCCTGTCCAGGTGGTACGTTGAATTCTTAGCCTCTGTTCAGAAAATGGCATTGAAGTAATAGTAGAGGATTGTTTTACAAGGACATTTATAATGATATTTAATGTATTCAGAGCTTAATAAGAAACAAAGCAAAACTTTTTCCCCCCAGCTGTGAGTGTATCGTCATTGAAGTACCTACCACTGCATGAAATGACGTACTTAGATCGTTCTGTCATGGCCGATTCTTCTCAGCAGAAGTTCTGAATCTGCCAGTGTTGACAGTTCTTTATTCAAAAGTGTAGTTGCTAGCAGGGGTCTTTTTAGTGGAAGAGTTTAGATATATTACCCATGAGTTCTTATATATGTATAAAACTGGGAAGACGTTTTATGGTCGTGTTGGCATTCTAAGATACACGATTCGAGCTCTGGGGAGCAGAGTTCTCTATCTTCAGTGATGCCCGGGGAGCGATTCCTGGTGCTTTCCTGTAGCTGCGGTGGACTCCTGTGGTCTTGGGGAGGAGTCTCTTCAACAGGGAAGAGGCTTTCTGTTCAAGCATGTTTTGCAAATCCAGAACGCACCCACGAGAGCTAGCCTGCCTGCCCATCTGCTTCTCTGGCACACGCAAGCCAACTGTGTTTTGTGTGTACATGGAACATATTCTTCAAACAAGGGTGTTCACACTTCCCAAGGTTACTCTTGCATGAATAGCTTTAAGGGTTTGCAATAACATGCTGCTTTCAAGATTCTCAACTTTCACATTTACCCTTTTCTAAACTTGCCTGAGAAGGTGGCTGCGTTGAGCGTTCTTTCCATCACTTTGCGGAAGAGAGGCAGACTTGTCCCACTCTCAAGTGCTAATAGGGTACCTTGACCCGGGATGTAGCAACCTCCCAGGCACAGAAGAAAGGAATGATTAGGAACATTAGTTTTGGAAGAAGGCCCCTTTAAATGATTAATCAAGGAACCTTAAACCTGGTGGGTTTCCTGTCTTTCTATACCTCACATGTATTTCTGATAAGAAGGAAACTTGGCCCTTGCAATGTAGGTTAATGATGCTGATTCTTTTAAAAATAGCAGTCACGTTTTCCAGGACTGACCAAATTTTAAAGACACCTTAGATAAAACCATAAATAAATATTTGATGTGACTCCTTTCAGATTCAGTGGAGTTATTCAGTAAGATAGTTAAAATGTATTTTATCAAAGCATGTCATGAAATATTGATTTCAGTTAAAGTCAATCTTTATCTTGTTTTGTCTTATAGCATATTTAATATTTTATACTCCTATTGACAAAAATTAACTTTTAAACTTAGGATGAAAATTTTAGGTGACAATTAAAAAATATATAAGGAAGTACATATTTTTCCCCCAAATTCTTTTAGGGGGAATGTGAGCATAGTGTTTTGAAGAACATTGAAGAAAGGCTTCTTTGAAACAGCACCTAGGATTTTTTGAGGCCTCAGTGGCCCCTAGTTCATGTAAGTTTACTCGTTTGGATGCAAACCCTATGGTTCTTTTAAAGCCCCAAGGCTACCCTGTATTCTTTCTGGGGCGTCTTGTACAGAGGGACTTATAAAGCCCACTACTTAGTTTACAAAGACAAGTGGTTCTTTAAAGAGCTTCCCTTTTGTAGTGCCAGGTGCCAGAAGGGGTGCGTTCCTAGTCAAGACTGCTAGGTTTTGCTGTGGTACCAAATGGTACCGAAATCTTAGTGGCTTATGACAGCACCAGGTTGTTTCCCCTCGTGCTTCATGTGCACAAACGGGTCAGCCCTGGCTGCGCTCTACCTTGGCTTCCTGTGCAGACCCAGGCGTGTGGCTCAGCCCCTGACTGGAACATTGCCTTTGTGGCAGTGGGAAAGGAGACCTGGTAATCTACACGCTGATGTCACTCAGAGTGAGAAACCTTCCCTTAGGTAAAAGCAGTGAATATTATGAACAATAATAGAGTCTACACAGTGTCGGGTGTGTGTGTGTGTGTGTGTATGTGTGAGTCATTTGTTAATTGCAAGCAATGGAAACCAATGCTCATTGCTTTAAGCAGAAAAATGCCTTCTTGGAGACTACTGAAGGCTCACAGAATCAATGGGAGCTGAAGGACCAGGTTTGAAGAACATGCAGATGTCAGTGCCCTGAGAAGGCAGCACCCTTCTTTTGGCAGGGACTGTTTAGTCAGGATTTTGCCGTTGCTGGACAGAACCATGTATACCACCAGGCATTTCTGTCACTGCTGTTAATAAATGTCAGCCACCCCTTCGATTTTGTTCTAGAGTCAAAGTCTGGGCTGGAATATCTGCTTGGCAGAGCCAAGGCCACACACTGTGCCCTGGTCACTGGGTAATGGGGAAGGGGTGGCCTCTTCTACACCTGTGCCCCGACCCCTCAGTAATGGGGAGGGGAGACCTCACACACCTGAGCCCTGGTCTCTGGGTATTGGGGAAGAGGTGAACTCTGACTTTGACATTGGTAATGGAAGGTAAGGCAATGAGCCCCACTAAGACTGAACATAGCCGAGATAACTCTCCCACCAACCCACAGAGGATGGGACATTGGAGGTTGGACAGAAAAAACAAAATAAAAGCAAAAACAAAACACAGAACAAACACGAAATGACTAATGTCCACTACATAATAGACTGAGTTGTGAAGTCGGTTGTAGCAATTGTTTACCCATTTCTCTCCTGTCTCTTCTGTGAGACCCTTTGTTGGCTAACAAACCCCCAGTCCCCTGCTACAACCCCTGGTATAGCCTCTCAGGTCTCTGAGTTCAGCCTCTAACGCTGCAAGGAGGAAACTCTATCCCCTCTAAGCCCTTTGCACTGATACATGGTGAGTAGGACTCCAAACCTCTTAGGTCCGTCAATTAGGAATATAAAAATCTTTTACCAGTTGCTATTGTGTCAAGGATTTCATTTTACTTGGATCCACAATCAACACCCATGGAAGCAGCAGTCAGGAAATCAAACTGTGCATTGCATTGGGCAAATCTGCTGCAAAAAACCTCTTTAAAGTCTTAAAAAGCAAAGATGTCACTTTAAGGACTAAGGTGCGCCTGATCCAAGCCATGGTATTTTCAGTCGCCTCATATGCATGTGAAAGCTGGACAGTGAATAAGAAAGACTGAAGAAGAATTGAAGCCTTTGAATTATGGTATTGGTGAAGAATATTCAATATGCTGTGGACTGCTAGAAGAAGGAACGAATCTGTCTTGGAGGAAGTACAGCCAGGATGCCCCTTAGAAGCGAGGATGGCGAGTCTACATCTTACATGCTTTGGACATGTTATCAGGAAGGACCAGTCCCCTGGAGAAGGACATCATGCTTGGTAAAGCAGAGGGTCAGCCAAAAAGAAGAAGACCCTCAAGAAGATGGATTGACACAGTGGTTACAACAGTGGGCTCAAGCATAACGAGGATTGTGAGGATGGCACAGGACCGGGCAGTGTTTTGTTCTATTGTACACAGGGTCGCTAAGGGTCAGAACCAACTTGACAGCACCTGACAGCAACAATGACAAGAACACTGAGTCAGTCAGGACTCATGGCAACCCCACGTGCATCAGAGTAGAACTGTGTTCCATTGGGTTTTCAATGACTGAGTTTTCAGAAGGAGATTGCCAGATCTTTCTTGCAAGGCACTTCTGGGTGGATTCAAACCTCCAACCTTTTGCTTAGCAGCTGAGCATGTTAACCACTTCTGCCACCCAGCGACTACTAAAATCTCTCTTAGCATAGTTTAATTTACAAATTTGTTTCCCTTAAAAGAGAAGGAAAGTAAAAGTCTTTGAAGTTGTGAAAACTAGGGTTCAGATCCTGGCCACTTACCTCTCTGAGCCCCAGTTTTCCCATCAGAAAAATGGAGTTTTTCATGTATATCTTACAGGGATTTTCAGAGAATGTATCTGCTAATGTCTGCAAAGTGCACAGTGCTGGCACATAGTAAGCACAAATAAATGATAGCGATTGTTAGGAAAGGGACACCTTTAAACGTTCTTCTCTCCCCTCTGCCAGTGTTGTTTCTCCTTAGCAATTACAATTCCAGTGTTTGTTGAGGAGGAAGAACGTGGGTCTATTTCTGAATGGCTCCGAGGGGTTGCAGAGTGCCTCTATGCGCTGTTTTTCCTCATAGCCCAAGGATGTCCCATGCTACTCGTCTGGCCTAATGAAACACGGCCAGAAGAGGCCAGATCTTGTGCAGAACAGATTGGAGCATTGTCTGTCAGGCCACTGGGTCATTTACTGAGCTGTAGTGCTTTGCAAATACGGAACATCTTGAGGAAAGGTTTATTAGACCGTCTTCATGACGGCCTCACACTCGGGCTGCATCATGCTGAATCGTGCAAGCGCCCGAGTGTTTCATGAATAGGTAATTAATTAAAATGTTATATGCAGGTGCCATGCAGCATGTAAGGACTTTTATGGAAACCATTAATAGTTCTATGAAAATTTTTCTTTAGACCTATTTGTAAATATAAGCCCAAAGATGGGGTGTCTATGAGATATATATACAGTAAAACCTGCAAAAGCTGGACCTGTGTAAGGCAGAAACCTGTCAGAGAAGGAAAACTCAAATATTTTCCATTAATAGACAGCAATTGATGAGCTGCACCCTGTGAAAGGGGAAAAAGTTACCAGACCCAGAAAAACAAGGCAGCCCCCTTGAGTTCTGGCTCTCACAAGTTTCCCTGTATATATGTATATATATGTGTGTGTGTGTGTGTGTGTTCAGTTCCAGTTGCCTTCGAGTTGATTCACATTTATGATCCCGTGTGTGTCAGAGTATAACTGTGCTCCATAGGATTTTCAGTGGCAGCTTTTTCAGAAGTAGATTGCCAGGCCTTTCTTCCGAGGCTTTTCTGAGCAGACATGAAACACCAGCCTTTCAGTTAGCAGCCAAGTACATGACCCAGGGACTTCATACATGTGTGTGTGTATACTGTACACACTATACTTTGTGCATGTGTGTGCTTGGTAGTGATTAAGAGTTTATTGATGTGGGTTTAGTTAGATTGTAAAGCTGAAAGTTAATACTGGAAACCTTTCCAAGTGTCATTAAAACTTAACACCATTTTTTTTTTTTTTTCAGTTTTAAAGAGTAACAGTTTCACAAAACTGAACAAATCAGAAAGTTTTATTGGCAGTAAGGTTGTGTTTCTTAAACTCTGGTTGCCTTGGTTACTCTTGGAATGTGAAGATAATCCAGGCCTATAGACAGTGAGGACCAATCCTCTATTTATTTTGTGTCCGTGATGGTGCTAACTGATCTCTCTCTAGGGCATGTAAGGAGGAAGTGTAAAAGCTATCTAGAAGGAAAGGGAGATACGGGGCCAGCTGTGTGGGTAGATTCTGACCCCCAAGAGAAAGAAAGTAGCATAATTGGCGTGGAGACTTATTATCTTGAAGACACAAATGAGCCCTCTCAATGTGCTTGGTCCACAAAGGCCCATCTTTGACCAGCTGATTAAAGTTACTGTTTTAGGCTAGAGAGCAGACAACACCTAATGGTCCTAACATGTGTCTGTGGTTTTTTTTCTGTAATTGTTGTTCTCCACCCCACCCCTTGGAGATGACCATCACTAAACATGGCACGGCCATATAATACTCCTGAAAAGAGAGTGATTCTCCCATATTTATTTATGACCTGCTGTTACAGCTAGCACTGGGAAGGGCAGCAGCTTTAACCTAGAATCAGAATTTTGTTGTTGAAATGAAACTTAAGTTTGCAGAGCTCAGCCCTTGTTTTTCAGATCAGAGGACCAAGGGTCAGAGAAGTGGGATTTCAACTCTGAATTCCTGATTTCCAGTACAGGGTTCCCACAAGGAGCCCTGCTAGCACAGTGGCTAAGCACTCAGCTACTAACAGAAGATTGGTGGCTTGAGCCCGCTAGCTGCTCCGTGGGCGAAAGATGTGGCAGTCTGCTTCTGGAAAGATTACAGCCTTGGAAACCCTATGGAGCAGTACTACTCTGTACTGTAGAGTCGCTATGAGTTGGAATTGACTTGACAGCAGTGAGTTTCGTTTTTTTTGGGAGGGGGGTTTGGTTCTTCTCTCATTCTGGTTCAGACTGAGGAAATTCCAGGCTTTTCCATGTAAACGCCACTCCTTTATTTAAATAACACCGCTGTAGGAAAGTTATTTGGTAGAGGTAGAATTTTAGAAGTTGCCTTGGTAGAGTTATAGAAGCACAGAGTGAGAAGGAACCTTGAGCAAGTACATAATCCATCATGCCACCTCTGGGCTCCAACAAGCTGGTTTTAATAGTAGGCATGTGCTCTGCTGTTCTCCTTCCAGTGGTGAGCTATTAAAATGTGTGGGGACACAGAGCCAGGAGAGCTGAGGCCGTAAGCCCAGGTGGCTGTTTAAATAGCCTGTTTGGCTTATCTAGCATATTTTTAAAGTTATTCTATCTGGTTACAGTTGTTGCCTATATTCCTGGTGGAGGATAGGCAGATGGCTATGAGGAAGAACTAGTACTTGCTTAGGATAAGGAGTACTAAGATTCCACCTGATTTGCATTTTGAAGTGTTTCTACTTGTTTTGTTTCATGACCATCATATAATCCATACTAACAACTTAAGTGTTTAATTCATTAGCAGTTAATTCACGTAATTGAAAGTAAGCAACACAGGCTGGGAAAGGAGAAAAATGACACTCATTGAATGCTGCATCCCACCCCTCAGTCACTTTCTACTCAGTCTTCACAATCAGGCGAAGAAGGTACTGTTATGACCATTTCACAGATGGGGACAGTGGAAGCCAGAAAGGCTCCCTAATCTTCTTCAGATGACACAGTTAATAGATGGTGATGCTAGGATTTGAACCTGGGCTGTTGCCTCCAAGGGAGGAGAGAGCTTTCAGTGGACCATGATGACATCAGTGCAACTCAGCCTACTTACCTTTCCTTCCTCTTGCCTGAAAATGTCATCACTGATCCTTTGAGTGAGCCGTTCAGCAGACGCAATGATGCAGCCAGGGCTTGTCCTTCAGTTTGCAAATATCCCCAAGTTTAAAAATGGTGGGAGAGTGAATTCTTTTGAAGTTTGACAACTGGAGAAAAGCCAATAAGTAAAGAAAAACTTAAGACGCAGATTGATAAAGGTCTCACTGGAACTGTCAGGGAACTCAGGGCTCTGGAGGAGAAAAGTGGAGAGGAGGAAGCAGTGAGCCCATTTAATTGTGTAACTGATAGGGATGGGAAGTGGGAAAAATGCTGTTATATTCCAGAAGCCTAAAAACTAAAATGATTAATCGGGCCATTGACAGCAAGCGAGGCCTTAAGGTGGTAGAGAAACTTGGTGGTGGGAACTGCATTGTAGAAATGTTAGATTAAGGGGTTTATATTATTTAAAATATACACATTCACATAAACCAACGAGATTGTACTGAAATTATTAAAAAAAAAAGATTGAGGAAGGTTTAATCTCAGGCTTAACTGTAGTAAGGAGACTTCAAGTATATCCACATATAGATTAGTTGAATACCTTCTTATGAAGGAATGTAGGAGTTAGATTTTTGGATAAAAGTCTTAAATCACATACTTTTAGCATCAACTCTGAGAGGAAATGCTCAGATATTGAATTAAAAAGCCAATATTATTTTACTAATACGAATAGAGTTGCTATGAGTCAGAATTGACAACATGGGTTTTTTTTTTTTTTTGGTTTATCGACATAATAAGCATAGAAAAATAATAATACCTCTCTTTAGGTGCTTTTTGCTAAAGCATCAGACATTTTACACACACTCTTTCATTTTGAGGGCAGCGGTGGTTCAGTGGTAGAGTTCTCACCTTCCGTGTGGGAGACCCAGGTTCGATATCTGACCAATGTACCTCATAAGCAGCTACCACCTGTCTGTCAGGGGAGGCTTGCATATTGCTATGATGCTGAACAGGTGTCACTGGAACTTCCAGACTAAGGCAGACTAGGAAGAAAGGGTTGGTGATTTATTTCCAAAAACCAGGCAGCGAAAGCCGTATGGATCACAATGATTTGATCCCGTTGTGCATGAGATCGCCATGAGTCAGAGGTCGACTTGACAGCAGCCTACAACAACAGCAACAAATCTCATTTTACCCTTGTCCCTGGGTGGTACAAAAAGTTAAAGCACTCAGCTGCTAATCAAGAGGTTGGAGGTTCGAGTCCACGGAGGGGAATCCCGGAAGAAAGCTTGGTGATCTCTTTCTGAGAAAGATCAGCCATTGAAAACCTTATGGAACACAGTTCTACCCTGACACGCATGAAGTCACCAGGAGCCGGAATGGACTCCACAGCAGCCGGTGGTGGTGAGTCTCATTTTAATCTTCTCAGCAATACTGTTTATTGATCATTCATTCAACAAACATTTACTGGATAGTTGTTATGTGCTGAGTATTGTTTTACGAGCTACAGATGTAGATGTGAACAGAGCAGGTGGGGCCCCTATTCTCAAGCAGTATAGGAGATAAACAACAAACAAATAAAAGAATAGATACATAAAGTAATTTCAGATAGAGATAAGTGGTATGACTAAGAAAAGTGAATCAGATTAAAGGTAAAGAAAAGGATGGCGGGGTCGTTTCAGATGGTGAGGGGTGTAACTCTGTGAAGAACGTGGTGTAATCCCGTCTTACAGGTGAAGAAGCTGAGTTTCACAGGATTTCTGTGAGTTATCCGTGGTAGCGTACTTGCAAGGACCTTGGATGGGATTCAAAACATTCTGATCAAGGGGCTAATGCTGTGCAAACAAGAGCCTTGACTCTCAATCCAAGGATAAAATTGTTAAAATATTTTTCAATGTATGTTAATTGACATTTCAGCTGTGTCTGAGTCCCCGGGTATTTCTAACACTAATTCCATCTATAGAGACCTTGAAGACTGCAGATAGATCACTCTCATTTGCATAATTATCAAGGAGATAGAATCTATTATAATAAGGGTGGAGTCATTGAATACCAAAGCCAATATTGCCAAGTGCGGCAGGGCAGAACGATTTCTCTGAGGACAAACAAGACTTGGCTGCTCTCATAGATTTCTTTGAAGAGATAAATTCTCAGGTTGAAAATAAAATAGGAAGCAAGGGATAAAAATATTTATTTAGTTCCAGAAAGAGAAATCTTTTTAACTGGTAGCTAATAAACAAGAGAAAAATCAATTGAAGATCACATTCCGAATAAGCAACTTAATTTCTCTTCCTGTGAAGAAAAAGTAAAATATTCCGCTCACCGAAGTTTTAAACACAGAAAATGCACCATGCAATGAAGACAACATATAAAGGGCAGAAATGCATTTTAATTATTATTATTATGCACAGTTAAATGGAAAGGAGAGCAAGAGAGTGATGGGCAGAAGGAGGCTTAGCAAGCTCTGGGGGAATGTGTTGGCTATAGGTAAATGGTGCTTGCCACACTGTGTTTTGGATGTCAGAGTAAATCCTCACCTGTTAACACTACCGCTGGAAGCAGGTAAGAACAGTCCTTGGTTTCTCAGTGCACTGGGAAACAGGTTGAAAATGAAAGCATATAAATAGCAGCCACATTTATTTATTCTTATATTTTCTTTTATAATTAAAATATTTTTAGGAAAATATTCTAAACATACAGAATGGAATTAAAGGAAAAGTATATACCTTCCCAACTCCAGTCCCCCTTGCCAGCTTTTTCTGTTTAGACATTTATAATTATATATATGTATAATTATATACATATTTTTTTTATAGCTATATATATTTATTTTCTAATTTATCCACTTTAGATAAAACAAAAAAACACAAACCTGCTGCTGTCAAGTCAATTCTGACTCATAGTGACCCTATAGGACAGAGTAGAACTGCCCCATAAAGTTTCCAGGGAGCGCCTGGTGGATTTGAACTGCCGAAATTTTTGTTAGCAGCCAAACTGTTTTTTTTTTTTTTTTAATTTTTATTGTGCTTGAAGTGAAAGTTTACAAATCAAGTCAGTCTTTCATACAAAAATTTGTATACACTTTGCTGTATACTCCTAGCTGCTCTCGCCCTAATGAGACAGAACACTCCTTCCTTCCATTCTCTTTTTGTATCCATTCGGCCAGCTTCTGACCCCGTCTGCCCACTCATTTCCACTCCAGAAAGGAGCTGCCCACATATTCTCATGTGTCTACTTGATCCAAGAAGCTCACTCCTCACCAGTATCATTTTCTATCCCATAGTCCAGTCCAATCCCTGTCTGAAGAGTTGGCTTTGGGAATGGTTCCTGTCTTGGGCTAACAGAAGGCCTGGGGACCATGACCTCTGGGGGTGGGTGGAGGCCCTTCTAGTCTCAGTCAGATCATTAAGTCTGGTCTTTTTGTGAGAATTTGAAGTCTGCATCCCACTGCTCTCCTGCTTCCTCAGGGGTTCTGGGTTGTGTTCCCTGTGAGGGCAGCCATTGATTGTAGCCGGGTACCATTTAGTTCTTCTGGTCTCAGGCTAATGTAGTCTCTGGTTTATGTGGCCTTTTCTGTCTCTTGGGCACTGGCGGGGGATGTGTTAACTAAGGTGCACGTGCTGCAGCTTTCTAAGATGGCTCCTGTCCCGGAGGCCTCTGGGATTCATAGCAGGACTTATTATGGGGTGTCGCGCCTGCGCAGTCTCTTGCTGCCCTGGTTCAGTTTCCTGGCTGCTGCTGCAGCCCCTCACTGCCCCTGGTGGGAGGTCACACAGTGATCACAGGTGGATGTTCTGCACATGTCCCTGCGGCTGGTTTTCTCCAGCTGCTTCTGAAACACAACTTTAAAAAAGTTTGTGGGCTGTTTTCTGATACCCTGCCACATGGCTCTGGGGAATGGCTCTGTTTCTGTGCCCTGGCCCATTTCCCGTTACTTTGTTTGCAGATTTAGGGAGGCTGTCTGTTCCCTGTCTTAAGACCAATTGATGCATCTTAGATGGCCACTTGCTAGCGTTTAAGACCCCAGATGCC
This sequence comes from Loxodonta africana, assembly GCF_030014295.1. Taxonomy (NCBI): domain Eukaryota; kingdom Metazoa; phylum Chordata; class Mammalia; order Proboscidea; family Elephantidae; genus Loxodonta; species Loxodonta africana. The sequence goes on along the minus strand of NC_087358.1, from coordinate 9,382,239 downwards.
ACTCTCCAAAGTGGGATGCGAATGTTTTCTTAATAGATTTTATTATGCCAATTGACCTAGATGTCCCCTGAAACCATGGTCCCCAAACCCCTGCCCCTGCTGCGCTGGCCTTCAAAGCATTCGGTTTATTCAGGAAACTTCTTTGCTTTTGGTTTAGTCCAGTTGTACTGACCTCTCCTGTATTGTGTGTTGTCTTTCCCTTCACCTAAAACATTTCTTATCTACTATCTAATTACTGAAAACCCCTCTCCTTCCCTCCCTCCCCGCTCTCCTAACCATCAAAGAATATTTTCTTCTCTGTTTAAACTATTTCTTGAGTTCTTATAATAGTGGTCTCATACAATATTTGTCCTTTTGCATCTGACTAATTTCACTCAACATGATGCCTTCCAGATTCCTCCATGTTATGAAATGTTTCACGGATTCGTCATTGTTCTTTATCGATGCATGGTATTCCATTGTGTGAATATACCATAATTTATTTATTCCATTTGTCTGTTGATGGGCACCTTGTTGCTTCCATCTTTTTGCTGTTGTAAACAGTGCTGCAGTGAACATGGGTGTGCATATATCTGTTCGTGTAAAGGCTCTTATTTCTCTAGGGAATATTCCAAGGAGTGGGATTGCTGGATCGTATGGTAGGTCAATTTCTAGTTTTTAAAAGAAGTGCCAAATCGATTTCCAAAGTGGTTGTACCATTTCACATTCCCACCAGCAGTGTAGAAGTGTTCCAGTCTCTCCACAACCTCTCCAATATTTATTATTTTGTGTTTTTTGGATTAATCCCAGCCTTGTTGGAGTGAGATGGAATCTCATTGTAGTTTTGATTTGCATTTCTCTAATGGCTAATGATAGTGAGTATTTCCCCATGTATCTGTTAGCTACCCGAATGTCTTCTTTAGTGAAGTGCCTGTTCATTAGCAGCCAAACGCTTAACCACTTTGCCACCAGGGTATTAGATTGCAAGGAAGAAAAAACAAGATAGATATTTACGGTCTATACACTCTTGTAGTCCGTGGGCTATAAGAATCCAAGAGACAGTGCGTGTTCCTTGTTTTGGAACCTGATCCAAACAAATTATGTATATATATGCACATACACACATACATATTCAGATACATATATGTATGTGTGTGTGTGTATTTTTTTTCTTTGATGGTACAGTTTTTTTATTCTGACCAAATTATAAAAGATCATTTATAGGACATCAAAAAATGTGAACACTAAATGATGATATTAAGGAATTGTTGATTTTTAGAGATTGTGATTTAGGTATTTGGTTATGATTTGAAGGGGGAGTCCTTTTGTAGAGATATATACTGAAATGTTTACTGATGAAGTCTTGTTATGGAATTTCAAAAGAATTATTTGGGTTGGTGAAGTAGGTTGGGGCATATCAAGAACAAGATTGGCCATGAATTATTGTTAGGTGCTGTTGAGTCAGTTCCAATTCGTAGTGACCCTATGTACAACAGAGTCCTCTGCCATCCTCACAATTGTTGCCATCCTCACACTGTCCAGTCCTCTGCCATCCTCACAATCATTCTTATGCTTAACCCCATTGTTGTAGCCACTGTGTCAATCCATCTTGTTGAGAGTCTCCCTCATTTTTGTTGACCCTCTACCTTACCAAGCATGATGTCCTTCTCCACGAATTAGTACTCGTTAAATCTGGGTGATGGATACATGGAGGTACATTACACTTGCCTTTCTACCTTTAAATATGTTTGGAATTTTTCATAGTTAAAACTATAAAAGAACAAAGAATGAGAAACTATGTGTGTTAAAGGAGGTAGCTAGCATGGGTTTCTTCTGTGATTCAGTGGGACTTTCTAGACCTAAGGTTTCGCCTCCTCCCTGTGAGGTGGGCTGACTTTGGGCCCAGTGTAGATGGGCGGGCCATTCTAACTGGCAAGCTTTACTTGAGGGTGTGTGGAATTTGCACTGCTCATTCAAATGGCAAAATAAGGAGGGGACACCAACTCCTGTAGTGGAACCTATAATCTGCTTTGGTAAATTCTTTGCAGATAAGGTCTTGGGTTTCATCCTGGGAAAAATGTCCTGGCTGTCAGTCTCTATGAGGACGGACAGTGTTCTGGAAATCAGTCTTTCAGTAAATCACCCTAATTACCATTATACAGTCCACTGGGGATACTTTGTACCTGATATCTTTAGTTTGGAGTGATTGTCTCCCTTTCCAAGCGTCATTCCTATTAGTGTCCTTGAGATGGCTTTGCCTTTATTCTTCCGGAGGCCAGAAATACTTCTTTATAGACTGTTGTTGTTGTGTGCCATCAAGTTGATTTTTGACTCGTAGTGACCCCATGTGATAGAGTAGAACTTTCCTATAGGGTTTTCTAGGCTGTAATCTTTATGGGAGCAGAGTGCCAGATCTTCCTTCCTCAGAGTCACTGGGTGAGTTCAAACTGCCAACTTTTTTGGTTAGCAGCCAGGCACTTAGCTGTTGCATTAGGAATTGAGAATAGAGAAGGCTGGAATTCTTCTCTAGAAAAAAGGCACTCTTGCCTCATGGAGAACATGTCTGATGAAGTTAAAATTAAGACTGGATCTTTCTATTATTTAGATTAAAATTAAAAAAAAAATTTGTGGTAAAAATATACATAACATACCATACACCATTTCAACAATTTCTACGTGCACGATTCAGTGACACTGATTACATTCTTCTTGTGCAACCATTTTCACTCTCCTTTCCTTTTTTTATATGATATTTTGTTGTGTTTTTGGTGATAGTACTTAGATTTTTAAAAGTTATTGAGAATATTTTGTGTAAAAGCAAAACAAACAGAAACCCCAAACCCATTGCTGTCCAGTTGATTCTAACTCATGGTCACCCTATAGGACAGAATAGAACTGCCCCATAGGGTTTCCAAGGAGCCGCTGGTGGATTCGAACTGCCGACCTTTTGGTTAACAACTGTAGCTCTTAACCACTGCGCCACCAGGGATCCAATGTTTTATATAGAGAAGATTATTTTTAAACACTGAAGTATATTGATATTGGAGCAAATACTTAGAAATGGAGATACTGGCTAAGAGTAAGAAAATGAACGAAGGTTTCAAGGGATGAAGTTAGTGGATTAATAAAACAGTGCAGAGACAGTTGTAATTTTACATATGTAATCAAGAAACAAGTTTCAACAGTGAAATTTCCAGATTGGAAATGACAAACTAGACAAATAGTAAAATGCTAAATTGATAAGGCTATAATTGGTGCAAGTCTTCCTAGTCAGTGGATAGAGAAGTGAGAGTTGAGCATGACTGAGCCCTGGGCAAAGTATTTTTAATAAAGCAATCCAAAGTATTATCCAAAATCATTTAATCTGGGTTCTTTCACCACTCCAATAAGACGTCATTCTTAAAGGTCCCTGTTAACCGTGTGTTCTTCAAATCTATCACCAAGCTTCCTTCATCGGTAACCAAACATTTTATCCTTCCCATTCTCCCTGCTGGAACTACTATCACCTGTGCATTTCCCACTGAAGTTCCTGGTCAGACCATCCTTTCATGGCTTGGGGTCAAAACCTTGAAATAATCTGTGTATGCAGTCATTCATTCTATATGTGTTTTACTGAAGCCCACAATCTACCAGACTCCGTGCTAAGTCCTGGGGACACAGGTAACTATGGTCTCTGTGTTCATGGAGCTTAGAGTATTGAGATCATCCGTGGGTTCTCTTTCTTGCTCTCCTTTCCTTCCTCTCCCGCTGTATCTCAGGATGAGAGGAAGAGGAGTGGAAGGGAAAAGGACCACTGTAACCAGGGGATGACATAAGATAGGGAGTGCTGTGGAGGGTGGGGTTGCTAGTGGTTGGAAGTCCTGGAAATGGCTTTGTTGTTGTGTGCCCTAGAGTTGATTTTTGGCTGAAGGACTTAGATCAGGCTATCTACTGTACAAATTAGAAATGGTTAGCCTTTAGGCAATATCCTTTACCACTTCCTTGCATTGCGCTGTCATTTACATTAAGTTGCTGTCTACACAAAGGCCTCCTGTAAGTTGGCTTTATGATCTGTATGTATGGAAGCCACATAAAGGGGTCAAGTTCCAGGTCTAGAGCAGGGTGGACAAGGATAACGTGTGTGGTGATGTGATAATCAATATACTGAACCAATTCAGTGTATATCAGTGGGAGAAGAGGGGGCAAAAAATCTGGAAATTCGCAGGCTCTTGGCGAGGGCTTTGGACTTCTCCATGTTAAGGAAGTTTGAGTCAATCTAATTTAAATTGTTAGTGGGCAGAGAGACAGCTGCTTTGGCACCTACCTAACAGACATTCCATCCCACACTACCCATTATGTTTTGCTTCCTCTTAGTAGCCATATTCTAATAAGATTAGGAAAGTCTCATTTTCTTTCTTAAGTGATCGTTTTAGATAAGGGCATGGGATACAACTGGCTAATGTGATGGAAGGGCTAATATACTGGGGATCTATGGGAAGTGTTTCTTTTTGTTCTTAAAAAGTGACATAAGTGGGGTTGTTACTCTTCTTTTTCCTCCTCTGCATATTACTATCTGCATGTGACATCCAGAATGGTGGTAGTCTTCCTTGGACTTTGAGAGGAGTTAGCTTAAGAAGATAAGCCAGTATGCTCTCTGCTACAGAGCAGAGAGGTGGATGGAATCCAAGTTCTCATGAGGTCTCTGAGATGCTGAATTTACCAACCCTGAAAATTCCGTACTTTGGGATCTTAGTATGTCTCATAATAAATGTCCATTTTGTACAACTACTTTTAGTTGGGTTTTCTAGTACTTGCAGCCTGAGACATATTGACTAACATAGACAGGGAAGCCTTAGTGCGTATCTGGGGCTCTGCCTGAAAGTATTTGAACCCTGGTGCAGAACACAGTCCTACCCTTGATTTAATCATCACCTTGGACCTGATCAAAGAGTATCCTTACTGTGTTCACCTTACTGGTGAAGGGATGGTACAGGTGAGGCTAAGTTGCCCACAAAAGCTGTGATGATCCTTGGAATACTGCCTCAAAGGAACATATGAGATCAGGCTCCCAGCTGGTAGGAGTAGGGCATGAACTGTTTGAAGCTATGTTTCAGATAGAAAGCCAGGTATACACAGTCTTTGTGAGTTTCCTAAAATACTCCAGCTCTAGGAATGGCTTTGTAAAATCACAGGCAAGGGGGCAGGGGAGAAGCAAGATATAAACTGGCTCCTCCAGAGAGGAACTCTTTGGAAAATAGATGGAAGGACTCCTTCAACTGGCAAAGTCTTTACCTTGCTTTATTTGCTGGCAGACGTTCTCTACTGGGGGGTCTAGAGACTTAGGTGACAGGACTAGGATCCCTGTTAGAGGCTGCCACCCCAATGATAAGTTCTCTTTGTTTGTTTGCTTTCAAAAATAAAATGTAGCTCTTATTCATAAAACTTTAGGGGCTTCTTCTAGAGAGAGACAAAATATATAAGAAAGGGTTAATAAATATTTTCTAAAAACTTTTCAGTTGTTGCTGTTCCTGATGATATCAATGGAATCATGAAAACAGCAAGATTAGTTGCTTAATAGCAAACACTTGACATATAATCCATAATAACAGTACTTATATGTACCAATTGGTATTGAGCCAAGTATTTTATATATTTTTTAAACTTATTTAGTGCTCACAATAGTTCTATGAGGTAGGTACTTTCATATTTCTCTTTTACAGTAGATGAAGACTCTGAGGCTTAAAGACATTAAATAATTTGTCCATGGTCTCATGCATATGAAATGATGACCCCAAGACTTGCACCAACCACTACAATTTTACCAGTGTATCAAATATAATGCTTTATTTCTCCTTCTTCTTCTCAAAACATGGATAGCTTGTAAACAGGTTTTATAGGGAACAGAGTACATGGCTATATTCGTGTGGTGTTATGGTGAGTTAATTTACCATGAAAACTTCATTAAGAAAAATAACATTCTGTTTAGGTAATAATATTAACGATGTTCTGCTATCACAGGCCCTTGGTATCTAGTGAACAGTAGTTGCTGGTTGGATTTTCAGTTGTTAAGTTTTACTCTGCTCACGTAGCAGAGAAATATGTTGTTATCTTTCTATATAAGTTACTTAACATAGTTGAGTTTAGAGATGTTATTTTCTATGCTATCTGGTATTGGAGCCCTGGTGGCACAGTGGTTAAGAGCTACCAAAAGGTCGGCAGTTTGAATCTACCAGCTGCTCCTTGGAAACAGTATGGGGCAGTTCTACTCTCTCCTGTAGGGTCACGATGAGTCAGAATTGACTTGACGGCAAGGGGTTTAGTTTTTTGGCTTTATCTGGTATTAGATGAGAAAAAATTTTCCTACTCAAAATTTGTGGTGTGTTATAGAGATTTTTTTTTAACCTTGCAATCGTAAAAAACTTTGAAGGCATATTTCCTCAGAAAAGGAGCAGTCCTTCTTTGAATGTATACCCATTTATATGTCTTCCTGCAGGTCATTTACATTTATATGTCTTACTTTTGAGTTGTGCTCCTAAACTGTCAAATGCAGTTATCATAGTTAGCAATGACTGGAAAAACTTTGCTCCAGATATTTTCCTTAGGAAAGAAGAGATTTTTTCTGCTTCGTTTGAGCTCAGTAACCAGACACTTTCAGGCCATGTATGTAGCTGTGCCTCAGCTTCCTCGCATGTCTGCTCTAACAGAGTTGCAGACTGTGCATTTCAGGACCTCTTGGTGGTCATCCCTGTCTTGAAACCGCACAGGTGGCATGATATACTCTGGAAGGCTGATCCCAGGAAAGAGACATTCACTTGCATTTCAGGATGTCTGTGACCACCCAAACAATCTCCTAAAACAGAAGCCACTCTTCTGACCTAACCTTCATGGGATCCTTCAGACTGAGAATGGTTGGGAGTTGAATAGACCCCTCTACCCCTTGAAAGCTGTTTCTCTAAACCTCTGCCCTGATTCGTTTCAATTTATATATATATATATATACACACACACACATATGTATACATATACATATACATATACATATACATATACATATACATATACATATACATATACATATACATATACATATACATATACATATACATATACATATACATATACATATACATATACATATACATATACATATATTTTTTTATACACACACACACACATATATATACATATATATATACATGGAAACCCTGGTGGTGTAGTGGTTAAGTGCTATGGCTGCCAACCTAAAGGTCGGCAGTTCAAATCTGCCAGGTGCTTCTTGCAAACTCTATGGGGCAGTTCTACTCTGTCCTATAGGGTCACTATGAGTTGGAATCGACTTGGTGGCAACGGGTTTGGTTTATATATATATAAATTAAAAAAATTTTTCAATGCAGGAAATTATAGAATTTTTACTTAATGATTTATTTCTTATTGTTGTAAAAATATAATTAACACCACATTTGTCAATATTTTTTTCACGTGTCGAACTCAGCAACATTACTTACATCAATCGTGTTATACAACCGTCACCAAAATTCATTGCCAAACCCTCCATCTCCACACTTTCTGAACAGTGATTCCCTCTTCCCTCCTTCCTCTCACCCCTGGCAACCACAGAAAAAACAAGCTTTGGTCTCTACGCATTTGTTCACTCTAGATAGTTCATGTAAGGGGAATCACACGGTATTTGTCCTTTTGTGATTACCACTTCACTCAGCATCGTGTTACTTGACGACTTTTACCTAGTAGTTGTAGGCTTAGTAACTTCTGGTTTTAAAAGTACTTAAAACCCACCCTATTTTGTTTTATCTGCACTGTAAGACGGCACTGGTATTTTTTTTTTTTTTTATAAGCCTATGAGTTAGGAGAAAAAATTTATTAAATGAGGAACCACAGCTTCGAGGAGGTTTGAGGACTCTTAAAATGGCACAACTAGTTGACAGAGGAATTAGAATTTATGGGTTTTGGTCTACACTTTTTGAGACTACACCAAGCCATTCATATAAAAATTTGCAAAGTAAAGTATTTTATCCCTTCAGTTAATTTGAGTTTTAGAGGCTTTGCTGTATTGTCAACCCTTGAATTTTGCTGAAATGACGTTGAACCCTGCAATTCATTATGACTTCTGGGGCCCAGGGGTTCCAGCAGTTGCTAAAAGTATGCTGGGCCACAAAGGCAATGTCTTAATGATTTAAGACAAGAATCCTTTATTCCTAAAATAATTCTGCTCACTAATGTGATCAGGGAGCTCAATTTTAGTTTGACAGAGGCTTCAAAATAGAACTTCTCACAGGAAAACTGCAATTAGATATTCACGGGTAATATTCTTAAGTTTGTGAGGTAGAATGTTAATGAGGAGGAGGATCGATTTTATTTTAGCTTAATTATACTACATTTATTGTTATATCTGCTGCAGATTGCAAATAACCCTTTACTGTTACTTCGTCTTTTCTTCTTGGGTACTTGCTGGGAATACAGGTATAGGGTTCTTTGTAGCCTATAGCAGATGTAGCGTAAAATATAACACGCCCATTGTGAATAAGCAAATAAAATCGTTAATAAAATTTCTTGTGCTAGTACTTTTTTGTAAAACAAAGTCAGAGTCCTACCTTCTTCCCCCTGAAGACTCTCTTTTGAACTAAAGACCTCTGCAAGATTAGAAATCAAGTAAATAGAATATCAGCAAAATAGCCAGGCAAGTGACTCAACTTTTTTTTTTTTTCAAAGTCTTCTGCAATTTCTGTCTTTATCCACACATTTGAGGATTAAGTATTTGCATTTTGTTGAGGACGTCTGTCGTCAGTAGGCTCCTCCTGGGTGAATTAAAGAAGTGATGGGAATTGTTTAAGGGCTGATTCTGGATGGCAATGGAGACAACATGGGACATGGCCCCGTTGTTTTCTGTTACCAAATGTTTGGATAATAACAATCATTTTTGATAACCTCCATTTTCTTGGGAAATGATTGAATTGAAAATATAAGCTTGGAAATTATAGAGTGCTGTGTTAAAGTCTTTGTGTGTGTGTGGCGGGGTTGGGGGAGTGGGGACTTCACCCTGGCTATTGTCTAAAGTCAGCTCCCAGTTCAGTGAAAGAGACTCAAGTGAAACATGTTGATTTCCGATAAGGTCCGACCCCGGTTGCAGTGACCCACAGAAACTCAGATGCGTGAGGTGGAAAAGAATCTTTGGGCCATCGTCACTTTACTCAGCATTTGTTAGGGAGAATCTCTCTATGTATCTCCTTCCCACTACCTAAGAGTTACATATTCTTAACCATCCCCTCTCCCCACTCCAGTTATAACCCCATGAAAGAGCATAGCTGAGCACACCTACTCTCTGCCCCTTTCAGTTCTGAGGCCCAGTTAGATTTTGCTTCAAGTTCCATTTCTCTTCCCAGGGCCACATCATAAAAATAACTGCTTTTACCTGTGGTGCAATGGTTAAGCACTTGACTACTGACCGAAAGACTGGCAGTTCGAATCCTGACTCTGCAAGAGAAAGACCCGGTGATCTGCATCTGTAAGGATTAAAAAAAAAAAACAACCCTGTGAGGCAGTTCTTCTCTGTCACATGGTGTTGCTGTGAGTAGGCATCAACTCCAGGGCACCTAATAAGAACAAACCATGCCAGCTATCATCTCTAAATTCTCCTCTCTGCCTACAAAACATACATCCAGGTAATCAAATGCAAAATTTATATCTTCCCTTACACTTCCCCTACATATCCCAAAGTTTTGGTGGTTTTACTCCCAAATGTATCTCTAGGATGTCCCCTGCTCTTGATCTCAGCCACAGTGGCCCTAGACCAGAATGCCATCCTCTCTTCCCTGAACTACTGAAACTACCTCACATCTGATCTCCAACTATGTCCTTCTGAGCCTTTCACTTGGTGCTGCTTCTGCCTGAAACGTTCTTCCCCATTATTTCACTAGGCTGGCCTATTCATTCTCTCAGGACTTCATTCAAAAGCCACATCTCAAAGAAGCTCTAATGTGTCCTTCCTCCCTCCTCTTTCACCCTACCCTTACGTATTCTCTCTCTCCCTCTATTTATTTTCTTCAGACCACTTACCAGATTTTGTAGTTTCATTGTTTATTTGATTGATAATGACTCTTTTTTTGAGGAGAATAGAAGGTCTATGAAGGTAAGGAACTCCAGCATAGGGTGGAGAAGGTGGTAGATATCCAATGACTTTATTGAATGAGTGAACAAAAATATGTATACATACAATTTTTCTCACTTTCACAGTTTAAAAATAATTTCTTTAATATAGACAATGTCATGGATTGACTTTTGTCCTCTGAAAATATCTGTCCACTTGGCTAGGCCATGATTCACAGTATTGTGTGGTTGTCCATCGTTTTGTCATCTGATGTGATTATCCTAAACCAACCCACCAATATGTTGTAAATCCTACCTCTATGGTGTTAATCCTCCACGTGTCTGTCAGTTTGTCGTACTGTGGGGGCTTGTGTGTTGCTGTGATGCTGGAAGATATGCCATCAGTATTCAAATACCAGCAGGGTCACCTGTGGAGGAGAGGTTTCAGCTGAGCTTCCAGACTAAGACAAACTAGGAAGAAGAACCTGGCGAAAGTGAAAATCTTACAAATAGTAGTGGGACACTGATGTAATGCCGGAAGATGAGCCCCTCAAGTTGGAAGGCATTAAAAATATGACTGGGGAAGAGCTGCCTCCTCAAAGTAGAGTCAACCTTAATGAGGTGGATGGAGTCGAGCTTTTGGGACCTTCATTTGCTGATGTGGCCTGACTCAAAATGAGGAGAAACAGCTGCAAACATCCATTAATAATCGGAACCTAGAATGTACGAAGTGTGAATCTAGGAAAATTGGAAATCAGCAAAAATGAAATAGAACGCATAAAGATCGATATCTTAGGCATTAGTGAGCTGAAATGGATGGGTATTGTTCATTTTGAATTGGACAATCATACGGTCTACTGTGCCAGGAACAACAACTTGAAGAGGAATGATATTGCATTCATTGTCAAAAAGAACATTTCAAGATCAATCCTGAAGTACTACGCTGTCAGTGATAGGTTAATATCCATACGCCTACAAGGAAGGCCAGTTAATACGGCTTTTATTCAAATTTACACACCAACCACTAAGGCCAAAGATGAAGAAATTGAAGATTTTTACCAACTTCTGCAGTCTGAAATTGATCAAACATGCAATCAGGATGCACTGATAATTATTGGTGATTGGAATGTGAAAGTTAGAGAAAAGAAGAAGGATCAGAAGTTGGAAAATATGGCCTTGGTGATAGAAATGATATCAGAGATTGCATGATAGAATTCTGCAAGACCAACGACTTCTTCATTGCAAATACCTTTTTTCACCAACATAAACAGCTACTATACACGTGGACCTCACCAGATGGAATGCACAAGAATCAAATCGACTATATCTGTGGAAAGAGATGATGGAAAAGCTCAGTATCATCAGTCAGAATAAGGTCAGGGGCCGACTATGGATCAGACCATCAATTACTCATATGCAAGTTCAAGTTGAAACTGAAGAAAATTAGAACAATTCCATGAGAGCCAAAGTACAACCTTGAGTATGTCCCACCTGAATTTAGAGACCATCTCAAGAATAGATTTGATGCTTTGAATACTAACGACTGAAGACCAGACGAGTTGTGGAATGACATCAAGGACATCATACATGAAGAAAGCAAGAGATCATTAAAAAGACAGGAGAGAAAGAAAAGATCAAAACGGATGTCAGAAGAGACTCTGAAACTTGCTCTTGAATGTTGAGTAGCTAAAGCAAAAGGAAAAAATGATGAAGATTTCAAAGGGTGGCTTGAGAAGACAAAGTAAAGTATTATGATGACATGTGCAAAGACCTGGTGATAGAAAACCAAAAAGGAAGAACATGCTCAGCATGTGCAAAGAGCTGGAAATGGAAAACCAAAAGGGAAGAACACGTTCGGTGTTTCTCAAGCTGAAAAAACTAAAGAAAAATTCAGGCCTTGAGTTGCAATACTGAAGGATTCTACAGGGAAAATATTAAACGACACAGGAAGCATCAGCGAAGATGGAAGGAATATGCAGAATCACCATCCGAAAAAGAACTGGTCAACGTTCAACCGTTTCAGGAGGCAACATATGATCAGAAACCGATGGTACCGAAGGACAAGTCCAAACTGCACTGAAGGCAATGGTGAAAAACAAGGCTCCAGGAATTGATGGAATACCAATTGCGATGTTTCAATAAACAGATACAGTGCTGGAAGTGCTCACTCGTCTAGGTCAAGAAATTTGGAAGACAGCTTCCTGGCCAACTGACTGGAAGAGATCCATATTTATGCCTATTCCCAAGAAAGGTGATCCAGCTGAATGTGGTAATTATTGAACAATATCAGCTCCTTGGAAACTATATGGGGCAGTTCTAGTCTGTCCTATAGGATCACTATGAGTCCGAATCGACTCGACAGCAGTGGGGTTTTTTTTTTTGTCATTAATATAACATGCAAGCAAAATTTTGCAGAAGATCATTCAAAATTGGCCGCAGCAGTATATTGACAGGGAACTGCCAGAAATGGAAGCTGGATTTAGAAGAGAACATGGAACCAGGAATATCACTGCTGATATCAGATGGATCCTGGGTGAAAGCAGAGAATATCAGAAAGATCTTCACCTGTGTTTTATTGACTATGCTAAGGCATTTGACTGTGTGGATCATAACAAATTATGGATAACTTTGCGGAGAATGGAAATTCTTGAACACTTATTTGTGCTCTTGAGGAATGTGTACATGGATCAAGAGGCAGTTGTTAGGACAGAGCAAGTGGAAACTGCATGGTTTAAAGTCAGGAAAGGTGTGCATCAGGGTTGTATCCTTTCACTATACTTATTCAATCTGTATGCTGAACAGATAATCCTAGAAGCTGGAGTTTATGAAGAAGAACGGGGCATCAGGATTGGAGGAAGACTTTTTAACAACCTGTGTTATACAGATGACATAACCTTGCTTGTGAAAACAAGTGAAGAGGACTTGAAGCACTTACTGATGAAGCTCAAAGACCACAGCCTTCAGTATGGATAACTGAACACCTCAACATAAAGAAAACAAAAATCCTCTCAACTGGACCAATAAGCAACATCATGATAAACAGAGAAAAGATTGAGGTTGTCAAGGATTCATTTTACTTTGATCCACAATCAACACCCATAGAAACAGCAGTCAAGAAATCAAAAGACGCATTGCATTGGGTGAACCTGCTGCAAAAGACCTCTTTAAAGTTTTGAAAAGCAAAGATGTCAGCTTGAGGACTAAGGTGCGCCTGACCGAAGCCGTGGTGTTTTCAATCACCTCATATACATGCAAAAGCTGGACAATAAATAAGGAAGATCGTAGAATTGACGCCTTCGAACTGTGGTGTTGGTGAAGAATAGTGAGTCATACCATGGACTGCCAAATGAACTAACAAATCTGTTTTGGAAGAAGTACAGCCAGAATGCTTCTTAGAAGAAAGGATGGCAATACTATGTCTCATATACTTTGGAAATGTTATCAGGAGGTATCATTCCCTGGAAAAGGACATCATGCTTGGTAAAGTAGAAGGTCATTGAAAAAGAGCAAGACCCTCAGTGGGATGGGTTGACACAGTGGCTTCAACAATGGGCTTAAGCATAGCAACAATTGTGGGGATGGCGGACTGGGCAGGGTTTCGTTCTGTTGTGTATAGGGTCGCTATGAGTCAGAACCAACTCGATGACACCTAACAATAAGAACAACATGATGTTAATGAGGCAGGATTAGATACAGTTATGTTAACGAGGCAGGATTCAATGTACAAAATTAAGTTGTGCCTTAAACCAATCTCTTTTGAGATATAAAAAAGAGAAGAGAGCAGAGAAACACAGGGACCTTATACCACCAAGAAATAAGAGCCAGGAGAATAGCGCGTCCTTGGGACTCAGGGTCCCTGCACTGAGAAGTTCCTCGACCAGGGAAGATTAATAACAAGGACCCTCCCCCAGAGCTGACAGAGAGAGAAAGCCTTCCCCTGGAGCTGGCACCCTGAATTCTGACTTCTAGCCTCCTAGACTATGGGAGAATAAATTTCTCTTTGTTAAAGTCATCCACTTCTGATATTTCTATTATAGCAGCACTAGAGGACTAAAACAGGAATACGTAGGATATCATGATATTGTAGAGAGAGAGATTTTTGTTTCAAAGGTAATTTAAAATATATGATCTTAATATTGTTGGTAATTGCCATTGAGCTGATTCTGACTCATGGCGACCCCGTGTGTATGGAGTAGAACTGCACCACACAGTTTTCAATGCTGCGACCTTTTGGAAGCTGATTGCCAGGCCTGTCTTTTGAGGTATCTCTGGATTGGTTCAAACCACCAACCTTTGAACTAGTAGTGGAGTGTATAACCATTTTTGCCACACAGGGAGGACTAATAATTAATAATCAAAAAGGAATTGTATTTTACGATCAGTACATTAGGGTCTGGGTCCTGGTTCAGCCAGTCACCAGTCTGGATGTCGCAGAATCCTAAGTTTTTATGTCATATAACCCTGACCATATTGAATTTCTTAACTGTGAAATAGTGCTAATAATACCCGATGATATTTTCTACCTATTTGTAGAATGCCTTAACACACATATATATGTGATTTTTATCCTGACAATGAGCAAATCTGGGTGTTTTTCTTGAGGCATTACCTTTCATATGCTCAGTGAAAACAGGAGAGGTCCTTCCAATTGTGCTCCTTTTATGAAAAGAGAAAGAGGGAAGGCAAGAGGGCTTGGAGCACAGAGAATACAGGCTTCATCATCTACAGTTCAGGGTCTGAGAAAGGTGGAGCTCTGGGGATTTCATTAGACTTTGCCCTGCCAGCTCTCCTCTTCCTGCAGGAATTCTGGAAGAGACAGCATGTGTGATTCTAGGCGGTGATTGACGGTTTCTTTAACCTGTCTCTGGTAACCTTTCCCCTGCTGAGCCTTACATTACCCGTACACATGTTTAAACTTTGACTTTATATTATTATGCACTCAGTGGTTGTTCTGTGGATGGATCTTGAAAGTTTGATGTGATTCAAAGTGATGTCTGGATGCCTTCCACTAAGGACACCTTTGTGTGTGAGCATAAACACCCTAGGACTTGAAGCCTTATCTAAGGTTATTTGAAAATCCAAGTAAATTGTATACCTGAGGGTCAGTATTTTCTATTATTTTTGACTCTGTGGGCAAATGTGTAAAACACTTCTCTGAGAGCTATGCTTTTTTTTTTTTTTTTGGTGAGTGTTCCTTCAAATATCTATTTCTAATCAGACTCTGATATATACGTCTCTTCTCCTTTTTTTGGGTCTATGTGTGAGCACTCATAACTCTCAGCCAGGGGTGGATGATCCAATAGGCAAAGTAAGCATGGTGCTTACCTTGCTTACCAGATCATATGTACTGAACAATTTCACATGGATTTCACCACATCAAAGACTCTGCTTCTACGTATGGCTGGCATCTGTCTGTCTCCCAGCCACATGGCCCTGTCCTACAGAATCAAAGCCTCTTTTCAAACTTACAATCCCTGACAGGGGCAGATGAGCCAGTAAGCAAGGTAAGCATAGGCTTACTTTTGCTTACTTACTCATAATCTGTAGTGAACAGTTTCACTACAGATAATCTGGTGAGCAAGGTAAGCACCATGCTTACCTTGTCTGTTGGATAGTCTGCCCTGCTCTCAGCATATTCTTCACCCTTGTTC
The DNA here is from genome assembly GCF_030014295.1 of Loxodonta africana. Lineage (NCBI taxonomy): Eukaryota > Metazoa > Chordata > Mammalia > Proboscidea > Elephantidae > Loxodonta > Loxodonta africana. Next base: position 9,366,529 of record NC_087358.1, on the reverse strand, counting down.
CTGATGGACTCATGGAGTGTTTTTTACTTTATTGTCCTTCGGGTTCAAAGATGACGCTGCCTGTGATGGTGCCAGCCATGAGGGCTGGTGCAGTTGAAAAGGCCACTGTGTGATGAGCAGCTCTTTTCTGCAATGTGATTTGCTGTGAAAACTGTTCCTGGGTTTTGTGGTATGGGACTCTTCTTAAAACAGCTATGATCACATCTGATGTATTGGGGCTCAGGCTTTCATTCTCAGTCTGTCTGGTACTGTCACTAGAACTGAAGTATTCTAACACGCACTTTCCAACTTGGTGGCAGCGCGGCTGCTTATCAGCATTTTGCAGGGAAAAGCACATTCTTTGAGGTTTTGCTTCAGTGTACCTTCTAAAAAACTTTTCTGGTGTCTCTTATACTGACCTGAATTCTGTTCACCTTGCGGCAACTTTTGTGATACCACATTTCCATCCCATATCTGGCTAAGAGTAAATATATTGCCAGGAACAACACTTCCAAACCGATCAAATGATTGATAACCCAAGTAAGTGCCATTTGCTGAGCGCATTCTCAGTGCCAGGCATCATGCATATGCTGTCTTATTTATTCTCTGCCAGAAGGGAAAGGCGTTGTCCCCATTTTACAGATGAGTAGTGAGTCATTTACCCAAGATTTCTAAGCGAGTGAGTGAGTGAGTGGAAGAGTCAGATTCGGGATGCAGCTCTGATTCCAAAGGCTGAGTTTACCAGAGTGTGGCCATGGTGTCACTTGGCTTCCCACTGGGTTACTTTCTAGGTTCTCGCACTTTATTATTGACTATTTAATCCTCCTAGGGAAGCAGAGAGCCCTGGCGGCACAGTGGTTAAGAGCTCGGCTGCTAACCACAAGGTCGGCAGTTCAAATACACCACCTGCTCCTTGGAAACCCTGGGGCGGTCCTACAGGGCCGCTGTGAGTCAGAATTGACGGGGGGAAATTCTAATCTGTCCTACAGGGCCGCTATGAGTCAGGATTGATGCAAAGACAATGGGTTTGGTTTTTTGGTTTAGTGAAGCATGGCTCAGTGATTCTTACGATCAGTTCTAAGACTTTAACTGTGTTGTATATGGAGGATCCCCACCACCTGGGTGCACTGTGGGTTCGATACCAGGAACTACCCTTTGACTGATGTATCAGTACCATGTTGGTGTTCCATTCTATGTGCCTGCCAGCTTGCTGAAAGACGCGTTGACTTTTCGGATTTGACTTGTGACCTCTTTATCTGTCAAGTTGCTGTCAGAGAGCTTGCTGCCTGGATAGCAGGGCTCAGTGGCAATTTCTTTCTCTCACTGACAATAAATACCTAGAAATGAGTTTAGATTCTCTCTAGCAGAATTTGGTGTCTATGTTGGTTCTCTTCTGCCAACTGCCGACGTTTAGCCATTCAAATTCTAATAATTTCAGGCTGCATATTATGCAGAATTTCATAAGGTTTTTAGAAGAGGTTGATCTGCCTGCTTCTGGTATGTGCCCCATCCCTGTACCAAGGGTCATAAGAGTCTTGTATATGGCTCATATACCTGGGGTTATCACTTAAATACTGCCACAGATGACTCTTACATATATTTGTTTTATTTAACAAACTTTAGAAAATTTGGCATAGTACAATGTGTAGGCATATTTGCAATGATTTAATGAGTATGGTGTTTAGAAGTTTATCTAAAATTGTGTGATTTTTTAGATAAAGTTGCATATCAATCTTCATTTAATTTATATATGATGTTTCTATTTCAAAACTAGAAGAAAATTTCTAGAAAATTAAGTAAAACCTTGGTCAAAACTCTTAATCTTTTTCAGTTTTCTCATCAGCTAAAAAAAAAAGGTATAATATACATTCCTCACATTATTATTATTTATTATTTTTATTAATGAAAGGGATTATGTGTAAAGTACCTTGTATGGCGTGTGGTATGTTAGTTCGTAATAATGACATTTCCCTTTCACTCTGAAGCTGTGTGTCATTTCAAAGTAATTCTTAATCCATTTCTTTGCATGTTTGCTTTGTCATTGTAATTATAAATTTATAATTGTTATTATCATTTTGAGATGGCCGTATTAGGATATTTACAGCCTATAATTTGAAGAGTTTGCTAAAGAATGTGGATATGAGCATCTAGGTTATGTGTAAACTAATTAAAAGCGTTCTCCCTATATACTCTTTCAGATTTTATTTAATTTTTGACACAAATATTAAGATCCATAATGTAATACCATAAAAATTGGTGGTTATAGCTAACAGAGATAAGCTTTTTAATACAGGTATTTATATTGTCTTATTGGAGGAAGTAATTTTAATTAAAAAAGGAAAATATATTTTTGTTCATTTTTCTTCATCTATAATTTTCTATAAATAAATTTTCGTGACTTGATTAAGTCTGTGGGAATTATAGGGCTATAAAAGAAATGAAAATGGATTATTTTTATTATCATTATTTTAAATTTAATACTGTTTGATGTTTGTAGCTTTACTTTAGAGGAGCTTGAGAACTGTAGGCTTAAAAATGAAAAATTTCTAAATAGAAACAGCGGGGGCTAAATACAAGATGGGAAAATAGGCCCTGGTGGTCATAATAGAGGCAATAATCCAAGAACCAAAGCCACTGCCATTGAGTCAATTCCAACTCATAGCGACCCTCTAGGACAGGGTAGAACTGCCCTGGAGGGTTTCCAAGGCTGCGGTATTTACAGAAGCAGACTGCTAAATCTTTCTCCCGTGGAGCGGCTGGTAGGTTTGAACTGCCGACCTTTTGATTAGCAGCCAAGTGCTTTAACCACTGTGCAACCACTGCTCCTTGAGGCAACAATAGCTGATTCAAATTTAATGCCATTTACTAATGAATATAAGTTGCTGCATTATTCATTAATTGATTTTCAGTTGGGACCATCCTACTAGGTAAGGTAAACACTACTTCCTCTTGGCTTGAACTTTCTTCTAGGAAGGGATGCAGGGCTACCTCTAGACAGAGTTGTCTGATTTGTGACTTGTCTGTGAGGTCCTTGGATATGAGGTCCATAGTCTTTTATTTCCACTCCAGAGGCATTTAGTGCTTTCTTGGGGTCCAACAATTAGTTAGCTTTTGCTGTAATCCCACCCACACACCCCAGTGCTGTCGAGTCTATTCTGACTCAATAAGTAACTCTCAAATCTGCAGCTTTTACTGCACTTAAAAAAAAAAAAACAAAAAAAAAAACCCAAAACACCAGAAAACTTTTATTTCTTGCTCATGTTACTTGTATCTTGGGTTGGCTGTGGCTCTTTCCCAGGCTGTTGGGTGACTTAAGTTTATTACATGTGCATTATCATTCTGGAACCCCAATGAAAGGAGGTCCTATCCAAGACCTCTTGTGGAAGTGGGCATGAACCCAAGAGCTGAATTGAACTAAATTCACCCACTCCTTACTTAGCTACATGGTTATGTTCCAAAGATCAGGTCTTTATACAAAAATCAGTATTATGCAAAAGTGGAGGATGACCACATCAGCTTACAAAATGGAAGATGACTATATCATTATATAACTGCCAAATTACATCATTACATAACTGCCAATTATATCATTACACAACTGCCAAATTACTTCATTATGTAAGTGCCAAATTGCATCATTACAAAATTGCCAAATCGCTAAGAAGCATGGCCCAGTCAAGCTGATACATGACCTTAACCATCACAGCCAGGGTTACTTTTGCCTTGCACCCTGGTATTCGTTACTGCCACGTGTACATTGTTAATATGCAAAATAATTGGACAGTAGATTTTTAGTGTTGTTGTAAATGCAGAATATTAGATAATGAGACAGTCGATAAGTGAGGAATAGGTGTAATCAGATTTAAAACTTCTGTTCAGTAGTGACATACATCATGTCTACTCACAGAACACTGACCAAAGCAAATTACATGACCAGTTCTACAGGATGGGGATGGGCGTGGGGCAGGAGAAGAGAATAGATAATTTATTAACCATATGCAATCCATCCCACATTGACTCAGATATTCTGGACCCAGCTAGATGTTAGGGAAGAAATTAGATGATAAAGATTCACAATATATTGTGAATTTCCTGACCCGGCATTCATTGCACCGTGTAGTCACCTGTTAGTGTTAAAAGAAAAATGAGCCAAAGTTGACTTCCAAATGAAAGTTACATGGTATTTCAAAGGATAAAATGTATGTGCAAGTAACTATAACATGCCCACTCATTCGTTTGTTAACTTATGCAACAAATACTCATTACATATTTACTGTGTGCCAGGCGCTATTCTGGGTGACAGCTTCCTTATCTTCTCACTTGCTGTCTGCCTGGTCATTGTCTTTCAGTGCCATGGCCTCGGTTACCATCTGCATTGTGGTGACTGGGTCTATTCTCAGGTACGGACTCTGCCCTGAGCTGAATATTTACTACCTTCTAGATTGGTGCTGTTGGGTGCCGTCAAGTTGATGCCAACTCATAGCTACCCCGTGAGACAGAGTAGAACTTCCCCGATAGAGTTTTCTTGGCTGTAATTTTTATGGAAGCAGATTACCATGTCTTTCTACTGTGGAGCCACTGGGTGGGTTTGAACTGTCAACCTTTTGGTTGGCAGCAGAGCAGTTAACCATTGTGCCACCAGGGTTCCTTACCTTCTAGATACCTGCACTTTTATTGGTACATACTCCCCATCACCTCATGTCAAAACTGAATTCCGCTTGCCTTCCAAGCCTACTTTCCCTATGAGCTCTCCACTCATTCATGCACTTATTTATCTATTTATTAATCTGTGCATTCAACAAATTTGTAATGTGTGCTTCCATACACTAGATGCTGTTCAAAATGTTGGGGATTTAGAAATGAATAAGAGAAGCTTCTTGCTTTCATAGAGTGTACCTTCTAGAAATGGGGAGAGAAGCAGTAAGCTGGTCATAAATGAGTAGCAAAGAAGCTAAGTACAGATAGTCAGTGAAAAGTGCTTTGAGAAAAAAGGGGCAATAAACAAACTAAATACAAATGGTAAGTTAGAAGTACTGTCAAATAAAAGTAAAATAATTGAGGTAGGATGGTCAGGAAAGGCCTGTTAAGGAGGTGACTTTCAATGGTGACTTGAATGATGAAAGGAACCTGCGATGTGGAGATCTGGGGCAAGTGTACTTCAGGCACAGGGAGCAGCTGGTGAAAAGACCTGACAGAGCGAATGAGCTCGAGGTGCTCAGGAACATAGAGAAGGCCAGTCTGGCCAATGACACTAAGTTAGGTGGGGTTGGAGAGGCACCCAGAACCCCAGAACAATGGGCTTTGAAGGCTGCAGTTACTGTGGTCCATGTGTGATGATATGCCATTAATGTGGCCCCACCATCAAGTGAGAAACCTGGGCTTCATCCTTAGTTCCTTTCTTCTTCTTCCCTACAGTCAATCAATCTCTCTGAGTTTCTCATTCTGTTTTCCAAACTTTGCAGTTCCTCTGTACATGCCCACTGCCACTTCCCCAGTCCAGGCCATCATCATTCAGAATGGCCTCTGGCTGGTCTTTCTGCCTCCAGACTTGGCCACCTCCAGCCTGGTCTCCATATCACTGCCAGCGCCATCTTTCTAAAATGCAACTCTGATCAAGCCAATCTCAGTGTAAAGACTTTCAGAGCTCCCAAGTGCCTTCTGTTGCAACCTCCTCTTCTCTCTCAGCCCTTCCATGCCCACAGCTGTTGTCTTTCAGTCCTCTCGCACTGTGTACTTGTAGTTGTCTGACCATGTCAGGGACTCTTTCACCTCCCGAACTAGACATATTTAGTCCCTGTGCATTCTATTGCTTGCCCATTCCCACACCTCAATAACTTCAATTAATTCTTCAATTCCCAGTATGAGCACATTTTCCCCTCATAACAAGGTTGGTGGTTCACATACACCCAGGAGACAGCCCTGGTGATCTGCTCCTGAAAGATCACAGCCATTGAGACACTGTGGAACGTAGTTCTTCTCGGAAACACACAGGGTCACCGTGAGTCGGAATCTACTTGACAGCAACTGGTTTGGTTTGGTTTAGGATTGCTTTGAAGACTAAATGAGTTAATGAAAGTGCTTAGTGATGTGCCTGACAAATATTATTACCATTAATGTGGTAGTATTAAAATGGAGGCATGAATTATTTTCATCAAGGGTTATAATAGAAATCAAATGTGATTATTTTTGTGATACCATAGTAAGTCAGTTTAGAAATATACTCAAAGTGAATATAATTTGGGAAGAAGTAAAAAATTGGACAAGATGGGGAATGGTTGAGGTAAGGAGTTTCTTTAGCTCTCCCCGAAGTATTATGACTCTTAAGTCTTCAGAGAGGCCTTCCGGCATTCTTCTAGCTCCTTTAATACTCCTCACTCCTCTCCCCAGCACATTGCAGAAATGCCAAGTTCATTACCTTTTCCGCTCCAGCCCTACCTCTAGCACTTCCTCTGAGTCTTCTGATGGCTTTGGCTCCAGTTTCTCTTCAGAGCCGAATGAGAGAAATCAAGGATGCTATGGCCCTGGGATCTCTCTTCTTAGGATTTAGGTGGGATCAGATGAGCCCGGTGGATTTTCCACCCCTACTCTAATCCTTACAAAACCACCCATGTTGTCAGTGTTCCTAGCTTATGGCTAAAGCATAATGATCTATTCAAAGCTTAAAGAAACTAGAAGGAACATTGCTTCGCAATTCAGTTTCCTTCAGCCGGCATTTTTAAGGTCCCGCAGGGTACTTGATTCTGTGTTACGTGGAGATGTCATTAAGGTAGTGCAAATACTCGAAACACAGGGCATAAGTGTTTGAGCAGAGGCAGAGTATAAGAAAAGTGAAGGGAGCTTTGGTGACAAGTTTCTAAGAGATCTGTGAGATAGCTGATGGGAAACTTAAGGACAAACACAAGTGCAGACCTCCCAGGATAGCGATCAATTTAAAGTGGTCAGGGACTGCCCTGTGCGTATGTCGTGGGCAGTTGGGAGTGATACCTGTCATGGGAAAGGTTTTTAAAACTAGAGAAGATGTTATAGCTTTTAAAAAGAAATCAGAGAAGTGGCTGAAAATAGTAATGACCTAGCCTATGTCAGAGTTGGCGGCTGCTTCGGTAATATCTGAGTGTACATTGTGCAAGTGTACGGGGGGGCAGGATTAGAAAGAGGGGTAGTGAACTTTCTTATGGGATTTCATCAAGCTGCCCTCTAGCCATCTTATTATTTTGGAAATTGAATAAACTCTTTCAGGCCACCAGAACTAATTAATACATTTGGTAACCTACTACTTCATTAAGTGGAACCCCTAGAGGAGCCTGAGACCTTCAAACTGCATTCTAGGAATAATTTTTTCGCTTTTCAGTAATAACAATAATAGACATGACTTTTGTAAAGGTTTCAGCCTTGGAAACCCTATGGGGCAGTTCTACTCTGTCCTGTACAGTCACTACGAGTCAGAATTGACTGGACTGTATACAGCAACATCAACAACAAATTGAATGTTTGCACGGAGCTAAGAGCTTTGCATAAATCTCCTTTAATCTCCACAATGAGCCTATGAGTTGGGTGTTTTGCCCAGCCTCTTCCCCAAATCTCAGTACCTCTTATTTGCTGCTCTTCCATGTATTGAAGCTGTATCCCTGGAGTACCCATCCCTTTGTGTAACTAGTATCATAAAACCAAGAGGACCCAAAAACCTGCTTGCAGGAAATGCATTGTGTCTGCCTAAACCTATTGCAGGAAACCAAATCAAAAGGTGACATATATGAAAAAGGCTGAATACATTTGAAGATTAGTCCTGGTCTCTAAATTTTTTGTAATTCCTTTGCATGCATTTTGTCAGTTATACACCCAAGAATGTATGGAGGTATCTAGTTTCTAGACTTATTTTTCATACCCAGAAAATTCAACTTAGTATGCCCCCCATATAGCTTTTCTTATGACAGTTATCTATCATTCCTATTAAGTAAATTGATCCTTTTTCCAAACTTTAATTACCATTTTGTTATTGATCAGACTTAGAGGTCATGTGCTGCTCCGAAATTAATGTGAATACTGTGTGTAATAGTTATTTTAAAATGCAATTTTATTGATTGCAAATATAAAGCCATTATTTCTTTCAAGAGAGCAGTCTTTTGGGGGTGGTCGAGGATGATGCCTTCACTGCTCCTGGTTCAAGATTAGTCTGTGAGTTCCAAGGATTTTCTTTTTAAAATGTCAAAACTAAAAAGGGAAACAAAAATAACATTTACAGACACAGGTAGGAAATTATATTATTTGATGATGTCACATTGGAAGATGGAACATGCTTTTTTGCAGACTTCCCTGCTTCCTGAAAATAGCAATAAATAACAGAAAAAGTCTTTAATGCTATCTCTGAGCTTCTGCTTGATAAAAGGAACGACTGCATAGCTGCAAAGATTTAAAAAAATTCTTTGCAGAAATATTTTATCCTTTCCAGAGCATCTTCTCGTCTCTGCATAACTGCACTCCCAGTGGCATGCTTAATCCATCTTCACAGCCCTACATATCTTCAAGTGTGTGCATAAATTCTGTCACGAAGGCACTACGACCTAGTCCTGAATAACTGCAAGCAGCGCTGTGCGTGGGGCTTTCTTGCTTGATGTAAAACGTGGCCTGGATGATCACTCTGCACTTTGTTTTCTAGGTTTGTAAGGTTAGGAGTGCACTCCTTGCCATGGTGGTCAACATCATTTACTCAGCACTGAGCATTTTTTTTAGGGCTGGTCCCTGGAACTGTAGCTTGAACCATTTCCATACACGGCTATCTACCGCCTACTAACTCCAGGTGTTCTAGATGGCTTAAAGTAATCTAAGCGCTTCATGCTGCGGTCTGGTTCCGTAAAGATTTACAGCCTTGGAAACCCTATGGGGTAGTTCTACTCTGTCTTATAGGGTCACTAGGAGTCGAAATTGATTCAATGGCAATGGGTTATTTGTGCCTCAGTTTGCAAAACGGGGATATTATTGTGTCTATCACATAAAGTTGTTATGAGATGAAATAAAGTACATAGAACATCTCAAGCCGTGCCTGGCAAGTAGTAAAACATGTCTTGATAAATGTTTGTTTAGAACGATTTTTTTTTTCTTAAGAACAGGCTTGAGTTCATAAATCCCAAGAGCCAAATGATTTCTTTCTATTTTAGATCAGCTTTTACTTGTGTGCTTTTCTTTTTTTTTTCCTGAAGTCTGAGGCATAATTTTACACTCTTCCAGTATGCTCCTGAGAGCATAGATGTGAGTGAAAGTGAAGAACGGTTTAGTATCAGGTGTCATGCTGGGCCAGCACAGTACCTATAAAAGGCTGAGGCAGCCGCTCGGTGGCTCTGTCTCCTGCCTTCCTAGTCAGATCTCCTCTTGTGTGGGGTCTCTGCCGTCCTCCTCACTTTTCCTTCTCGGCTGGTCTTTTCTTCTTTGCCTCACCCATTCGGATTGTGACTCCTGTGTATGGTCTGTGGGGTTTTTGATTGGCATCTCCCCAACCTGCCTGTCCTTGGAATGTCCCCCTCAGGTCTCTACTGTGTGAAAGGTGAATCAGACAGGAAGGGGAAAGATTGAGTTAAGTTCCTACAAATCCCTATACTGGGCATTGTTTACCCTCTTTTACCAAAAAACCCCAAAAACCCGTTGCCGTCAAGTTGATTCCGACTCAAAGTGACCCTATAAGACAGAGTAGAACTACTCCATAGTTTTCCAAGGAGTGCCTGGTGGATTCAAACTGCCAACCTTTTGGTTAGCAGCCGTAAGTAACTATTAACCTCTACGCCACCAGGGTGTCCACCCTCTTTTACAGTTGATGCAAAAACAGTGAAGGGAGATAAAAAACTTCTCAAGGCCCAGGGACTGATTCCTGATTTGCTGGGCTCTGAGAACCGTGTGGATGGTGGCTGGGATTTCGGTGACTGTTGTGCAGCTCAGGGCAGGGACTTAGGGGAGCTCTGGTGTGCAGTGCTCACTGTGCAGCCTGCTGATGCCAAGAGGGAGAGCTGTGCTAGGTGGGCACCCATGATCACGGGAAAGCCTTCTCGAGAGGATCACAAGTGAAACACGGGCTACAGAGTGGCAGACAGCTGGTATCCACCCAGTCATGATTTGCTTCCTTTTCTGAGTTGTTGTTGGGTGTCACTGAGTAGATTTCAACTCATAGCAACCCCATTTGACAGAGTAGAACGGCCCCATAGGATTCTCTAGGGTGTGATCTTTACAGGAGCAGCTTGCTAGGTCTTGCTTCCATTGAGCTGCTGGGTGGGTTCAAACTGCCAACCTTTCAGTTAGCAGCTGACACTTAGCCATCAAGCCACCAGGCCTTACAGGACCCCACAGTTAGCTACCCATATTACCATGTGACACAAGTACTTTTCTCACCCTTCTTTGCAGCTAGATGTGGGCATGTGACAACTCTGGTTAGTGACTTGTGAGTGAAGTCGTATGTGAAACTTTTGGGAAGGCTAAGTAAAGAGACTTGGCTCAGCAGAATGCCTTTCTCCATTCTCACTTCCTTCCTCCTGCCCTGCAACTTAGACGTGGTGATCTTGAAGATGGAAACCATGCAGTAGGGAACTGGGTCCCTGATGACAGCACAGAGCTACCACGTGGGCTCTGAACTACCTCCCTGAAACACTTTTATGTAGGAAACAACACAAAACAAAAAAGTTCTATCTTTTTTGTCACTGAACATATGCAATGAAACATGCTTAAGTTTACGTGAAATTTTTAGTTAAAGCAGGGTCTAGAAAAAAACTATAAAAATATAAGGTAGGAGAGAAAAGGCATGAGGGACAAAGCAAACGGGCATGAAGGGCCAAACAACTCCAGAAAAGCTGAGTTCCGAGGAAGGACTGAGGAACTCTGGGCACTCATGAGCCCAAGGAGTAAAAATGACAGGGGAGGAGCTGGTTTCCTGCCCAGAAGGTTGTTTCCGGTCACCTCTTGATCTGGGAATGGGAGTCAGTGCTAGACTACAAGCTCATCCCCTCACTGCCTGACTCCTGTTCAGAATGAGGCCGTTGAAGATGACCACAATGGACCCAGCTTTGGGGAATGCCAATCAGGTGTGCAAACAACCCCACCATTCCAGTGAAGAACCATGTGGGTTATATTTGCTGATTGCTACCAGCCACCACTGCACTGACCACTGGGAAAAGGAAAGCCTAGCTTCACACCATAAGTGCTGGATATCCAATGTAGGCCACAGTGAAGCCCTATCAAGTCTGATTGTTCATCACTTCCAAACACCATGGGGCTGAATTTATCCATACTCCACATTCCTGTGTCTCTTGCTTAATGCTTACGAACCCAAGCCCCTCTGATCACTCACCATACCGAAACTATTGTTTCCAGGAACCACCTCTCCATTCTTCTCTCTTCCTATTTCATCCACATCTCCGAATGCGTTTGCCATCTCCTGGGCTTTCATTGATATCTCGCTGATCCCAGAGGACATGGTGTTCTGCAGCCCTCTTGATGGGCAGCTGTTGATTCTCTCACACCCTTTGTTCCTCAGAGTTAGGGAGTGCCCTCCTTGCTCCAAAATGCAACTTTTTGACCAGTGTTCCCACACCATCCTGAGGCTCCTGTGATTGACTCCAGTATTCTTTTCTGTTCTTGTGACCTCCAAATGGACCTGTGTGAATCACAGAAAATAAGTTCATTGCCAAGGGCATGCCAGGTGAACTAATATATTTGATAAGTAGATGACAGAAGCTTTCTTCACCTTTTAGGGCTAGAGTACATCTAAACACTAGTAACATATAAATGAAATTTGTTTATTAAGATATAATAATGCTTTGGTGACATGCTGTCGAGTCACTTTCGACTCACAGTGACCCTGTAGGACAGAGTAGAACTGCCCCATAGGGTTTCCAAGGAGAGGCTGATGGATTTGAACTGTCAGCCTTTTGGTTAGCAGTGTAGCGTGCTGTCGCTCTGAACCACTGCACCACCACAATTATAATGGAGGTTAGATTTTTTTATATAGGCTATGTTGTTGTTGTTGGGTGCTGTTGAGTCACTTCTGACTCATAGCAACCCCATGTTACAGAGTAGATCTGCCACATAGGGTTTTCTTGGCTGTAATCTTTGGGAAAGCAGATTGCCAGGCCTTTCTCCTGCTGTGTGGGTTCAAACCACCAACTTCTAGGTTAGCAGTGGAGCACTTAACTGTAGCGCCACCAGAGCTCCTTATCTAGGATATAGATTACTTAAAAAAGGAAAAAACACAGATGATCTCTTAATAGTTGCGTATTTTCCCCTGAATTTCAATTATATTATTTTTAAAATTAATTATAAACTTACTGGATGGAAATTAGTGGGCTATTATGTAGCCATGTGCCTACTCAGCATTAAATTCATTTTAATAAAGAAGTGTTAGCTATAAAGAAATGAGAACCATTAAACATCCATTGATTTTTTTGTGTGTATTCTAATTTCTGCATTGCTTTTGTGTGTATCATTTCATTTTTAATTTTAAAAGGTAGGCTGTAACTTGTTCTAAGACCAGGTTGAAGCTCTTGCAAATTGCAGTATGTTATATTTTTAAATTAGAGATGAAATCTGAAGCTAGGCCTACCAGGAAGCGACCCATTTACAATCTTACCCATTTCTGACTAGAAAAAAGCCTACGAATGCCTTTTAGCCAGTGTCATAGTCAAAGGACATGCAGATTTTGGTTTCATGTGATTGTTTAAAGAGCTTGCTATCAGGCCAAATGAGAATAAAATTAAAATTAAACTTTCCCAGAATAGCCAACAACCTCAGTAGCAAACTTTTGTGCCTTTTCTAGAGGAGGACAGTTATTTTGACACAGGCAATGAATTTTATCTATTTGTTTCAAGTCTCCAAATAGAACATCTTCACAAACTACGCAAACCCCTTGCAGCCAAGTCGGTTCAGACTCATAAGGACCCTAAAGGACAGAGTAAAACTGCCCCACAGGGTTTCCAAGACTGTGATCTTTATGGAAGCAGACTGCCACATCTTTTCTCCCACAGAGTGGCTGGTGGGCTCGAAACCCCTGCCTTTTGGTTAGCAGCTGAGCACTTAACCACTGCACCGCCAGGGCTCCATGCTTATTTCCACACTCTTACTTAAAATTCAGTCCCGTACAAATAAGATATACCAAAAACAAAACCAAACCCGTCGCTGCTGACTGGATTCAGACACGTAGTGCCCCTTCGGACAGAGGGACAGAGTAGAACTACCTGTCTCTTTCAGCTTCTGCAGCTGACTGTCACGCAGCCCCTGTCTTCCCCAGTTTGTGCTGGCTTCAGTGTCTCAACTGTTCTTTCAATAACTCAGAAGTGATGAGGTTTAGGACTCGCCCCTCGCACCGATATGACCTCCTTAATGTAACAAAGCAAACCCTCTTCCCAAATAGGATTACATCCACAGGTATAGGGGTCAGGACTCCAGCACATACTTTTGGGGGACATAGTCCAGTCCGTTTGCTTCTGTCTTAGGACATTGCACTGGCAGCTCCCTCTCCTGGAAAGCTTTTCCTTTCAATACCCACATGGCTAACGCCCTCTCCTCCTCCTATGTCTGCTCCAGTTATCACATTTGCAGTACGACTTACTCTGAGTATCTTATTTAATATTGTATTTTGCCACCCCCCAAACCGGGCATGCCCACGCCCCTTACCCTGCTTTGCTATTTCATTTTACCATATTAGTCACCATCTTCTAACTATACATTTTTCCTATATATTATACCCTTGCTTTTGTATGTCTCCTCCTAAGCTACATGAGGGCAAGGACCTTTGATTTGCTCACTGACGTATCCCAAGTGCCTAGAACAGTGCCTGACTGTAGTTATAGAATGGTTGACTTCAGAATATACTTTACTTCCTATCCAGGATGCCTCTCATTTCAAATTCCACACAAGTTGCCTTGTTTGTTCAATATATGATTGGACTTTGCCTTGGACTGTAACTTTCATTCATCCCTAGCCTAATCCCACCGTCCATCCAATTTTTGTGTTCTGGTGCTGCCCATGGGCCTGTTAGGATGCAGCCCAGGACAGAAAACTTAGGCTGTGGTTCATGGCAGGTGGCCGTGGTATTCTGCCTAGTGATCTCTGAGATTAGAGACATAGTTGTTAAGTGACAGCCAGCCAAGCATCTATTACCTCGTCCCAGCCGTGCGGGAGACTGGGTGTGCCTCATCCCAGCCGTGCGAGGGACTGGGTGTACCTCATCCCAGCTGTGCGGGGGACTGGGTGTGCCTCCCCTAGCTGGTTGTTTGCAGATGCCCCTGTTTCAGCCTGCCCTGGCATGTCTCAGGATCCCTGGTCATGGGGGCTAAGTATATGGAGCAATTTGGGATCTGATGGAAGGGGCAAAACTCCCTGCCTAAAAGGAAGGGTGGCCTGCCAAATGGCATCATCAGAATTTCAGATGAGAGCCGATCTGCCTTCCACTTAGCTTCCATTTCAAATTCATAAATCCCTCACATGGAGGAAGCCATCCTAGATGAGGCTAGTTGGAATAATGATATCTGCCACCCCAGGTTTCTGTGACTAATAGTGGTCTTTACTTGTGAAATCCATAAGAAATTTAATAAAATAGAAAAATTTAAAAATGGATATTGGGAGTAAAAATCAATCGTTTTTTATGAGAGTTGTGTTTTGGTGTCATTGCATGAATGCTGCCACATTAAATTTTAATTCCTGTTCTGCGGAATCCCTTCCAGCGCTAACGGTATGTGGCCCTGTGAGCCGTATGACAGGTTGGTGTCGGTACTCTCCTTAGAATGTAAGCTTCAGGTCTGAATTGAAAGATATTAAATAATGAGCTGAGAACCGTCTGTATCGTATGCTCTCATAGCATTCAGCAAACACCATGTGGAAATTATATGAACGCTTTTTCATGAAATTGATGAGGGTAGACATTTAATATCTATTAGGTAATAAGAGGAGCCTTGGTGGCGTAGTAGTTAAGAGCTCGGCTGCTAACCATAAAGGTCGGCAGTTCGAATCCACCGGCCCTTCCTTGGAAACCCTGTGGGGCAGTTCCACTCTGTCCTATAGGGTGACTATGAGTCAGAACCGACTTGACAACAACACATTTTGCTGTTTTGGGTAACAAGAGTAGTGCCATTTCATTTCAGTTTTCAATATAAAATAGATCTCCATATATCTATACATTGAACTTGTTTAGTGTTGTAAATGCATAAAAATACTTGTTTATGTATATAAAATGGGTTATTGGCACCAAATACTGGGTGCTTATATCAAAAGATTGTGACCTTGAAGTTATGTGTTCATGTATTATGAAATAAAATGAAGCATTTAGTTAAAATTAAAATTGTGATGAATTTGAACATCCAAACCATCTCAATATAGATCTGTTTTAAAATAACCACTCTCAGATTAATGCCTCCATATTGCTGACTACCTTGATACATGCAGTAGCTGTAAAAGATTATTTCATCCCCTAAATCCTCTTTGTTAATGTCTTTTAAAAAAATGAATTGATCTGACACCAGTGAAATGTTTTACAATGAATCATACAGAGAACTGCATTTTAATGCCCTGATGCCCCATGAAATGGTTAGAGGGGTTGAGGGGGAAGAGTATTGTCCTTATTCAGGCACTTACTCAGCTACATCCATTTGATATTCCTGATCAAAGGCTTTAAGGCTTTCTAGCTACTGTCATCTCTGAAATCCACTTCCTCCTTACGCAGCTGCACAGATTCCATCAAGCACCTCAGTCCTTCCTGCCTGGCCTGATCGGCTACAACAGCCAGCAACACTACTGTCCTGTCTCTAAATCTCTCACATGGCGTATCCTCTATCCTGGAGCCCTGGGGGTGCAGCGGTTAAGCGTTCAGATGCTAACTAAAAGGTCGGCAATTCGAACCCACCAGCCACCCTTTAAAAATTCTGTGGGGCAGCTGTTCTCCATCCTATAGGGTTGCTGTGAGTCGGGATCAACTTGACAGCAACAGATCTGGGTTTGTGATTATCCTCCATCCCATTTAGTACTGCATCCTGCTTGTTGTTCTTGTTGTGTACTGATGTATTGATTCTGATTCGTAGTGACTCCACAGGACAGAGCAGAACTGCCCCCATAGACTTTCTAAGGCTGTGATCTTTATGGAACAGATTGCCAGGTCTTTTCTTCCACGGACCTGCTGGTGGGTTCCAACTACTTTCCTGTAGTTTAGCAGCTGAGTATTCAACCTTTGCGCCACCAGGGTTCCTTACCCTGCTCACTGCCCTGTGACCTTAAGATCATATCACAATTCCTGATAGGACTCTAAAAATCTGAACTGGAACAGCTGTTTCCATCCATCTACAGCTTTTCCTTTTCAGGATCCCTCTGAGAAGTCACACAACTCTGAATGGTATCACTTTCTTTCTACCATGATCTCAACCCACCCCAAGAGCTATTAAGAAATTTTTATTTCTCAAAATTTTAGGAAGAGATCTCAAGGGTTAAATAGGCTAATCTTTCCTTAATTTTGGTGGCGGGGTGGGGGGGATTTAGGTTTTACTTTCCTATTGTAGATATTACTAAGGTCATCCAAATAGAAAGCCTAGAACAAGTTTCTGGAAATTCCTAGTTCTGCTCTTTATTCTTGTGTTTCTGAGTTTTCAGGGATTTTTTTTCAGTATATGATAAGGTCCAAGGAAGTTTAAGAGGCTTTGGTGGACAAGCACACAATACTGGGAATCATGGCCTAGCCAAACTGATACACATGCTTTTGGGGAACACAGTTCAATCCATGACAGAGGCATATTCATTCTAGGTCATGGAGAAGAAGTTTCAAGAAACTAAACGAAAAAGTTATCTACTTATTCATTCATCCATTCAGTTTATTGTCTGCCTGTCATTTATGGTGCCAGCCATATTTCTCCTTATGTAGGCATTTTGGGCTTGACCCTAACCTCCCTGTGATATAAACCCCATAATATAAAACTCTCTTATACTAGACTTAATTGACTTTGCTATATTTCCAAATTAGAGCCTCACACACTCCCTTCTTACTTGGACTCCTTTCTCTGGAACTGATTTGTTGATATAAGAAAGATATTAGAAGCCACATACGGTATGCCAAATACTTTGAATGACATTTAGAGGGAAACATGGGCAGTGGATTTAATCTTGCATACTTTCCTAAGCACCCAGATTTAATCTTGCAAATTTAAAGTATCTGAAAAATAATAAAGTAAGAAAAACCACTCAGAATTTCAACACATTTTTTAGAATTATGTAAAGAAGAAAAATAAGTACATTTCCATCCCTGTAATCTAATCTCACATCGTAGAGACTACTATCTATGTAGTGTTTATACTATATTACTATCTATATAGTATTTATATTCACACCCATATCTTAAAATATGATTGTAAAGCAAAGAAATAAAAAATAAAAAGGGAAGCAAGCTGAATATTCATGAGAAGGAGATTGGTTGAATAAGTTTTGATATATGATGTCATATGACTATTTTAAAAGTTCGGTATTAAAGACTAAAAGCAATTTTCAGATTAATATGTGTCATAAGATTAAATTTTTATTAAGAATGTGCATATATTGGCATAATCCTTAAAAATGATGTACACTCCAAACCATTACTGTAGTTTTATTACCCTATTTTTTGAACATTGCAAAATTGTATGCTATTTTTCTAATTCTAAAACAATAAAATATTGAGGCAACCTCCCTCATCATATTTTTGTTTATTTTCGCACACACACACACACACACACACACACGAATTCTTTCAAGTGTTTTTTTTTTTTTTTTAATCCGTTATTGAGTTATTTTGCTCTTGGTAAACTTTTAGATTGTTTCTAAATTTTTGCTATAGTTTACCAGCAATACTGTACGGAGCTTCATTGCCCCTAGATATGCACATATTTAAGCAACTCTTCCTGTGGGATAAACAACCGGAAGTGGGATTTCTGGAAATGTACATTTAACATGTGAATAGACACTGCCTAGTTTTTAGTTTTCAAGGGTTCAATGGATTCTTCAGAGATGTACTAGCATCAAATATTTTAGAATAAAGTATTTTTTCTTTCTCTTAACTTAGGCTGCTTATTGTTGAGGCCTGAGAATTAATAACTGTATTTTTTAATTTTATGTGGTTTAGTTTGGAAGAAACCATTGTGTGAGGATGATATTCAATTTTCATTTGATATTTTACTCAAAACACTACATTAACCAGTTTTAAATGGTGGTAATCCTTTTATTTGTGATTATGTAAACAACATACTTTGATATTCTCAACTAAAAAGATACTAGGAGAACTGAAAATTATTGTTTTTTATTTACACCCATTATTTTTGGGGTGGTTGTCAATACCACAGATAATAAGGCAGATTTTTCCATGTATAAACATCTTCTTGAAAATATGGGATATTTGAGGAAATTAGCAGGCGTCCTATTTGTGAAGTCAAACTACCATTTTTTTTTTGTAAATTACTGCTTCAGTGAGCATATTATTAACCCATGGGTTTACGCAGTCTCCAAAATTACATAACAGATAATTTTGACATCTTATTTTGGCTTGAGATACAGTAATATCGTAGGCTTTTTAACTGTAAATGAGATAGTTTGGGGTACGGATTTGACCACAGCAATATAGATGGAAAGTAGAAGTCCGTATAGTAATATAGAAGAAAAGACTTAGGTAATCTATCCAGCCCCTTCATCTTACAAGTGAGAAATTGAGATAATGAGACATGCAGCAAATTATAAAAGTCATGGATTAGCAATGGTGGGGCTCATACCAGCACCAGGTCTCTCACTCCTAGGCCAGTGCTTTTGCCTTCTAGCCATGCTAGATCATATAGGGCAGTTGTGAGACGACCAAATAATTGCTGTAAAGGCACTATTGTGTATCATATAGTTGATGCTACCCAACTATTTGCTGGTTGCCTGTGAAGGGGAAAAAAAAGCTCTTGTGTATCCTGAGACTATTTCCCAAGCCCATTATCTGTTATGGACAAGTTGCCATGAGAACAGATGGATTTAGGAATAATGAGTCTGATAGCAGTTAAAGCAGCCGTCTTAGTTATCTAGTGGTGCTATAACAGAGACACCACAAGTGGATGGCTTTAACAAACAGCAGTTCATTCTGTCACAGTCTAGGAGGCTAGAAGTCGGAACTCAGGGCGCCAGCTCCAGAGGAAGACTTTCTCTCTCTGTTGGCTCTCAGGGAAGGAAGATCCTTGTCATCAATCTTCCCCTGGTCTTAGGGTTTCTCAGTCCAGGGACCCGGGTCCAAAGGACGAGCTTCACTCTAGCTGTTTTACCTGGTAGTATGAGGTCCCTCTCTTCTCTGCTCAATTCTCTCTTTTATATCCCAGAAGATACTGTCTCTAGATAAAACTTAATCCTGTAGATCGAATCCTGCCTGATTAACATCACAAAACCCATTGCTGTCCAGTAGATTTCAACTCGTAGCGACTCTATAGGACAGAGTAGAACTGCTTCATAGGGTTTTCAAGGAGTGGCTGGTAGATTTGAACTGCTGACGTTTTGGTTAACAGCCATATGGCTCCATAGCTCTTAACCACTGCACCACCAGGACCCCAGTTAATATCATAGAGGCTAGGATTTACAACATATAGGATAGTCACATCAGATCACAAAATGGTGGGAATCATGGCCTAACCAGGTTGACATACATTTTTGGGGGACACAATTCAACGCCTAACAGTAGCTGATAGCTTTTTCAGAGAATTTTTAGCGAGTAAGTAACATTTGGCTATAGTGGTGTTAGTCTGCCCTTCCACAGGTTTACCAGTTGGCCCCTGCCACCTCCTTGACCTCTTTTCATGCCAGAGTCTCCTTCCCACCTCCCCAGCCGTTTACTTCCTTTACTTTCCAATCTTGATCTAGCTTTGGGATATTGTATTTGCTGTTACGACTCTTGGACATGCTGTGCCCTCAGACACTCCACCTCCTTAGTGCTCAATCTTGGCTCCAATGAGCCAAGTAAACAGTCCCGTGTTTAATTTCCATTGTTGTTGACATAGATCAGGATTATTTGTTTGTTAATTTTTTGCTATTCCCTAGCTGAGAAAAGTTCCTGTTGGTCTTGTTCACAGCTGTAGAACACAGTAGATAGATGCTCGATAAATTTTTGTTGAACCAGTAGATGAATGGTCTTGTGGAATACTGCTTTGGTTGGGATATTTCTCTTTCCCCACGTGTGTGTTTTTGCTATCCAGGTCAAGCATGATCTGCCCAAACCAATAGCTAATATTCGGGACAGGTTTTTAGAAAAACTTTCAAAAGCAGAAAATAGTTTATATTAGGAACTAAGGAAGTGACAAATGTAAATCAAAATGTTTCCGTGTTGCTACAATTTCAAACTTTGAACGTCCCTTCGCCTGACTCTCGATAACTGGAGGGGAGAGGAGATTTTTCTAGGCAGGCTTCCTGGGCAGCACACTTTACTGGGGGGCGTTGTGTAGCCACAGTCAACTTTGCCAGCTCTGGCATGTCCTGGGACATGATCTTGGGTCTCTGGATTACTCATAAGCCAAGGAGAACAAGTAGTACCTTCCTATATTATTTTCTAATGACATTAACTTAATTGCTCCTCTTTATGTCGTCATCATTATCATTATTAAGTGGCTGGGAAGATTAACTTCTGGTCCTTGGGGCCCTGGGAACCTTGCCATTACCAGTTCTCTGCCAATCCTGCCTCATCCACCCCCCTCCACTCCAGACCATGGTCTGTGGTATCCCTTAGTGTCCCCTCTGGTGACTGTCCCATGGCTACAATTTTGAGCATGCTCTTTCATACCTACAGAAGTAGATGTAGCAATAGGCTTCTCTAATCCCAGTTTAGCACTTTGCAGGACTAAATTAGTTATTCCAGTCTTCAAAGAACAGGGTTATGTGTTACCTAATGTCTTTTATGGAAACCCCGGTGGCATAGTGGTTAAGAGCTACGTCTGCTAACCAAAAAGGCAGCAGTTCAGATCCACTAGGCGCTCCTTGGAAATGCTGTGGGGCAGTTCTACTCTGTCCTGTAGGGTTACTATGAGTCAGAATTGACTCAATGGCAATGATTTTTTTTTAATGTCTTTTATATTGTGAGAATGTCCAAAACTCTGTAGATGTGTTGGCTTCTGTTATTTTATTAGACACTTTCTTACTCCAAGAAGTCTTTATTTTCTTCTCCTCTAAGAAAAAGAAGATAAGAAAGAGGATGCTATTTTCTCGTGTAAATATGGCACCACAGGCAGCTATCTTTATATTGCATTTCTGGGAAACTTAAAATTTTACATTCAGGTTGCATGGAACTCACCTAAATGCCTATCCATTGCAGTGATATACTGCTGCTTTTCTCTCACTTACCTCCTTTTCTTCAAAAAAACACAAAACCTTTTATAGATCTTAGCTCTCAACAACCCCAGAGGAGGAGATAAATGGGAACTGGAAGGAGAGTTCCAGAAGGGACAGGCAATTTTTCGATTATGTAGAATATACCAGAAGCAGGAATGTTCTGGAAATTTCACTATTTCCACAGATCAATAATATTTCCTGATTAGAAAAATTCATCCAATTTGCATGTATCCAGCTCATTTATAAACTTACATCAGAAGGAGCATTTATCTGACTAGTCAGCTGCCGTCAGGCACATTCGTGTGGAAATTCTCCAGGGTAAGCATTAAAAGTAAGTTTTGTGTAGGATTTCTGAAATATTATAAATAAAGCATTGGGTGCCAGTGTCAGCTTTTCAATGCCCTGGAAATGTAGCAAGCACGTATAGGAAAACATGAAGTAATTATACATGCTAGCCACATAATAGATACTAATATATATTTTGTTGTTTCAAAAATTTCTACAAAAGTATATTTGCTTTGTGGATTATTTGCCTATGGTTTAAAAGTAAGCAATATTTAGCTCATTTTCTTTGAAAGGTATCATCAGAGTATGATAAATCTCAGCCTGTGTCTGTCTCTTTCAATAACAATGTCTCCCTACAAAATTAGAGAAACTTAGGGAAATTCCCCAAATCTTATTTGTGGATCTGGTACATATATGCTTAAGTTAAATAAGTTTAGTCATTTTTATATTTTCTAAAAATGCAGTTAGTGTCAAAATGAGTCCCAAATGCTGTTACTTTATTAGACTTTAGGTTATTTTATCCTTTTGATGGATTGATACCTTTTTTGGGGAAAAAGAGGACAAGAAGTTGGGGAGCATAAGGATGTAGGGGGACGTGTTCTGAATCCTAGATCTCATACGGGCTTGCTGCTTCAGTGGTGAGGAATTCTGTTACTGTACATGGCAAACTCACATGTTCAAATAATAGTATTTCATTTTTCATTCCTCTATATAGTAAGTGACTAGATTAACTATTGAAAATATATTTTCTTTCTCCAGAATCCAAAGAGAGAAGAAAATTCACCAGCTAAATTTATTAACTTGCACTGCTAAAGCAGATGGCATGATAGGAAAATATTGATTTTTCTCTACTGACAGAGCAGCTGATAACTTATTTTTGGTTTGACTTAATGTATAAACTGTGAGTTAGGTCAAGGGATTTTTATGCTATTTTATACGGGCTTATCTTAGACTTTACAAATCCAAATATTGACCCCCCCCCCCAAAAAAAAAACCTCGTTTAACCTATTGGTGTTTTCGTAAGACAGCCACAGCTTTTCCTTAAAATTTTGGTCCCCTTGTATATGTACTTGTCATGTATTTTCCATCATACCTGTAAAAAAGGCATGATTCAGTACTGGAGTGCACCCACTGCTGTGTCTAAACCTGTTATACTCTATTTGTGGCTCCTGTGTTCCTTTGTGCTTTTCTCTGACTGTCCTGAGGATATATTTTTAACTGTTTGTTCTGTCTGCTCCTAGAGATTCTGCATTGTGCTTCTGTGAGGTCCCCTTTTTCCTGCCGGTGGTATGAGAGGTGAGCTGAGGTGAGGCCCTGTACGTGAATGGATGTCTGCAGCCCTGGTGCTGTAACTGACTGCAGCCCCACTGCAGGACGTTTTACTGTAAGGGAAGGCTGAATCTCAGAGTACATCTGTCTCTCTCAAAACAGTCCCCCTCCATATAATTAGAGACAATTCAGAAAATTCCCAGAATCCATTTGTATATACATCTAATGCATATAGGTTTAAGTTATGTACATTTAGTCATATTTATATTTTCAGAGATAAAGAGAATGATGTCAGTTTTGAAAATGGGTCCCAAATGTTGAATTTGGATATTTTGATACTGAAATATTATTCTGGAGTATGTGTGTCACAGACTTCTATGTCCTTATTTCACCCATTATACCTACCTTGCTGATGTGAGGTTCTTTTACTTTCTGTTTTTATTGTGAAATATTTTAAACCTATAAAAAGGTACAGAGAATAATGTACCAACACCCCGGTAACTGCTCCTTGGTTTAAGAAATAAAAGCTAACAAAGACAGTTGAATTGCTCCCGTGAACCATCCCAGGTCTTATGACCCTCTTTCCCCTGGAAACAATCACTATCTTGAGTTTGGTGTGATAATTACAGCATATTTTAATATCATGTTTTTACACAAATAACGTGCGTTATATATTTTTTGCCAACCTTGCAACCATGTTATTGTGCCTGTTATTTTCCTAAGCACACTATATGCGTCATATGTGTGGGTACATTGTTTGCAAAAAAGTACAGTACTTTTACTACCTATGCATGCATGTCTAACCAAGAAATGGGATTGTTTTGCGTATTTTTAAACTTCGTATAAAAGGCATCATGATATATGTTATGGTTGCATGATCTGCTTTTTACCTTCACGTTGCATTTTGGACACTGATCCAATGAATAAGTCTAGATCTAATTTATTTGTTTTTATTGCACTGTACTTCGGCAATTGTATGACTTTACCAGAGTTTATTTACCTTTTTTCTTGTTGATGAACATTTACATTTTCCTGATTTCTTGCTTTTATAGGCCATGGTGCAGGATATATTTCCATGTGCACGCATCTAATTGTGCATGTGATTTTCCCAAAGGCATTTACCTAGAGTGGAATCCTGGGTTGTAGGGTGTGCACATCTTTAGCTTTACTGTATGTTGCCAAATTGCTGTCCAATTTATGCTTGCATCAGCAAAGTATAAGAATTCCACTTACTTCATCTCCTCCTTGGTATCCAGCTGTGGTATTGCCATGTTCTGAATTTCCGTTTTCAATCTGGTGGCTATAAAGCAGTATCTCATTGTATTTTTATTCACAGTTTCCTTATAAGTAATGAAGTTAAGCATCTTTTCATGAGAATATTGGTTATTTGAGTTTTTTTCCTCCATGAATTATTTTTTAATAGACTTTGTCTTTTTTGATGGTTATGGTGATTTGTAAGAATTCTTTATATGTTCTGGGTTCTAATTATTTTTCCATGCCGGGCAAATATCTCTCTTCTAATTGGTGGCTTCTCTTTTCCCTTTCTTAATGGTGTCTTTGGTTGAACTGTATTTTTTACATGTAATCTATTTTATCAGTCTTTTCCTTTACAGGTTTTGTTTAAGATAAATTCCTTAACTCAAGGTCATTAGGACGTTCTGCTAGAGTCTTACTCTCTGCTCTTTCATTTCTGTAGTTTTCATTTTTGGGTGAACATGTTTGCTGTGTGTTGAATTGTGTCCCCTTCAAAGTATGTTTTGTAAACCCTAAACCTCTATGCCTGTGGATGTAATCCCTTATAGGAATAGGACTTCCTCTGTTATGTTAATGAGGCCATGTCATTGTAGGATGTGTCTTAAGCCAATCACCTCTGAGATATAAAAACAGTAGATCGGGCACAGGAGAAGCAAGTGCAAACTGAGGGGAAGACACATGCCACCTTAAGAGACAAAGACCTTTCCCCCAGAGCTGACAGAGAAAGCCTTCCCCAGTGCCAGCACCCTGAATTTGGACTTCTAGCCTTCTAAATTGTGAGAAAATAAATTTCTGTTCATTAAAGCCACCCACTTGTGGTACTTCTGTTATAGCAGCACTAAGAAACTAAGACAGTGTTCTACTTTTACAATCTTATAAACCATGCATAACCAGTTTATAAGTCTGCTCCAGTCAGGCCTGGATCCAGAGTTCCTTCTGCTGACAGTTGCCACAAGAAATCTGGTCACTCTCAGCATTTTTGTGAGTTAGTCACTTTCAAAGATTTCCTGTGGGGCCAGGGTGAAATGGGGCTATCATAAGGAGGAATCATAAGGAAGTGCAGTCGATCACACGCCCCACTAAGTCAGGAAATGTAATCTCGTCCTGTCTCTGGCTGCTTCTTTCTTGGGGAGTAGCCCTGCCTTGGTGGTCTGTTTCTCCAAGTTCCTGGAGTTTTGGTAAATAAAATTCTGTCATTTCTTTTTAATTAAAAAATAGCTATGTTACTTTTTAAAAATTTTTTATTGTGCTTTAAGTAAAAGTTTACAGATCAAGTCTGTCTCTCATACAAAAATTTATATACACCGTGCTATATACTCCTAGTTGCTCTCCCTCTAATGAGACAGTACACTCCTTCTCTCTACTCTCTGTTTTCATGTCCATTTGGCCAGCTTCTGACCCCCTCTTCACTCTCATCTCCCCTCCAGACAGGAGCTGCCCACATACTCTCATGTGTCTACTTGATCCAAGAAGTTCACTCCTCACCAATATCATTTTCTATCCCATAGTCCAGTCCAATCCCTGTCTGAAGAGTTGGCTTTGGGAATGGTTCCTGTCTTGGGCTAACAGAAGGTCTGGGGACCATGACCTCCGGGGTCCTTCTAGTCTCAGTCAGACTATTGAGTCTGGACTTTCTATAAGAATTTGAGGTCTGCACCCCACTGCTCTCCTGCTCCCTCAGGGGTTCTCTGTTGTGTTCACTGTCAGGGCAGTCACTGGTTGTAGCCGGGTACCATTTAGTTCTTCTCGTCTCAGGCTGATGTAGTCTCTGGTTTATATGGTCCTTTCTATCTCTTGGACTCATAATTACCTTGTGTCTTTGGTGTTCTTCATTCTCCTTTGCTCCAGGTGGGCTGAGACCAATCGATGCATCTCAGATGGCCACTTGCTAACGTTTAAAACCCTAGACCCCACTCTCCAAAGTGGGATGCAGAATGTTTTCTTAATAGATTTTATTATGCCAATTGACCTAGATGTCCCCTGAAACCGTGGTCCCCAAACCCCTGCCCCTGCTACACTGGCCTTCAAAGTTTCAGTTTATTCAGGAAACTTCCTTGCTTTTTGGTTTAGTCTAGTTGTGCTGACCTCCCCTGTATTGTGTGTTGTCTTTCCCTTCACCTAAAATAGTTTTTGCCACTGTCTAATTAGTGAATGCCTCTCTCCCTCCCTCCCTTCTCACTCTCATAACCATCAAAGAATATTTTCTTCTCTGTTTAAACTGTTTTTTGAGTTCTTATAACAGTGGTCTCATACAATATTTTGTCCTTTTGCAATTGACTAATTTCACTCACCATAATGCCTTCCAGATTCCCCCATGTTATGATATGTTTCACGGGTTCATCATTGTTCTTTATCGATGTATAATACTCCATTGTGTGAATATACCATAATTTATTTATCCACTTACCAGTTGATAGGCACCTTGGTTGGTTCCAGGTTTTTGCTATTGTAAACAGTGCTGCAGTGAACATGGGTGTGTATATATCTGTTCATGTAAAGGCTCCTATTTCTCTAGGATATATTCCAAGGAGTGGGGTTGCTGGATCGTATGGTAGTTCTATTTCTAGCTTTTTAAGGAAATGCCAAATCGATTTCCAAAGTGGTTGTACCATTTGACATTCCCACCAGCAGTGTAGAAGTGTTCCGGTCTCTCCACAGCCTCTCCAACATTTATTATTTTGTGTTTTTTGGATTAATACCAGCCTTGTTGGAGTGAGATGGAATCTCATTGTAGTTTCGGTTTGCATTTCTCTAAAGGCTAAAAAAGCTACGTTACTTTTAAAGTCTGTATTAACTGGATTAGCCTCTAAGGATAGGCCACCTGTGCCTTAAAACCATTATTTTAAAGGATTTATGAAGTACTGTGGATGTACATTACTAAGTGTCCAGAACTGTAGACTTTAACCGAGCCTGGAGCTGAGAGTAAACAATTCTGCTGTGGCCAGGACAGCTCTCTAGTTAATATAAACAGGAAACCAAAGGATAGTAGAAATGTCTATCCCTAAACATTTAAAGTAGAAATCAAGCAGACAAAGAAATTTATTATTTGAAGTGAACAAGGGTGACTATTTTAACTTTAAGAGCAAAATCAAGAACCTGAGATTTAGACTATTTCGGTATGCATGAATTCTAAGAGAAAGGCGAGTTGCTTACAAGATGAGATGAACAGTGGCAAATAGCGTGGTGTCAGCCTAGATGTAGCTTGTTTGACAGATTGTTTTTAATCCCCTTCCTTTCACTCACTGCTCCTCTGCCTTCAGACCCATTTTAAGGGAGTAGGAGGGGTGTATAGAAGCCCTGTTGGCACAGTGGTTAAATACTTGGCTACTAACTGTAAGATTGGTGGTTTGAACCCATCAGCCGCTCTGCAGGAGAAAGATGTGGCAACCAGCTTCCCTAAAGATTGCAGCCTTGGAAACCCTATGGGGCAGTTCTACTCTGTCCTATTAGGCCACTATGAGTCAGAATCAACGTGGCAGTAGTGGGTTTGGTTTGGTTTTTGGAGGGTAGTGGAGGGGAGGGTGTCTAAGCACAGGGGTGTTCACAGACGGAGCAAGATTCCAGGGTGGGGTGAGGTTAGTGGTAGAGGCAGGTTGTTGTCTAGGCTTCCAAATGTCTGCATCACAACAGCTGCTTCCACATGCCCTGGGCTTATTCTGTTCAGCTCCCATTGCTACATGTGAGTGGTACGCTCAGAGGAAGCAGGGACTGGGTTTTGTGGTGTCTCATGTGTACCCAGTGATTAGTAATTCTTGGTTGTTAATGGGTAATGAGACGCAATGTGGATACCTTGGGGAGAAAATCATTGGTCATTCCATTAAATTGAATTCTAGATATGAACTGCTGATGGCGGTGGGCTTAGCCAAGCAATCATACAAAGAAATGGTGCCTTTCCCAAGTGTTACTAGTCGGAATTATTTCTTGGTTATATAAAATTGTATGTACTCTTTTCTAGTAATGTGAGAAATGAGTATTAAAAGAAAGACTTAAAGGCAAGTAATAAGATGGGAGTTTAAATTTTGTTATCTAAAACGTAAGACTACATTGTAGTTTTAAAATTGTTAAAAATAGGTTTTCTCTTGGTTTTTTTCTCTTTTTTTGCTTTATTTTTCATCAAGATGATATGTGCTTATTGTAGAGGATTTAGAAAATAGTTCAAAAAAGAATTAGAGTATAATGTCATGATTGGAACATGGGCTTTGGAGTGAGACATGGGTTGTCAGTTAACTTTGTGTATTTGGAC
This sequence comes from Loxodonta africana, assembly GCF_030014295.1. NCBI lineage: Eukaryota > Metazoa > Chordata > Mammalia > Proboscidea > Elephantidae > Loxodonta > Loxodonta africana. The sequence continues at coordinate 9,338,184 of NC_087358.1, read as the reverse complement.
AAATTACTTAGGCCTTTCTGACCCTGAATTTATTCATCTTTTTAATGGGGTTAATATCATCTACACACGGGGTTGTTGTAAGGATTAACTCAAATGAGTATTGCACCCCACAATCGGTGCCTATTGTTATTATTAGCCCATTTATGGAAGGTAGCCCTCCTGGCGCAGTGGTTAAGTGCTTGACTGCTAACCGAAAGGTCTGCAGATCGAACCCACCAGCAGCTCTGTCTGAGAAAGATGTGACAGTCTGCTTCTGTAAAGATTTACAGCCTTGGAAACCTTATGGAGCAGTTCCACTCTGTCCTGTAGTGTTGCTATGAATCAGAATTGACTCAACAGTAATGGGTTTTATGGGTTAATGGGTATAAAATAGTATTTCATTGATTTTCATTTGTATTTCCCTAATTATTCGTAATGGCGCATTTGTTGTTCTTGTTGTTTGTTTATTAGCTATTTGCCCTACCTGTCAATCATCTATTCGTAGATTTTTGCCCATTTTGTGAATTGTATAGTCCTCCTTTTCCTGTTGATTTGTTAATATATTGACTAGATTCTGAAAAGAAAAATTGCTTGATCAAAGCATTATGGTCAGTCTGAATGCATTTGATATAAACAGCTAAGATTTGTCCCAACTTGTACTCCCATTAGTGATACATGAAAAGAGACACATCTTACCACATAAGTATTGCAAAATAGTTTTCTGACTTGCAGTCCCTTTTTTTTTTGCATTTCTTTTATTATCAGTCATGTTGAGTTTTTTCCCCCTTATTCCTTTATTGCACGTTTCTTTTTTATTTTGTGAATTATCTGTTTATAATGTTTGTTCAATTATCTACTACAATCTTTTGTAATATACTTGTCACAATTTTTTTTCCAGTCTACTATTTTTAAACTTTTATATTTAGCATAATTTTGCCATAAAGATTTTCAAAATGTTTTATGTAGTCAAGTCTATACATTTCTTTTTGTTTTGAGGTCTATCTATTAGTTATTAAGCTTAGA